>NC_058413.1:84081360-84122462 GCF_002201575.2 Neomonachus schauinslandi | reverse complement strand
AGATAGATAGATAGATAGATAGATAGATAGATAGATAGATAGATAGACAGGATAGATGTTTGATTTGTCTAGGGTTTCCACTTTTTTTTAAGATTATATTTATTTACTTATTTGAAAGAGAGAGAGAGAAGGGAGGAGCAGAGGGAGAGGGACAAGCAGACTCCACGCTGAGCGCAGAGCCCAATGTGCAGCTTGATCCCAAGACTCTGAGATCGTGACCTGAGCCAAAATCAAGAGTGAGACGCTTAACTGAGTGAGCCACCCAGGCCCCTCTGGAGTTTCTACTTCTAAGATAAATTTTTGTAAATTTACATTTTGCTGTTGCCATTGAGTTTCAGGTAGTAGTTCTTAAAATATTTTAATCTGTATAGAGTCAGTATTTGTTTTTCACTTTTCTTCTTATCTTCTCTCCTAGTTGTATCTGTATTTGTTTTCTGTTTTATTCTTAATCAGACTCACAAAAGACTCTTCAATGAACTGGGTTTTGGAATTTTTCCCTTCTCTTTTGTATTTGTTAGTTTGATTTTAATTAATTCTTGATTGCCTCTGTGTTAAACCCGTCTTTCTAGGTTTGTTTGTTGTTTTGTTGTTCTTTCTCTAATTTCTTAAGATGAGTATTTAGTTTATCCATTTTTCATCACCTTAATTAGTAATAAAGACAATTAAGGATATAATAAATTTTTCCTTGTGTTCCATAGACTTGATATGAAGTATTTTAATTTAATTTTCTTCTTTGATAACTTCTAATTCCCTTTTCTGACCCAAAAATGATCTGGGATATATTTCTTATTTTCTAAGTAAATATTTTGCAACATGCATTTATTATTTATTTTTAATTTAAGGAATTTTGGTCAGAAAACATTGCCTATAAAATCTTTAATTTTTAAAATTTATTTAAGTTTCTTTGTACTCCAGGGAAAGAAAAAAATTTAAACTATCCCTTGAATATACATAAATTAATACTATCTAAATATAGCATATAATAATGAAAGGTTACATCTGATGCCAGTTTTATTGACTGTATTCTTAAGTTCTTCTATCTTCTTATCATTGTTTTTTGTTCACTAAAGATGCCAAATTCTAAGAAAGTTGCATTACTGTTTCTTATTATAACTATTTTTTAAAAGATACTTATTTATTCCATTTGACAGAGAGAGAGAGCTCACGAGCAGGGGGAGCAGCAGGCAGAAGGAGAGGGAGAAGCAGGCTCTCTGCTGAGCAAGGAGCCCAATGTGGGGCTTGATCCCAGGACCCTGGGATCATGACCTGAGCCAAAGGCAGATGCTTAACCACCTGAGCCACCCAGGTGCCCCCCTATTATAACTATTTTTTTTTCAAGTTCTTGAATTTGGATAGTTTTGTGGGGGTTTTGGATAATTTTATTTTATATAATTGACTGTATGTTGTATAGTATGTATAGATTGATATCTATTACATCTTAATCACTCTTCATTCTATGGTTCCCCACTTTGTTTTTTTTTTTTTAGAGATTTCATTCTGTATTATTAATGCTTATATTCTTTTCTGCTGACACAATCAGACATATTTTTCCCTATTATTTGACATATTTTCCCTATTATTTGAAAACAGTGTAAAATACAGTTGACCCTTGAACAACACAAGGGTTAGGGATCCCAATGTATAAATTATGACTCCCCCAAAACTTAATGACTGTTGACCAGAAGCCTTACTGATAACCTTGATAGTTGATTAACACATATATTTTGTATGCTATATGTATACTATACTGTATTCTTACAACAAAGTAAGCTAGAGAAAAGAAAATTTTTTTAAGAAAGTCATAAGGGAAAGAAAATAAATTCACAGTGCTGTACTGTAAAAAAATCCACCGTAAGTGGACCCAAGCAGTTCAAACCCGTGTTGTTCAAGGGTCAACTGTATAATCTCCCCATTAAGATTGACTTTCATCTACAAAAATTCTCTTTTTTTCTATCAATTCCAATCTTTGAACCCTCCCCAGTTAGAAATGAAAAGCTTTTCTTCCTCCTCCCCATTACCTCACATCAAATCTTTGGTATTTTTAGGCTTACTTCTCCCACTTTCTCCCCCCTCCCCGGAAGTTCTAGGTTTTGATGCAGCATTCTGGACAATTTTTATCATTTCTTTTTAAGTGCATGCCTTCCTTTACAAGGATGTGTTTTAAATATGTTCTTGGGCAAGCTCTCCTTATCCACTTTGGGAGAAACACAGGCAAGTGCTCATTTTTCATCTCTGTTTTCCTTCTCTTGTCCTCCCCACCTTGAAGCCTCTATTCTGCCTCATCCCTTCTTTGCTCTGAGTTGTTCTTGAGTATTTCCTTCAGATGGGCTATATGCATGAAGCTGTTTCTGAATTACTGCCTAGTCTCCATATCTTTCTTTTGCTCTGACAGGTGAATGAAATCCTGACTGAGCATAGGATTCGAATACTGCAGTCATTCCTCTCAGTCATCTGGGATGTTATGTCATTGTCTTCCAGCTTCCTAGGTTGCTGATGAGTTCAATGCCAGCCTGATTCTTTTTCTTCTGTAAACCACTTATTCTTTCTATGTAGGAGTTTATAAGATTATGTATTTATATAGAATTCTGGAATTTTATTACAATATGTTGAGGTGTGTGTTTTACTTACCAGTCTAGCCTGGAACAGAAGAAACCCATTTAATATTCACACTCAGGTCTATCCTCTGTTCCCCCAAATTTTCTTCTGTTATTTGCTCAGATTGTGCATCTCTCTTCTAAGTTGTTTCCCCCATATTAAACAATTGTTTATTTATATATTAAACTCCTATGTTTACTCTAATGATTATCATCTATTTATCCTTTTAATATGTGCTTTGAGCTAATACTGTGTCCCTGACATTCCAGGCAACTAATTTGGGTCTCAACAGTAGTGTTTTCTCTTTCCATTCAACTATAAAATTTTTGGGTTTATTAATTATGCAAATGTTTTTATTGTAGAAATACTTATGTGCTGCATTTGAATCTTTTTGAATCTTTCTCTCTCTCTCTCTACATATATATATATATATATATTTTATAATTTGTTTTGTCATCCTCGAAGATTGTATTTTGTTGAGTATGTGCTTGCTTTGTTTTGACAGATTCTGATTCTCTAACTGCTTGTCCCCCTCAAATACATATTTTTATTTGTCAATAAATTGGGATTCTGGTCACATTGAGAAATTACTAGATAGGTAGTGGGAAGTGAAGTAGTCTCTCCTGCTGGGGATCAGTGGAGTAGAAATAGTAAAGCCCTCCCTCCACATCCCACTTCCTGTTACCTTCTTGGCCTCAGGAGCAAAGCAGACTCAGCCTATCTGTTTAGCTCCTTCTAGGCTTCTTGAGGTGCTGGGAGAACTAGGCCATTCAAACCAGGCAGATGTTGAGAAATTGATCTCTCATCTAGGATCCCACAGACTGCTGTGAAATAGGCTTATCCCAAGGTCCACCACTTTCTGGTTTGGATGAAGATTCTCTGAAAGTAATTTCTAGTTCTTTTTCAGCTTATAGGATGGGAGAGCGAGTCCTACAGAAATTTTCTTTATAGTAATTCCAACAGAGTTGCTTGATTCAGACTGCTCTTTGGTCTCAGACATGTGGCTCGAGAGAAGCAGATGAAAGTCAGAAATAAAGCTAGAAAAAAAGCATTCAGGTCACCATTTTACTAAGTTTGTTTTAATCATTCAGAAATCTCTTTGGAGCCATCTCTATTAAACCCAGAATTCAAGCAGCAGAAACAGCGGCAACAACTGCTAATTAGTAGTAGCTCTTTAAAGTTTACCAAGCACATTTGATCCTTGAAATCACCCTGTGTTGTGGGTGTTACTGTGTGAAAACAGGTTCAAAGTGTTTAGTGCAATGCCTAAATTTACAAATTGGTAAAGAACAACAATAAAACCAAGGCTTTCTCTCCCAAGTCCAATGATTTTTGCACAACTATTTTAACAAGGAAGAGGAAATCAGGGTGAACTTCATCCTATTTACTTTATGTAGGTATATAATAGTGTCACAGAGCAAAGTAGTAGGAAAGTATATAAAAATGTAAACAATGCCCAACATCAATATGAAGAGAGTACTTTCAGTTATTCTGGAAAAGGAAGAGCTATTATCTTTTATTCAGTATGATATGAATTTTCTTTTCTTTTTTTTTTTTTTTTAAAGATTTTATTTATTTGACAGAGAGAGACACAGTGAGAGAGGGAACACAAGCAGGGGGAGTGGGAGAGGGAGAAGCAGGCTCCCCGCTGAGCAGGGAGCCCGATGCGGGGCTTGATCCCAGGACCCTGAGATCATGACCTGAGCCGAAGGCAGACGCTTAACGACTGAGCCACCCAGGTGCCCCTGATATGAATTTTCTAAAGCCAAGGACAGTATCTTTTTAGCTTGTTTACTTGTATATGGGTGTGTTTATACTTCTAATAAGTGTCATTTGTGTGTATTTGTGCATATACATACATAGATATGTACATATAGAAAAGTCTACATATCATAAATAAACAACTTCATAAATTTCCCAAATTGAACACATGTATTGTAAATAGCATCAAGGTCAAGCAACACAACATTGCAACATATATGAATCCATCTGACACTATTTAGCAGTCATTACCCACCCCTTGAAGAGTGACCACTACCCAGACTTCCAACAGCCTAGATGACTTTTGCAAAGACAACCTGAATTCTATATACAGCATTGAATGCAGAAGGTGTACTGCACTTGAGAAATATTTGTTGGATGAGGGAAGGAATGAATGCATCAGTGAGTAACTGCATGAGTGAAGTATTAAGTGAAGAGAACTTTAGAAGGTGAAACATTGCCAAATATGAGTTTGGAGCCAGAGATTGAAGTGGAGATCCAAGTTTAATTGGTTGTGTAATTTGAGGCAAGTTATTTAATCTCACCGAGCCTCAGGTTACTCATCTAAAAATAGAAACACCAATGTCCATCTCAAGGGCTTAAAGTTAATGTATGTAGAACCAGTGCCTGGCACCTAATAGGCTATTTATTATTGGTACCTAATAGTTGTTATGGGAAGAAAAGGGACCCAGCTGTCTGTATTTGGAGCATGACTAATCCCCCTTACCTTGATCCTTTCTGTTATAAATAACATTCAAATCCTTTTAGAAAAAAAATGACATTTTAATGCAGCGGAAAGGGTTTAACCATACTCAGCATCCTAGCAAAAAACAAACAAATAAACAAACAAAAAAAGAAATCAACAAACAGAGAATGTCATGGAGGGTAATGCAGCTACTTTGTGCCCTCATATGAGTTCAAGTCCTGGTCTTGAGGTCTGCCCCTCTGCCTACAGAGTCCTCTGATCACAGTATGTTCTCTTGGATTTCTGATCATCTAGGCCCTGGTTTTTTTTGGCCCTGGCTTATTTCTTTTCTTTTCTTTTTTTTTTTTTTTAAAGATTTTATTTATTTATTTGAGAGAGCATGAGAGGGGAGACAGTCAGAGGGTGAAGCGGACTCCCCGCTGAGCAGGGAGCCCGATGTGGGACTCGATCCCGGGACTCCAGGATCATGACCTGAGCCGAAGGCAGTCGCTTAACCAACTGAGCCACCCAGGCGCCCCAGCCCTGGCTTATTTCTGATGGTGGGTCACCAACCCTGCCCCATTGGATTAAGTTGGCATCATTTCAAGCCCAAGTTCTAACTATACACTTGGTTGTTTGAGTCCCATGATAATCTAGCCTCATTTGATCTCCCAACCACCACTCTTTATACAAAGTTCCCTCTCTCTGACCACCGCCTCCAGCTGTCATTAGCATCTTTGCTGCTTCTTATGACATCTGAGGCCATAAAGGTTGCAGATAAGACATCCATGACAAACGGACATGCCATCTTCACGCTGCTCTTTCTGAAATACCATCTGTGGCCCTTACTCTTTAAATTGGTATTGGTTTCATTTTCTTTTCAAGTTAAAAAGAGTAAGCATTAAGGCAGCTGATTTGAAATGTAAGAAGAAAGATTAGGCTATAAAAATGGTTTGTTTTCTGCAGATCTCATCAAATATCTGTTTAGTAGGTACACACTTGTAGAAAGATTCGTATTTACTTTCGTTAAATTGCTTAATTTCTCTTACTAGCACTTATCTCTACTGTAAAATGGAATAGTCTGGATTGGATTCCCCAGAGTGCAGTTAGACAAATGTACATCTGGAAGTTGAGTGGAGGGAGTCCCATTAAAAGGAAGGCCCTGGGACCTCTCCTTAGTGAGAATTGCCAACTTGTTTAGAAGGACTTTTCAGTACTTTCATTTTCCATCTCCATCACAAAAATTGCTGAGCACTGAGAGCTACCTATGACTATAGACTAAGAGGTTCATATGGAGCCTGCTGTATTTGTGGGATGGTTTTGATACTAGTAATAATTGTAATGCTTCCACTGTTTGGCTGCTGCCACTTCTTTAGATAGTATTATTAATGATAATGATGATAATAACTATGTTAAGAATGTGATGAACTTCATGAAATGAATGGTTATCTCTGTCTTTTTTTGGACTCTAACCCCAGCACCTAATATCTGGCACACACTAGGGACTCAATGTATATTGATTAATGGCTAAATAAAGGAATGCCAGATGCTGTGCCTAATACTTTGCTATGTTATCTCTTTTAACGTGAAGCAACCTAAGAGATAAGAAGGATTACCTCCATTTTTCAGATTTAAAAATTGAGTAGCCAAAGATATTAAACAATTTATCAAAACCATAACATGTCTCTTTCCATCCTGGGTCAGTCTGATTTGAGGCTGTACAGCACCTTACAATGCTCTATAAAGGGCTGGATTTTGCAAGCCCAGGGCAGAATCTTCTTTTAGACTAGTTTAAATCTCTGTTTTACGTGAACCTTATACATCATGTTTCATGCTTCCATTCTTTTTTTAATGACAATTGGTGTTCTAGGAAGAGATCCTGGCAGAAGATTCCTGGAGCAGAGATGCAGTTTTGTGGCCCTTGCATTGGTCTGAGCATCAGAACGTGGGCTGAGGTCAAGGTTTACCTACCAGCTGCTCTGTTGGGCTCTGCTTTCCATCATTTCTGTATCAGAGAGGTAGACAAATGTGAAGGTTCTTGCCAGAGAGCAATAGGAATGATTAGAAGGCTGGAGGGATTGACTTGGGAGATAAGATTAAAAGACCTCAATATTTATCATTTGTCTGAGTTGTGACTGTGGGACAGACAGGATAACCATCTACAAATATTTGCTGGGTGGAATTTCCTCAGACCACTGAACTCTCCAGGCAAGTGGATGCTGACTGTCAGAAAGGGAAGAAGGAGGTGTAGGTGTGAAGCATGATGGCATGTGCAGCCTGCTGCTGCCTCCCCAGTATCACCACCAGTATTCTGGGTGTCTTTTGCAACTCTGGCTTGGGAGGATCACTACATATCTGCATCTGCCCTGTAGGTAATCACACTGACACTTAGGTACAAACCAGTCATTATTTTGTTATGGACCACTTAGCAGTAAGGGAACGGAGGAAAAGGGATAATCCTTTAACTTAGTGATACTCAGAGTTACAGATTTCAGGTAATATATTCACAATAGCCATTAGCTAAAGAAGTCACCAGATCTTCATGATGTGTGTTATAAATTAATAAACTACGACACAAGTATTCTGTCTTTATGTCTCATCCATAATTTACTATTTTATTCCTTGGGAATTATCCTAAGGAAGACAGAATTTCACTCCTTGCTAATTTTTAACCAATCCATTTACTGAATTCCACAAGTACTTGAATAAGGAATGGCAATAGATTGAATACAAAGTAGGTACTAAGTGACTATTAGCTAAATGAATGAATGAATTCATGCATGAATAAATAAGTAGTACATATATTGTCAAAACTGCATCTTTTAGCCCTAGAATGCATGACATCTAAAACCACAGTTAGCATAGAATTTAGAGAAATCAAGTTCTCTATGATACATGAAAAAGATTTGTGTTCTTTGAAAGCTCCTACCTGGATGGCACTACATTAAATAAAAAACTCAGCTCAGAAAGCTAGAGTTGGTAATGCCCTCTAAAGATACATGTTATGGTCCCCCAACCATGTAGTGAGTGGTGGATAGTTGAGGGTTTGGAGTTAAGGGAACCTGAATTTGCATTTCAGCTCCATGTCTTACTGGATGTGCCACCTTGCGCAAGCAACAGAAACAGTCAGCAGCGCCGCCATATTGGACTCTTTATTTGAAATTTTCATATTTGTTTATCAATTATTTTATTTATTTTGATTTTTTAAAATATAATAACATAGGTGTGTTGATTATTGAGTTTCTTGTCACCCCCTTAAATTTTGCTCACTCACCTCACCCTAGTCCCACCCTCTCAGCATCACTGTTTTATTCATGTGCAAAATAGGATGATAATTTCTTCCTCATAGGATCATTGTTAGAATTTAATAAGCTAGTGCAGTGTCCAGGTACTCATAGTGTATGCTCACTAAGTGTTAGATATAGTTATTAGATACTTTGTTAGCATCACTTAAGAAAGGAATAGTGATGTTTTAGGACTACCTTTAGATAGACTATTGGTATAAGATCAAACGCTTAATAAATAACTGGAAGAAATGATACCAGGTCACCTCAAAGCTGTCTTTTTTTTTTTTTTAAGATTTTATTTATTTATTTGAGAGAGAGAAAGAATGAGAGAGACAGAGCATAAGAGGGGGGAGGGTCAGAGGGAGAAGCAGACTCCCCGCGGAGCAGGGAGCCCGACGCGGGACTCGATCCTGAGACTCCAGGATCATGACCTGAGCCGAAGGCAGTCGCCCAATCAACTGAGCCACCCAGGCGCCCTCAAAGCTGTCTTTTGTCCTCCTTTTTTATGATTCTTTTTTATAGCAAAACACTGCTCTGTCAGAATACAGCAAAGACATGTCCATCTGGTGTTGTCCAGATGAGAAACATGGTTCCACCAGTGCAGAGGCTCAGGATGTTCTTAGGAGTTCAGTTCACATTTAGGCCAGTGTGGTGCTGGTGCACATTAGTTCAGGGCAAATAGCAGACACTTGCGATATTTCTTCTGTACACGGGGTATGGTCTGAGGTGTGGGAGGGGCAGTGACCCATGTTGTGACACTGCTGCGGGGCGGGGGGGGGCGGGGCGACTGACAGCGATGCAGAGCCATAAAAATATTGCAGTGATAAAACAATGGTCACAGTCACAAGAATGCACAGGGTGCTCTGGGAATTTAGAGAGGGGATGTGCAGCCTCGTGTGAAAGGGTGACATTTTTGGAATAGGTGATACCTGACATGCATCATGAGAGTTGATCAGACATTCCACACGTGAGGAAGGGGAAAAAGTATTTCAGGCTGAGAGGACATCATGAGCCAAGGTCATGAACCAGCACTTGTGTAGAGAGGTGCGACAATCGGTGCTGGGCAAGAAAACATAACCCACACTAATTATTTCACCAGAGATCACCTAATATAGGGAATTGAGCAACAAAGTGTGGGAAGACGAAAAGGACAGAAGAAAAGACTGAAGCCCAGCCGGGGCTAGCAGAACATGGAGAAGAAGTTAGGATTGTCAGAAACTGGAAGTTTTAAGACCTGTAGGAAAAATTTAAAAAGGCCTGCAGATCCGGGGCCAGCCTTCCAAGGACAGGTGCCACCTGGCTGCTTCTGTATCTCAGGATCGTGTTGGAGGGACCAGGCAGAGCTGGTAGTTATCCTCTGGGAGGCGGCATTGCCATTGCCCATGCTGGTTCCCATGACAGGGAACAATGAGCTGGGTTGGGGACCATGGAAAGAAGCTGGAAACAGAACCAGCTGTTCTTGGAAATAAGTACTTCTTATTCTTCTGGGTGAAGGGCCATTGCTGAAGCAGGGCTGACAGGAAGAGCAAGCCAACAGGAAGGAGCAAGTCCCCTTCCCCTTTTCTGTCTTGCATCCTTTGTTTATGACCCTGTTGAGAAACCTAACACGAAGCCAACTGGCACAGAAGAAATGTAGTTTGTAGAATCATAGCCTCTGCATCACAAGGCAGAACATAGAGGGTGCATTTGGGGCTGAGAGACACAGGAGCTTATAAGTGATGTGGGATGACTGGCATCATTGGGTGAGGCGAGAGCTTGGAGCTGGAGTTAGCTAGAACCCCAGGAGGAAAGGCTTGGTAATATTCGCCCCCCTGGAATACATGGCCCATTGTCTGCATTGTGTCTTGTCTTTTTTTTTTAAAGATTTTATTTATTTATCTGAGAGAGAGAATGGGAGACAGAGAGCATGAGAGGGGAAGGGTCAGAGGGAGAAGCAGACCCCCCGCTGAGCAGGGAGCCCGATGTGGGATTCGATCCCGGGACTCCAGGATCATGACCTGAGCCGAAGGTAGTTGCTTAACCAACTGAGCCACCCAGGTGCCCCCATTGTGTCTTGTCTTATGGGGAGAATGAGTCCCTGTCTCCCTTCCTTTTAGACAGGGTGGCATTAACAAGTCAGTGTAAGAGGAGTTGAATTTATTACAGTTACAAATAGTTGGAAATGATCCTTAGCAAGTCATCAAAAATATTTAGCAAATGATTAAATAGATATATCTTTCTTCCTTTTGTTTTCTCTTGATAAAGCACTTCATTGTTTAATGAATAACTAAGGAACTACTTAACAGGCTCTAATAATGTAATTCTAATTAAATGCTTTTTACAGAAAAAAAGATTCAGAATAATGTGTTTAGTAAGTAATGGTGTTCCTGAGTAATCTTTACACCAAGTAAATGACTTAAGACCATTTATTAGAAGACTGTGAGATCATTTTTTCATTTTTTTTCTTTGTAGTTTGCAAGGATGAGCAAAAGAATATCAACAAAATAGTAAAAGGAATTTTGTACAGATGAACAACTATCTCTGCTCCACATCTTCATCCACACATCTTTATAGAACATTTACTGTAAATGTGAACCTGTAAGGGAGGACATGACACAGTAAGCTTTAAATAAAAAGACTGGTTCCTGCCCTCAAGGAATTTACAGTTGAAAGGAAGAAATGCAGTGGACAAATAGCATTTATGTATCCCTATGGCAACATATTTGTTTATCCCAGAATCTGAGTATATGAGGCAAATGGGATTTGTTCAAATGGATGCCTTTCCTTTAGTTAATGGTCTACTTTGAGAGTTAGTCATTGCTTACTTTTTTGTTCTTTTGCTGATGTAGGCAAGAAACCCTCAAATACTGAGAAGTACTAACACAGTATGATAATGTGTATAAATCAATAATGTATTTTAGAACAATTACTAATGTAAGTCCCAGGTGTTTTTCTCATGGATGGATTTTTATATTCACTGGAAAATAACAATCACTTTAGTATGTACCACTAATTAAAAACTGTTGAATAATTTCCAACAGATATTAAGTAATTATTGGCAATTTCATGTCAGCACCAGTAAATAATTACCTCACCTTGTATCACATAATTAAAATTACAATGTCCCCCCCAACAAATATTAAACAATCATAAATAATTCCAATTGTGCACGATAGCAGCCACACATTCAGCTTGGCTGTGCTTGTAATTTAAAATGACATTTTTCATTTGACTGCTGATTTATGAAATTTTTAAGAATCAATTTGCCTTTCTTAATGGGCTAATGCCCTTTGGGGATACACCAGATGTTCTCCTGCCCAAGGTTGGCAGCTGGGCAGAAAAAAATTAGCCAAGCATATTGATACAAGACCTAAACAAGAAAAGGGTAGTAATAATGGGCAGCAGGGTTAAATAAATTAACTGAAGATTTGCTATAAAATGGTCCTGGTGATCCTCATCTTGATGATTCATGTGGATGTACAGGCTGCAGCCTTCAGGTTCTCCTTGCATTTCTCTATCCCACTTCCCAGTTGCTATTGTTATCATGGAGATCTCCAAGGACCTACATAGCAGTTCAATTTCCTTTCACGTCTCTGCTGGGGGGAACAGCATCTAAATGCAGGAAGGAGAGGGAGGCTCTTCCAAACACTTCATCACATTTGCCCTCCTATAGCCTAGCTTCCACCGTAAGAAGGTCAAGGTAATAGAGCTGGCAAGAATGAGTCCAAAGCCTGATTACTTGAGGGCAGATAGCAATCTTTCAATAGATTTGCTTAACAATTGTTTAATGAGAACTTACTATGTGCTAAGTACTATGGTTGGTGCTGATTTTAAAAGGTTTCAACTTTTAGAGAGAGAGACAATAAACCTCCTTTGTTATTTGACATCAAACAGTGTAAGGCCTATTGATCTGCATCCATAAAACAGTTTGTACTCATTGTCCTTTTCTACTAATGTGTGAATATCAGATATAATGTGGATAGATCTTCATGACTTTATGGATTTTGAGATACTATTATGGGTCATTCAGGGTGTCTGCAATCCTCTTCCCTGTAGATGGGAAATGACCATCTGTACTTGCACCTGCCTTGGGTTTTTCAGATGCTTTCAGGAAGCAGATGGTAATACCCAATGAACTTCTAACTACTTGTTCAATGATCTCTCCCCTACTAGACCATTAAGTTCAATGAGAACAGAATTCATGTCTATATTAATCAACCATAAGTTCACTGAAATTAGCCCTGTGCAAATATTTGTTCAATTAATTGTTGATTAAAATTCTAAAACAGTAAAAAGAGCAGAGAGAAAATTGCCAATACCTCACACCCTTTATAATCTATTAAGAATATTCATCTTGAAAGACATATGCAATACTCCATCCCCAACCCCAAGCTGAACCCAATCATGACTAACATCCCATATGACTCTTAATGGAGAGTAACCTTCAAATTGCCCCATGCTGATGCACCGAGTCAGGCTGTGGTGTTATACTCTGCACAGAGCAGTGGCGTGGCTCCAGTGACTATGTCAATAATTGTCTGACCTGGGCTATGAGCATCTTTGCCCCTTACATTGAGAAGGAACATTATAGATATACAAATCAGATCCAAAAAGGCTTCATGTATGTATGTATTCTACATCTTCAGGTATATGGGCTATATATAGGATAGAATTCATTAAGAAGGCAAGGTTGGAGAAAAGGAGTGGCAATTATTGGCTATGAAGCCAGATCTTCAGGTTTGGAGACCAGCCTGTTACATCTTGGCTCAGTGGAGACTCACTTTCTGTCTGTGTGTGCCAGGGATGGAGAGATAGGTTCTGGAGTTGTGAATCTAGAGACAGCTGATCAAAGCAGTAGTTCCAAGTGGATTGTCACTCCTTCTCTGAGATGGGCACAGGAACATACCTATGAAGAGGGAAGGGAAAAGGAATAGAGAATCAGTATGAGTTTGGCTCAGTTGCTAGGTTGGCAAAGTATATTCTGATATTCTTAATAAAGTATTTGATCCATACAGAAAGTCCCTTCTGAGAGCTTTGTTTGAATAGGTAGATGAGTGAAGGTTCAGGAGGATGGGGAACACCACAGCAAAGTTTCAAAATTATGGTTGGAGTAGATTCTATTAAACGTCTGGGCTGGGCACACTGATATGTGGAGACAGTACTGTAAGATTAAAAAAAAAAAAAAGCAATGCTTTAAAATGAGACATATGGATGAGACCTGGAATCTTGAATAGCTGTGCTTTGGGGTACCATAGTGGTTCCATTAAAACCTATTGACATATTCAAGAAGATGATGTTTAATGAATTTCTAGGTTTGTCCAATTCCCAAAGTATACAGTACAGAACATTTTTGCAAGTGGCAGAGGGTACATGGAGGCCCTGTGTCACCAGGAGTCCTTTCTCCATTTTCTAACGTAGCTCTAACACTGGAAGCTTTTCAACAGGCACTTGCCAATCTTTTTTTTTTTTCTTTAATGGAGGCTGATTTGGTGATTGCTTTATATAATGCTAAATTCTAGCAACTTAAAATATGTATTGTTTTCATCCTCTCTCAATCTTTTTTTTTTTTTTTAAGATTTTATTTATTTGACAGAGAGAGAGATAGCGAGAGCAGGAACACAAGCAGGGGGAGTGGGAGAGGGAGAAGCAGGCTTCCCGCTGAGCAGGGAGCCCAATGTGGGGCTCGATCCCAGGACCCTGGGATCATGACCTGAGCCGAAGGGAGACGCGAAACAACTGAGCCACCCAGGCGCCCCCCTCTCTCAATCTTTATACTGACTTTATCCTTCAAGCTCTGATCCTTCTGTCAAGGATTGGAACCATTCCGGTACTACTGACTTGGTGCGTCCTCTTTCCCCACTAGGGTCCTTCATGTCAACTACGGCAGCAGTTCCCTATAATGGATGAATTTGGACCTTGGTTTGAGGTGATTTTAGCTTACAGCCTAGTCTACCTCTTACCACTTAGACGATCTTGGCCATTGGGGCACCTGGGTGGTTCAGTTGGTTAAGCATCTGCCTTCAGCTCAGGTCATGATCCCAGAGTCCTGGAATCTAGCCACATGTCAGGCTCCCTTCTCAGTGTGTGTTGGGGGGAGGCAGGGGTAGGGTCTGCTTCTCCCTCTCCCCCACTGCTCATGCTCTCTCTTGCTATTTCTCTCTCTCTCAAATAAATAAAAATAAAATCTTAAAAAAAACTTGGCTATTTTTTAAACTTCTATGAAACTTACTACCTTTATTTGAGAATGGGGAAACAGTAGTCACCTCCAAGGTTATGTGTGGATTTAGTGGAGGTGATGTACACAAAATACCTAGAGTGGATCTTGGCACATTCTAAGTCCTCAATAAACCTTAATTCCTGTTCACTTGGCACCAGGCCAGGCAAAGCAGGCAACAGCAAAGGAATTCAGGTGCTCCTGTGAGTGCTTACACTGAAGAAACAAAAGGATTTACCAACAGGAAGGGTTTCTGACTTTTAGAATTTCAAAACAGTGTTTGTGGAAGGAATTATAATCTCTGGTGCCTTATTTTGTGGAGCTGACCTAAAGAAGTAGTGTTTCTCATTTATTGAAGACAAACCAAGCAAGCTAGACTGCCATTTAGCCCATCCTTCTGTGTTTGTGCTGGGAGAATGTGCTTTAAAGCTATGAGCTTCAACTTCTATCCTTCCCTGGTTCCCAGGTTCTCAGTGGGAATTCTGAAACATGGCCCACAGGTGTCCCCAAAGGAGGCTACATACCATTCCTTCTCCCTGCAAAAGATTCATGTGGGCTAAAGAAATTGGATGGGTACATTTTGCTTTGTTTCAATAACATTTGGTTTTACTGCTTTTAATCATAGGTTCCCCTGAGCGTGGCATGTTTTCTGCAGCACACACTGGCTGCATACCTAACAGATATTTTGAATACAACAGCTTGACTCCCCTGCTGCTTGGATGATAGCAATTGGCTAGGTGTTCTATCGTCTTCCTTCTCCCCTCTCTATGGATGCAAGGAGATTTCAAGTGCAATTTGGCCTTGTACATCAAACAGCAATTTTCGTGCAGAAACCACAACCTCCAAAAACTCTACCCTAATCAAATCTATCAAGCCCAATTTAGGGGCGAGCTTGTGTCTGTTTATCAAGGAAATGGAGTTGAAATTGCCCCCTTTAATGGAATCACAGCTGCCCACCATAATCTTTCACATGGATGTTTGAATTAATGGCAGGACATGGCCCATGCTCTCCAACCTTGGAATTTGATTCCAGTTATAGGAAATTGCTATAATTTCTGTTCTGGGATTCTCGGCGATGTTGGGGCATTCTATGCTGGGGTTAGAATTAATATGTCAGAGGAATTAAAGAATTCAGAAGTGGTTGGGGGAAGATTAGCACTCTTACACAACAACCAGTGAGTCACCTCTGCATCAAATCAAATCCACTGCAATTCATGTGAACTACTTTTACCAAGTCAAGGAGAAAAAAAAAAAAAAAAAGTAGAGAGAGGAATGACTTTTTCTCAAGTTGAGATTTTCAGTCCGGACATGGCAGATACAGGTAGAATGTGTTTGTCCTTCTGAATAGGGCAGCTAATTTGGTTCAAGTGCATATTAAGAGTTGCCACAGCAGGTGAGCAAAGTACCCAGCTAAGAGGCCTAGGTCCTCTCTGAGCCAGGGAACAGACCTGCAACTGAATGTAGGGCACCCTCTCCTTCTCCTCCTTGTTCACTCCTGCCATAACCTCAGAACAATGGATTTCTCCCCACTAAAGCCTCAGTACCCCCTTAGATATTGTGTTCTGGCAGTTTTGCACTAGGATGGAGTCATTCCATTTTTTAAAAAATATCCTTACCAACAGGCATTCTTTTCCTCTTTCAAGCATATTAGCATCTTGTATTTATATAGAGCTATTCTTACTTTTTATGTTTTTATCCCATCTTATTCTCACAATACGGAAGGGAGGTGGACTGTTTATAATGCAATATCATAAATGGGGAAAACAAAGTTAGATGACATAGCCAATGACAGGTGGCCCTAGAATAAGGCCTCCTTCCTACAGATCCAATGCTCTTTCCATGACACTCTCTGATGTCTTTTGGCTTTCTCTCCCTCCCTTTGTGTGAATTGGAGCTGGACACATCCTCCCAGATCCAAGTCAACACATCCTGTCCTGCGCAGCCCACACAGACCTCCTGCTACATCTTGTGTTTCTCCCTCAAGGAAGGCTCTCCTCCTCTCCCCCTCCCCTGCCCTTCTCTCAAGGAATCATTGTGAGCATTATGATAAATAGGTAACAGAGATCCTCTCATTTGAAATGCACCAGAGTCTCAGTCTTTCCATTGAAAATAAAGGGCTCCTAAATTAGAGAATCATAGAAATTTAATAAATGTGGAGAGAAAGCCTATTCATTTTCTTCAATAGTGGCTAATGCCGCTCAGAAAAAATCTCCCATTTAGAATTAATTCAGCTTTTCCTTGTTTCTTTCCCTCCTTCCCAGCCCTGCCTCTTTTCATTTGTGGCCATTTGCATGAAAACAGCATTTCAGCTACTTGGAGTTTTATCTGTTGCCGGTTATTCTCCCTCAGAATTCATGAGCCCCCATATAGCCTTCATCCCTGCACCCACCAGGTGTGGGGTGCCTTCAGTTGGAGGGTACAAATGAGTGTGCTGGAGGCCTCCATGTCACAGCAGTAGGCTGACACTGCTGCTCAAGTGTAGGGTGGGGGCCTGGGCCATGAGGGTGCACTACTGAGCAACTCCCCCTTGCATCCTGTGGGGCTCTGCCCTTGATCCACTGATCAATTGTCAATTGTCCATATGTGTCTGGAGTTCAGGAAGAAGTGGCTGGTTTCCTGTGCAGTGTAAGTGCCCTGCTTCCTTCCTCTCTGCACTTCATCTGGCTAACTAATAGCCCAAGGATGGGAGAAAAGAGAGGAGGAAACAAAAACAGTGTTATTTCCCCCACTTTATAAATTGCTCATAAGATTATTGATTGAGGTTTATCATTCTGTTGTGCAATATCCTTTGCTGTTTTTGAGAGTCTGATGTGCTGCCCACCGGGGTGGGAGCACTGGGGCAGAGGCAGACCCAGCTCTGGCCTGGCCAGGAAGGGCACCAATCACTGACCTGTGCAAATCATTCTAACACTTGATTTACCCGGTATCTTGAGTTTCCAGTTACCATAAATTTGCAAAGCAGCAAATAAGACAAATTGAAATCACTTTCCCTGCTCTGGCTGGCAGGGGTTGGGCTTCATTTGGTGGGGTATTTTCCCCCTCTTACTGACAAACTTTGCAAGGGTACACAGTGCACTTGGTGGCTACTGTCGTCCCCAGGCTACTTCATACTTTGCCACCTGTTTTCTCCTCATTATACTCTTTTCCAACTATTCTCTTCAAGTTTATCACCGACTTACTAATCATCAAATAAACTGGCTGAATCTCAATTCATCCTACTCACTTCCGCAACATTTCACTCAGGCCATCTACTGCTCCTCTCTGTGAAGCTGGCCTTCCTGGCCTTCCCCTGTCTCCGGGACCACTTGTTCTCTGTCCCCTGCTTGGCCACTCTGCCTTTCTTTACTTCCCAGGCAAAGTTTTCTCCAGGGTTTTATCCCTGGCTCTTTTATTTTCTTTCCTTCTCTATACTCTCTTCCTTGGCGTTCTTATCACCTCCCACTGTCCAATTATCACCTCTGTGGGAATGAAGCCTAAATCTGTCTCTAGCCTTGACTCCTATCTCAAAATCCAATTCCGCATTTATAATTGCTTAAGGAGTATCACCAGCTCTCTCTCCCTGGTCCCTACATAAAATCTGTCTCTCAGGTCTATTGATCTGTTGATTCTAACTTTATAACTTCACACCTCTTCTTTCCATCTCCACCACCTCCACTCGAGTTTATTATGTCATCACTTCTCACTTGAACTATCAGAACAACCAACTAATTAATCTCTGTCCCTTCTGTCTCTACCCTTCATATCTCTGCTACGTTAATCTTCCCAAGCACAGCTCTGACCCTGACACACTCCCTATCCAGAAGTCATTAATGATACCTTTATGCTAGAAAAGTTAAGTCCAAATTCTTTCTTCAGGCATGAGTGAAGGTCATTAGGCCAAACTCATGAGCTGAACACTCAGTATTTTCCATGCACACGGTCTGTCCACCTCAAGCCCTTGCCTTCTTTCTCTGCATGCACTGGACATCTAGTCATTTCCTGAACATGCAGCACTGGGTGATGCCTCTGAATTTGATTATGTTGTTTTCTCTGCCCAGATTATCACCCCGCCCCCCCCATCCACACAACCTCACTCCGTCTTCTCCACCTTGACAATCGCTTCATCATCTTCCAAACTCACTGTGAGGATTATGTTCTCTGCAAAGTCTTCTTTCACCCAACTTGGCAGTGTAAGCCATTCCCTTCTCTGTACTTTCACAACATCGTGCATATCTTTGTATTACAATATCTGCTTTTATAAGCCTGGGGCCACCTTGGCCATCTTATTTGTCTTTATATCCTCAGCACCCAACACAGAATAAACATGGGATCAATGACAGCCCTCCCCCACTAATCAATCTGGATGTTTGTTATCACATGAGCATAACTGTGATTTCCTCTCTTTGCTTTTCCTCTGGTTCTTCCTTCCAACTGGTGTCCCTCCTCCTTTATTCACTTACCAAAATTCTGTGCAACCTTAACAAAGCTCAGTGTAAATACCTTCTCCCACAAGAAGCCTTCTTTGATCTCTTTTTACTGAATATTCATATGTTGGTGTGTGTATGTATGTGTGAACTCCAAAACATGGAAAGAACATGGTTTGTAATGATCAGATTTGCATTTGGATTTGGACTCAGACAAATAGAACTTTACTCCTTAACTCTTTAAAAGTTTACTCTACACTACTATAGTACTTCCAATTCCCTTTCAAGGATACTGATACTTATGATTGCACCTGGAACACAGCAAATGATTAAAATAAGTGTAAATACATGTCCTTCCTTCCTTAAGGCACTTCTCATTTTTTGACTTTTAGCACAGATATTTCATGTCATTTTCTTATTGTCAATAATAGAACAAAGCTCCCAGTGGAAGAACAGTAACTCATTCACATTTCTTTCCCAGCAGTGACTCTCAGAGCCCATTATATAATTTAGCTGTTTAGACTATTCGTTGAATTTAATGGAGCAAACTGATTTAGAAAGCTTGATGCTTCTAAAAGAACATAGTTTTTTTTTTTATTAGCACAAAATTATATATGGTGTTTATGGTCATATCTATAAAATGTTGGACATCACACTTTTGGTGAAGAATGTAACTTACATATTTCTGTGGAAAAATCAGATTAGACATCCATCATTTCAATTTAGTGTCTTTAACAAAAATATTGTCATTCTCTTTGTGAGGACTACATCTTATATATCTTTATAAGCATGAAAAGAAAAAAAAAAGAAACAGCATTGACTTCACAACATTCTTTTCAAAGGTGGTCAATGAGGTAAATTAGATTACCTGGTAAATCCATGTAGTAGTTGAGCTTTCTGTAAATCTAAGTGAAAAATCTTTGAAGAACTTTGTTCTCAACTATGGGGAAAATTATAAAGAGTTGTTTATATGCCTTCAACTACGATGCCTCAGAATCTTAAGAATGTCTGGTAATCATTACATACAAAGGTCTCTGAACTTTAGTTTTCTCTGTTGATAAGGAGAGCAAGGTTGGTAATAATCACCTTGCCTGGATTGCAAAGTTGATATGAGAACCACATGTGAAGTTCTTGATTTCAGAGTTTGTCCTTTTTCCACATCCCCAAAGCCTAATTTAGAGTGTCTGGGATATAAAAAGTGCTCAATACATATTTATTGAACATGTGAAGAATATGAGGATTTTATAGTGTAAGATAGTTGAATTCATATCATCTAGTGCTTCCCTATTATTTTAGATGAGGTAATGAGACACAGAGAGGACAAAGAATTTGCCCAATGTCACACAGCAAGCTACTGGCAGAGCAAGGAGTAGATTCCAGATTCCATGTTCCCTGGAGCTCTTCACACACATCAAACCACATCAGCCATTTCCCAGATATGATAAACTCTTTGAGAATAGAAAAAAAGAACAATTCAACTAATATTTGTTAAACTCTTATTATGTACCAGGCATGGTGCTAAGCACTGCTGGGATTATAAGATGAATTACACAGTCTCTGCTTTTAAGTTCAAAAACTTCGATGGAGGAGAAAAACACATAAACCACTGCTAAATACTTGTTAGGAAATAAATGCTGTAATGGAGATGTAGGAAAGTGCTGTGAGCCCACAATGAATGCAGTTAATAAATCGAATTCTAGGATGGGCAAAGCTGAAGGCTGTAGAATCGTATTCACAGGAAAAGTGATGTTTAGGCTGATCTTTGAAAGAAACACAGGGCAGCCATAAGCTAAGAAGAGAAGGGACCAGTCTGGGCAAAACCGAAGTCCAGGAGCATGGAGGAGGAAGAGGGCACTGCTGCCCCCAAGCCTGCAACTTGAAGGAGCCATAGAAGGAATGTGAGATGAAGTGTGGGAATTTCAGTTTGGCCAGATTATCAAAGGCCATGAATGCCATGCGTGGGAACCAGGACTTGACTTGATATGTGATAGGGAGACTTTGAAGGTGGTTGAAGATGGGCATTGCCCTTTCTGGAAAGCCATCCTGGCTGCAGAGTGACTACAGTAGCAACACAAACAACAGGGGAAACAATTACAAGCCTACCTCAGAATCCAGGGAAAGATCTCTCCACACAGGAAAACAGGGTTCAAAATAGAATGAAAACAAATAGGAGAGACATGATGAGGAAGACTTAGCAGTCCGGGCTCTGGATTCAGTCTGGCTGTCCCCTTTGTGTCCTTATACAAATGCCTGAAATTCTCTGTGCTGCACAGTGCCGGCTCCCAGAAAGTTTATAATAAATATTAGTGGTTGTTGTTCGTGGAAGATGTGGAACGCAGGTGCCCTGAGAGCAAGCATTTTGTCTCACTCAGCACTATATTCCCAGTACCTAAAAAAGTGTCTGGCACATATTAGGTATTATTTAATAAATATTTATTACTGCTTTTGTTATTATTACCAAAGTTTTCTGCTTTGTATTTTCTCCTTATATACCCTTCTGATATGATTGTATATGAAGCTATTTACATAAGGATTATCTTTAGATATTATTATTATTATCAGATATTATCTTCACATAGTATACATTGATATGTGGAAGGTTATTAATAATATCAATCTTTCCGGAGCACGTGGGTGGCCCAGTCATTTAAGTGTACAACTCTGGATTTCAGCTCAGGCCATGATCTCAGGGTTGTAAGATCGAGCCCCGCATTGGGCTCCACCCTATGTGTGGAGTCTGTTTGGGATTTTCTCTCCCTCTCCCTCTGCCCCACCCCCTGCTCATGCTCTATCTCTCTCAAAATAATAATAATAATATCAATCTTTCATAAAACTATCACTTTCAGTGTGTTCAGCAGAGTAGATGAACACTTTGCAGACATCACTCCTGAATTTAATTTAGATCAGTGAACTAATGTTAGGCTAGAATGATTCAAAAGCTTAGGGTTCTGTTTGGATGCTCAGTTGACTGGATCATGAGAGCCCAGCCATGCTCTCTCTATGACTCACTTCACTTATCTTTGGAATGGGATTTATTAGCTGAATTCATGGAAATATCTGTATTTCTGAGTAGACCTGTGTTGTGGCTTAGAGAGGATGAAGGCAGTTGGTCAAAAGGGTTCATAGTGTGTGCACAGGTTCCTAATGATAATCAGAGATGGGAGGTCCAGTTATAAGTCTTCAGGGACTGGAGTTCTCTTTTTGCTTCTGTTGTGAAGAGTATCCGTTCGCTTGATCAGAATTCAGACCTCATTAGTGAAATATATTCTTCCAGCCACCTTCAGCAAACATTTACAAGGCACCACTAGGGGTCACCCACTAGGGGCTACTAAGCTTGATGTAAATAAGTGTAAAGAAGACATTGTCCCTGTGAACTGTGAATGAAAAGAAATCATACCTATAAAATAGGTTAAGTAAAGGGGAAAAGTGCTCTGGTAGAGAGATATGTACAAGGTAGGAAACGAAGAATCAGCTGTGTTGAGTGGAGTTGGTATGGATCAGGAAGGTGCCAGGGTCATGCGCTGGGTGTCCTGGTATGAGGACGAGCAAGGACAGGGTATTCCTGGTTGTGGGAACAGAGCTTGCAAGGGAAGCCTGTATTAAGTCATCACTGGGAAGCAGTACACAGAGGGGACAGCACATTAAGAACTAGATTAGAAAGGGAGGAAGGAGTCAGGTCTATAGGAGTGTGCATATGTACACACACACACACCAGCGGGACAGAAGGAAAAAAGTAGCCAGTGGGGCCGACAGATATGGACTGGAATCCTAGCTTCTTAATCCTTCCGGATTTTCTCATCCAGAATATAAAATTCTTACATCTACCTAGTGGTGTTGATTTGAGTAGGGATGTCTAACACACATTCTAGAAAATAAAGGAATTAGTGCATTCATATATAAGTGGAAGCATTTGCCTTACTGTACACACATACACAGTTGTACATCTATAACACGTTTGCAGAGACATATTCATTGATTTGCTGATGGACAGTCAATGCTTAACTTCTTTAGTTCCTTCCCCAATTTCTAGAGAAGTCTTTGAAAGAATAGCACAGTCACTTAGACCAATGGGAAACAATGACACTAGTTGTAAGTTAGCGAGTAAATGGCTCTCCTCCTTACACTGCCAGCTTTCTTGAGACATCGTGGTAGCTGATTAATACTGTCCATGTCTGATTTGCTTCTTCAAGTTGCAGTGCTGCTGCTGGCCATTCACACTCACCTGTCCCAAGTTCGTGACCGTGCCTTCTGAAGCAGCCCAGTCACTGCAATAGCTTTGTGCAGGACATTACTGAAAGACTGGGGGACTGTGCAGAGAAGAGAAACTATAAACGATGGGCACCAGTGGGGTGGGTTTCTGAGCTACACCCCGCACTTGAAATTGTGTTTGAACATAGGTTTCAAAATTTCCTGACTATGCCCTTACTCCCTTTCTCGTCAGCTGCTATCTCTGTTTTGTTGCTGTGAAATCATTCTTTTCGGAGCACTCCCCCTGATTTTGATCTGAGGCAGCTGTAGGCTGGTGACAACCCGCAATTCCCACAGTCACTTCTCTGTGTCCCAAAGTAGGCGAGCTCTGGGGCTCCGGTGGCTGTCCTTCCAAATCACTTCCCAGCTTTGTTTCCAAACTCCTGCCTTGACGTGGGTGTATGTTTTGATAGAAGGTTAATGCATACGTGAATACACAACTTTTGATTTATTGTCGTTGGGAGCTCATCACTCTTTCCTTTAAATTAAAACTCCCTCCAGATGGGGATCTGTGACACAGATTTATTGATCTGCAATAAAACCTCACTCATAATCTCTACAGCTGCCCATTCATCTTCTCTGGAAAGAGGGTTCATTACTCTGGATGTCCCAAGAATGAAAGCAAGAAGCTAACTTTCTGTTTTTGTTCCTTTTCTCCCCCTCCTATGGCTTTCTGCTTCTCCTCCCTCCCTTTCTCTGCCCACCCCCTCCCTTTACTTCATGAGATCAGTGGAATCCCCCAAACAGAATTACTCCCTTTCCCCATGTTTCCATGTTCCCTTATATTTCTCTTCAATCCCCTGCCACCCACCCCAAAAATGTTCTAATGTTTTTGTGGGCATCTTGAAAGTGTTCTGACATCGAATCCAGTTTGTGGCTGTCCTCAATAGCCCAACCCTCCACTCTGGTCCTTCCAGATGGGTTTGTACTCCCTGGTTTGGACAAGCCACTGTGGACTCAGTAGATGAATGAGATCATAAGAAAAAAGGGAACCTAAGCAGCCAGACTGATAGAAATCAGACCGAGTGGCAGGTGGGTAGTTCTAGGTCTGTGGCTGGAAAGGGGTAATTGTGGATGAAGAATGCTTACTACTGTGTGTTTTGTTGGGTCCAAAGAGCCTCTGATTTATTGCCTAGGAGATATTCTGGAGTGCACACATGATCGAGGCTGCTTCCACTGGTCAGCAGATGGCTTGGTCCGTGTGCCAGGAGGTAGGAGAAGTAGCTGTTATCTCAGGCTCAACAGAAGGAAGGGCAAAAGGACTTTTGGAGTGATCAGATGGATTGCCTAGTCAGTTCAGTGGAGTATCTCTTCATACTGCTAAAACTGTCTTGGATTTCCCTGCTGGAAAAAAAAAAAAAAAAAAAAAGCATGGCTATCATCTAGTCTAGTGGATTTCAGCTGGAGTGTCATGATACCCTGGTGTGTTGCAATCAGCTGTGTGGTATAATGCAATAGCCCAGCATGTCACAAGTAATTTGTTATTTCCAATAATAAAGTACTGAAGTTTGCAAATGAACTACTTAAAACAATCAATTAGAACAGATTCAAGGTTATACTTATAATGATGTCATTTTCACTCACATGAATTCCGATATGATTTCTTGAATAGGAATGGGATGTAGTTAGAGATAACCTGGCAGATATAACACATTGTATATAGGGGTCTGATGGACATGTGGTGAGCATCCATGACTGGGAATTGAGAATTACTGTCCTGGTCCGTCTCTCTCTTCTAGGCAGGAGGGCTGTCCGTAGAAGAACTCTAAGTACTCATCCCTTATGTCCTTGTAGAATGGCAAAGGATGTATCTTCTCATCCTTATTTTAAAATAGCAAAGCTACAACCCAGAGCCAAGCAATGATTGCGAAAGTTAGGATTTTAACCCAAATATACAAATATACATTCCTGTGCACACTTTCCACCGACCGCTACCTCCTCCAACAGGCAGGCGTGAGGAGCTTGGGGCAGAGGCGAGACACAGGTGGAGGAAGAGTGAGTGGGAAATGAATCACCATTTATCACTGTAATCAGGAAGCTACCCCAAGCAGGTTTAATCACCCCGTGCAGAGAGGGATGCAGAGCAAGTTTATGGTTTACAGTGAGCAGGCTGACACAGCTGATTGATATCAAATATGTCATGATGTATATTGTAAAGCAGGGAGATTTAATGGTGTAACTCTATGGCAGGCTTAGAAGTGAGTTGCTGCAAAGTAAGGAGTGATGGATGAGCTCATTTACATGTAAAATTGCCAATGGCATTGACAGCACTGGTATGTGAGGGGAAGATAAGAGACAATAGCAAGCTCACTCTTGTCCTAGTTTTGGAATATTAAAATACAGCTGTGGCAGCATCTGGAATTTGCAATGGACTTTAGAGGTATAATTATTTTTCACCTTTTAGCCCTGAGATAATCTACGTCTTTCATAAGGTTTTCTAAAAAGTCACCATACCATCCCCAGATCAAATGTTTACAGTAGGTGGTGATGCTGGTATGCAATTCAGCTGTATGGAGATCGTTAGCATACTGAAGGACTCCATGGCATTTATGTATCCCTAACAACCTCAAAGTGCTTGCAGAGTAACAATGTGAAAGACTGAAACACTGACTTTAAAACTCCATTTGCCTCTCCAAGCTCTTGCTTTCTCATGGTTCTCTCTGCCCTATGCCAGTTAGAGAATTAATCTCTTTCTTTCTTTCTCTGCATGCATGTGTGTGTTTCTTTTTTATCCATCTCTTTCTTTCTCCTCTAAAAAGGCTGCCATTATCATGTGAGGACTAATGTCTATTATATATGAGAATGGGGAATTGATTTATCCTTGGTACAAACAATGATGTTTGGATCAACTCCAGCTAAACATTCAACCATGAGGATAGACTCCTGGGCCGAGGCTTGCTGGTTGAAGAGCATTTAACATGTGTCCACGATATTAGAAAAACGACAGTAGAACATTAAGTCTGCCTAGCTACCCTTCCTTCCTCTGTCCCTTCCCCCACCCCTTCTTTCCTGTTTTCTCCTCCATGCAACACATGCCAGGCATCATGCTAGGGACTGGAGACACAGAAGCAAAGCAGACACTAGGTTAGAATGTGGGACAGAGGGGGAAAAAAAAAAAACCTTGTGACAATGCATCACTATGGCTGCCGTGGGGCTGCACAGGAATATCTCCATGGGGCAAAGGGAGAGGAGATGGCTGTCAGATAAATAGGGACCTTCCTTCATGGAGGAATTAGCATCTAAATCAAGACTCAAGGTAGTAAAGCAAAGTGCAAAAGGAAGTTTTTACCGAGGAAAAAATGGCGTACATGTGTCCAGAGTGAGAAAGTGGAAAATTCAAGGATATGCAAGTAGTATGGTGCAAGAACAGAGAAGCACTTGAAAAGGGACAGTCAAGAGAGAAATTTAAATAAACAATCAGTATCATGAAAAGCCTGACTACATGACTGTTTTTAAGTGGTGTGGACCATCACCCCAAATGTTCCTTTGGTACATGTGATGATGTTTTAGATTTGCCCTATCTATGTATTTGCCTTTAATGAGCTGGGTCTTATTTCTGGATATGATTGTCAATTGTGTGGTTAGAAAGAGATGTCAACAGTAATAATATCGTCAAAGCTATGCCTTTTGTGATGCTTCTTTCTTATAATTAAGCACATAATATTTAGAACTAAAGATTTAGCAAACATATTTGTCAATTCAGTTTAATGGTTTTATGTACTTCTCCAATACCAGATGATTGTTATCATGACAACAAATTAATGTTATATGTTAGTTAATAGCATCCATACTTTATCACCCAATCATTTTTTCATTCCTTCAAAACATATGTATTGAGAACCTCTTAAATTCAAGGCACTTTACTAGGTGATAGGAACACAAAGATGAATAATATAAACATCTTCATAAACTAATGAGGAAGACATACATATACGTGTATAAATAAACATACGTATGTATATTATATATACATAAATTTATATATTATGTGTGTGTGTATCTGTATTTATAGAATGATTGCCAACACATCACAAACTGAATTGTTATAAAGACCGGACTAGGGTTCTAGAGAGCAGAGGAATTTATGGCTCTGCAGAAGAGGTATTTGACCTTTATCTGAAAGAATGTGTAGGAGTTTTCTATGGGCAAATTTTGCAGATGGGAAGCTAGGGAGTTTTGTTACCAATAGCTCACCTATATAGAGTTTCATGGATTTTCACCAATAAAATCAAAATAATGTTATAATTCTTTGCTTCATTTAGCTCTACACAATAATCCTTTATTCTTCTAAGGACTCGGTCACAATATTACTTTGATGTTGCTATTGGCAGTGTAAGATAGTGGTTAGGACCAGAACCTCTGGGAATCACAGAGACCTGGGTTCTAATTTCATCTTTGCCATTGAATAGTTGCAAGATCTTGGATGAGTCACCCACTCCCTATCCTTCATTCCCTCATGTGTAACACTTCTTCCTTCATAGAGTTCACTGAATATTAAAAGAGGTAATGTGCTTAGCTTGGTGTCAAGCACACAATAAGAGTTAAATAAATGTTAGCCATGTATGATTAAATATTATTATTATTATCTGTCATTTAACACCTAATGAAACACTGAATGAACCACAACACGGTACCTTTATGGAGCTAATGTACCTCCTATAAACCCTAATAGAGCACTCTTCTCATCTCTCTTCAGAAAGGATGTGGTCCCACTGTAATAAATCACCAACACAAAAGTGGGTACACATCATTCCTATTCTCTCTTGCCACTTGGGTTTTACTCCAATTATTTTGCTATTCTCCCTGGTGTTTCCTTTTTTGCTACTCAGCTGAAAACTTCATGAATGTGCAGTTTACTTCCTCTTCCAGATCATTAACAAAGCTGAGATGAACGCTTACACCTGGCTCTCCTCCTTCATTCTCCCTCCCTCTAGGTGTCTCTCCCACCTTGTCCTCTGCTAGACCAGATTGTGAGTCCACGAAAATATGTTCTTATCACACGTTTGCATTGCAAGTGAAAATAAAGGTTCCAGAACGCTTTAGTGCAATTTCAGATGGCTGTACATTTTCATTCCTCCCCACTCCTTGTTGAAAAAAAACCCCAAAATTATCAATGGCTTGGCTCCTAAGAGGCACTCCTAAACTTGGTCCTGCTCTCAATCCCATGAAAAGAAAATGTGAGAAAAATAAAATAAAACTCCAAAATAAAACGGGGAAGTGAGACACACCCACATTTAAAACCACTCCGGTTCTTGCCTCTTACTCTGCATTGAACCTCCATGCTTCGTGTACTGCTCATAAGGGCTGTATCGCTTCCACAGCTGTCCCTTGTTCTGCATTGCTGCAACCACACTGGTTTCCAGTTTAGAAACCTGGACTCTCCTCTTGATTCCTTTCCCTTCCATCACATCCAGACAATTGCCAAGTAAGCCCTGACAATTCTACCTCCCAAATATCTCTCAAAACCAACCACCTCTCCTTAGCAATGTTGCTACTTTCCACACCAACACACTATGGGCAATGGTTTCTGATGGTCCTCCTTCATTTCTACTCTTCCCCAGTGTGTTCTCTACTCAGCAATCTGAGATCTGTTAAAATGGAAATGTGACTTTGCTTTTCCCTTTCGTCCACAGCTTTCTATTGCCCTCAGGATGGGATCAAGCTTGAACTTTAATTGGCTGAGAAGGATCTTCTTTTTTTTTTTTTTTTAAGATTTTATTTATTTGACAGAGAGACACAGCGAGAGAGGGAATACAAGCGGGGGAAGTGGGAGAGGGAGAAGCAGGCTCTCGCCGAGCAGGGAGCCCGATGTGGGACTCGATCCCAGGACCCCGGGATCATGACCTGGGCCGAAGGCAGACGCTTAACGACTGAGCCACCCAGGCGCCCCGAGAAGGATCTTCTTAACCTTCATGACCCTTCATCCCCAGTGCCTTCTTTGTTAGCTATTGCTACTCTCCTGTCCCCTTATCCCCCACCTTTATGCTGATACTGGCTATCTACAATTTATCTGTTGGTTTAGAGCTTAAATATGACTTCTTTTTGGGAAGCTTTCCAACCCAACTATACTCTGCCCTATGAGCCACTTACATGCTCCCATAGTTTTTCAAACCCCCTGGTCACAGCACTTACCATATTACATTCTATTGTAGGTGCTTATCATACTGGCTATGTCCTTATTGGGTTGTGCTCTGTGAGAGCAGGCATTATCTCTCTTGCTCACAGCAATCTCTTAGCACAGTACCTGGAACACAGTAGGTGCTTAATATATATTGGTAGAATTCTTTAAAAAATTTTTTGAATACTTTTGAAGAATCCTTTTGAGATGGAGAAACAAAGCCAAGACCAAGGATAACGTCAAAATTGTTCTGGGAATGGAAGTGAGAACCTATCTTCAAAGAAAAGGGAATGGCTTGGTTTTCCTCCCCACCATGTGATTTCTTGCCACCTGTCTGTCTCCCCACCCCTCTCCTGATCAAGATCCAGGCTTTCATTTCTCTCAACTTGACAGTCAGCAGAAGGACCTAAATTGGGATATTTTCCAGAGACAGGTTGAGTAAGCACCAACTGAGCTGACCCTGATAGAAACGCTTAAGAAGCTTTGCAGGAGGATTAAGCCTTTAATCTTGCTTCCTTTCGGGTGGCAGGAGCAGATTCCAGCATGTGGGCAGGGCTGGGCTACAGTGTCTCTGGGCCTTGGAGATACAGACTGCGGGGGGTTGTGCACTGGGGAAGCCCATAGTTACGAATGGGGAGAGAGATCTGGCAAAGAGGCAATTGTTTCTGTTTCAACATTTTAAGAACCCAACTGAATTATCTTCTCTTTTCTCCTCCTTTATTTACAATTCAGAAAGCTTTCCTATTTCTAAATGTGAAGTGCTCTCATTAGTGGCTGGAAAATTCTACATTTGTGGATTATGTAACAACTACGGCTAAAGCCAGAGACACAGAAGCAGAAGAGGATTTATTCTGGATCACACCAAGTGAATCCACGGAGGGAAACATCTGAGGCTTAGTCACTCATCATGAAAGCATCTCAGATGCACTGATCCCAAATCATCCGATATTTTCACAGTGTCATGTGGTGGACAGTGTCTGTCCCTCAGCTTCAGTACTCTCTCAAACAGCAGACAGTTGCCCCCAAGATTACCTAGAATGATAGTTTTTTTTGAAGTCCTGAAAAGAGAAAGTTGACATTTTTACAAAATGTGGAGTATATCCCTTCTTGGCTACCCCATATTTTAGAGGTTTTATTAAAATAAAGACAAAAGCAGTTGACTTCTGGGTGGGGAAATAATTTTACTGGATGTGAAACTAGAAAAGGGGTTTAAAGGTTACTTAGTCCAATTCGTCAATGACAAGTGAAGAACCTGAGTCATGGAGGTTTACCCCCAAATCATGCAACCCTATATTGACTTGAGCTGGCATTTTGCCATATCACATTAGAGGGTCTAGAGTTTAAGGGTTTTAGAAGTCTGTGGTTTTGAAGGGAGATCTATGCAGAGCAAAATAAGGCCACACACCATTTGGGGCTCCTTTCAGCTTAAACACTTAGAGTTGAGTTTCTAGGCCAAGGGTCCATCCTTCACATCACCTAAAACATAGGAGGCACTGGGTGAACATCAGTTGGATAATGTTGATTTTGTGCTATCCAGTTTAATGTAATCTGAGTGGGTTTCTGAGTGTATCTGCAACTTCCAAATATTTTACCTAACCCTCCCTGAGATTTTTAACTGTCCGCCCACCATGGCACAGCATCTATTTCTAGATATTTCTTATTCTGGCTGCCGGTTGTGTGGGCGTTTTGAAACCCAGGAGCACATGAGGATACATCACCTAATTTTGGTCTTGCTGGGTCTATTGTTTCAGGTTTTAATTTCAGTATGTTGAGGTGAGTCTCCACCTGAATTCCTCAGACCTTCTTTGCATTCACAGCCAGGCGGTTCTGAGTACTCTGTATACCTCTGTGAATTTCCCTGAAAGACTCAAGTGTGTCATTGTACTTGTGTATTAATAATGTATCTGATTCATTACTACTGCACCCCAAGCAATATGACCTCAGGGTATATACATGACATTTAAGACCAAGAATTATTTCACATAGAACAGATCTGCTTAAAATATAAAATCATCTTTAGGGATTTAGGGAGAGTGAGAATTTAATGGATGGAGGTGATTTTTTAAAACAAACACTTGATCCTAAAACTGCTTCTCTCAGTCTTTTGTTTTATTAGGAATGGGAAACTGGCCTCAGCCTGACCTCAAACTAGCCTTGACTCCTACTGGGCATCTCAGGAGCAGATCTTCTAGCAGAATTGTCATGTCAGATTTGCTGCTGCTCTGTCATCTCTTAGCCAATGGCCTAAAGAGGCCGGGAGCCAATTTGGATATCCTAGGAATTCTCAGCATTTTATGTGCAGTATGCACTTGGGTCTTTTCAAAGGTTGTTCTGGAAGTGGGTGCTGAGCATCTGCACTGACGATCTGCTCTGCCCGCCTCCTTCCACTTGGCCCTTGGCCCTTTTCTGAATTAGCTCACTGTCTAGCACCAGGGTGTTGGCCACACGAGCCCAATTAACAATAACCAGCAGCCCTTGCATGCACTGACCTGACACTCAGCACTGCCTCTTTTTGTCATTGCTTTATACTAAGTAACTGGATATTTTCCTAACCTCATGGGGACTGAGCAGTAGATGCAGTAGATGCAGTAGATGGGGCTGGTGCCAGCTAGTATTGCTGGATTTGAATTGTACCACTTACTGTCTTTGCAAATAAGGGTGAATCCTCTTGACCATGCTTTCTTCCAAATAGATTTTTAATCACCAACAACACTGAAAATGATAGGCTGGTGTTTACAATGAACACTCTTCACTTTCTTTACTCTAACACATCAGCAGGTTTTGCACCCAACAGGCATCAGCTGAAGGAGGCTGCGAGGCACAGTGACCTGGAATCTCCCTCCCTGCTTCCGAACCCACCTTCCTGTAGCAGTGGATTCTTCACCATGATTTTCAGGGAATTAATTTAAAATGGCTTTCTTCTATCCTGTCGATATCTCTGCAGAGGGGCTCCCACTACCCCTGACCTGCCTGATTTCAAAGAAGACCCTCTCCTACTAACTTTAGTAAATGGGTGAAACACATTTAAATGAAATACAAGACTTTTTTTTTTAAAGGAGCTGTAAAGATCTCTACCTGTTGACATAGACTAAATTCTCACTAGGTGCAAATGTATCCTTCCTGGAGGAGAAACCATACCCCTCTTGGCTCTGAAGCCATACATTTGCATATTGATAGAATCCATGGACTTGTATAGCTGGGTTGGGATATTAGAAACCATTGAGCACAATTCAGCGCAGCAGTTTGCCTCTTGGGAAAGGGTGAGGCGGGTGATTATTTAACAGCTAGTATGGCAGAAATACTCAATTTCCAAAGGCAAGCCGCACTTTGATTTACCCATTAGAGGTGCCATTCATTCATTCATTCATTCATTCAATCATTCAACCAATGCTTCTGTGTCAGGCATTGTCAGAAGAGATACTGGAGGGAAATAATCATAGTGTCAAAGTCTGTTGCTACAGCACTTGTCTCCATTGCTCATCCACGCTTACCAATCATCTGTGTAGCATCTATGCAGAGGATCACAGGAATTACAGGGTCCCATCTCTCCTTCTTATTTGATGCACATCTTTGATCTCCCCCACAGGGATTAAGTACACAGAAAAGGCACTCAGTAAACATATATGTTGATTGTTCTACATGAGTTCTTGGTCATGGAGTTTCAAGGTCATGGAGCTGTCAAGCCCAAAGGGACTGTAAAGGTATCTAGTTAACAGATCCCCCCTTTTTTAATAGACAAAGACACTGAGATTCAGAAAGTTTAGGTTATTTGCCAAAAGACACAAAATTAATTGTTGGTGGAGGTGAGATTAGATCCCACTCGTCCTAATTGCCTTCTGGCTACTCTCGGTACTATATAAGTTCGTGACAAAAACCTGTAAATCCAACCGAAGAAGACTGTAAGGGACAACCGAGGTTAAAGTTTTGCAATATTGGCTGCACATTTAGAGGCATCTGGAGGAGCACGTAAACCCACTGAAAACAGGGTTCCACTCCCCAGAAATTTTAATTTACTTGATTCGGGCCAAGTCTGGACTACGGAATTTATAAAAGATGTCCTAGATGATTCTTAGGTGTTGCTTTAAGGATAACTCCAAAGGACCAGTCACCTATACATTCTGCTGTCATATTCATTCATTCATTCATTCATTCATTCATCCATTCATCCATTCACTCATTTCATCCCACATATTTCCCTAAATATTGATTTAGCAAGAGAGACGTACCTAGAAAATCTCCAAAGCAGTCCATATCCTGTGTCAGGAACATTTTTCTAGGCTCCCAGGACACCACAAGTGTGGTGTCAAATCCCTTACCCTGTTACTAAACATCACCAACAAGCAGGATTAGCCAGCAAGCCCAGTTCAACCTGTTTTCCAAGCTTGCCCCACACGGGAGCCACAGGAGAGCCGTGCCACCATCTGCTGGGACAACGTTCACGTTCAGGGCTGTGACAGAAGGCACCAGGGGCTCGTTTCTCATTATTTACTTTTAATTATAATTTTCCTGCGTGGGTCTGCCCTCCCGTGAGAGCAGCAGCAGCACCCTGTTAATGGGATTATGTGGTGTGGAGGCTGCCGTGTGCGTGCGTGCCGCTTCTCCTATCTCTGAATTTCACCCAGATAATTGATTTTGGTCTGTTTCCTGACACTTGCCTTTGTGGCACAGGGTGTTATTAAGGCCTTTGTTCCATTTTTGAGTGACAAAGCCTTTACAAGCCAGCCAAGCAAAAGCAATTGTTGCATCTCTCACTTTTCTTATTAACTAACAGAGAATTGCAGGCAGCTTGAAACCCGCTGAGAGAAATAATAACATAAGCGGCTGCTTGGGAGCAAAGTGGGTCCTTTCAACCACAACAGCCTGGTGAGCTTAATAAGGGCCCCTCCTCTCATTTATCCGCTGGATCTGAGCTCTCCATCTTCAGTCTCTGTTCCCTCTGTCTTTCCCGCATTACATCTCTGTTTCTGGACACCTTTCCACCACCCAAAGCAGCAGTGTTCTACCGAGGAGAAAAGCCACCTGAGATTCCAGATGGTAAAATGATTCCCCCACATGGACTTTGGGCCTGCTCTGTGTCCCAGTTCTCTGGGGATTGGAGTCACACACACCCCTCCACCAATGACTGAGGCTTGCTGGTTGTTAGGAGCTTCTGTACTTGCTTTTACATATTTTTCAATCAAAATATTGGTTATGAAAACTTTCAAACATACAAAGGAGAGAAAGACAGAAATGAACATTAGTGTAACTACCACCCAGATTAACAAAAAAGTACGTCACCCGGATAGGTGAGCTCTCCGCAGAGCCCACCCCTGGTCCAGTCAGCCCCTCTCCTTCCCCACAGAGTTCAAAACCATTCTAAATTTGGTATCATCATCCCCAGGCATTCATTTATACTCCTACCACATGTGTGTGTCACTCAACAATGTAAAGTGCTATTGACATGCTTTTAAACTTACACAAAGTTATCATACCATGTGTATTCATTAATCCAAAACTTTCATACGTACCATTCTTCCATTTGAAACATGAGCTAAAGATCCCCAATGTTTATCTTGAGTACTATATTTTGTCCTACGATAAGTCACAATCATGCACTTACCTATTTGTTTGTTGGAGGAAAGTAGTTGTTTGCATACATTTTTCTGTTACAAATGTTGCTGCCCATCATATCTGGGGCTCTAGATCCTTGTGCACATATTCAAATCTTTCCAAAGGCACAAGCCTAGCCAGGTGATAGGGCTGTACATCTTTAACTCTAATGGATGAGGGATTGTCTCCCAGAACTGTAAGAAAATGAAAAGTAGACATTATTATTCCCATTTCATATCTGAGCACAGAGAAAAATGATTTCTCCCTTTGTTTGGCCAGGAAGACAATCACACTGGGGAAAGAAAATCACTTTCTTCAAGTTTCTTTTCTTGCTCTCCCACCATCCAAGGTGCCTAGCCAAACAGAAGCATCACCAGATCCATTTCCTAATGGAACTAGAAACTCATCCCTTGCTCCTGTTTTCTTTGATGATTTTGGTATCTATTCAGTAGCCATTGACAGGTAAGATCCTTAGTCACAGACATACTCTTTCCTGTGGCCAGGCAGGATGTCCCCTGAGCTGTGAAAAGATGCTATACTTATTGACCCAGAACTCCAAGCCAAGTGATGCCCTTTCCTCTATTTCCATCTAAGCCTCAGGGAGTCAGGTGGGCACACTGGCAAAAACTTTGGTTTTGCAGTAATAGTTTGTCTTAAATTTAGATTCTCACCCTCACTAGTTTTGTAGTCATAAACAAATACTTAACTTCTCAAATATTGTTTCCTTATCTATAAAAGGAGAATGATAACATATGCTTAGAAAAATGAAGCAAAATAAAAAGCACACTGCTTGGAACTCAGTGACTGCCCAGTAAATGGCTGATGTGTTATTGTTGTTGTTGTTGTTGCTGTTTTTAAGATTTTATTTATTTATTTAGAGAGGGGGGCGCACAGAGAGAGGGAGAGAGAGAATCTCAAGCAGATGCCCTGCTGCGCATGGAGCCCACCACAGAGCTCTATCTCCTGACCCTGAGATCACCACCTGAGCCAAAATCAAGAGTCAGAAGCTCAACTGGCTGTGCCACCCACGTGCCCCAATGGCATATGTGGTTTTAACAGTATGTTGTGCTCGGCACATCTGGCGTAGGGTGACCTGAATGCTCCAGTGGAGGAAAGGCTCCTCAGAGGGAGATCCTCAACCCCCACATCCCTTCCTTTGGACTCCATTTCCCGAGGCTGGAACACACTGGGGATTCTGACATCATGGGTTGATTCATGACAGTTTAGAGAGGAGGTGAAGTTCAGAGAGCTTTTCCAGACCTACCCCCATTCTTACCCCAAGGAGGCAAGTAGAACTAGTTTCTGTGGAGACAGAAATCTCAGATACGTGCATGTGAGGCTCCTTTCTTGATCCTCTTCCCCACCTTCCTGTGAATGCACTGTGGGAGGTGCAGGAGCCATTTCCTGCCTCTCTCAGCAATAACTTAAGATGTTGAGACATCTTGGATCCCTTCAGAGGTGGGCCAGAGGGCGGGCCAGCATCCATTGTACCTGTAGGGCACAGAGTTGTGGTGCTTTTCTGTCGTTTCCTTCCTCACATGTATTGTTTCCTCACGCAGTTATTACCCCATTTAATGACACCTTCTGTCTTTGTTTCTGTCTCCAGCTCCTCCTTCCCTGATGCTCTTCTCACCCTCTCCTCATTTTCTTCCTTGTCTAGGCCTCCTGGCACCTCCTGTCCCCAAAGACTCTCATGTAGCCCTTTTGAATGAGTGATAATTGCAAGGAATATAATTGTTAAAAAACAATGTTTTCTGTGCACCAATGTGTAAAACGTACAATAACAAAGCAGAACGGTACTAAATGAATTATGGTTTTAAAAAAGAATTACCAACCTGTCAAATACTATTAACACTCGAATCAGTAGGAAGAATAAGAATGTTTTTACAGAGGGAGCTTTTCTTCCTTTGCAAAGAAAATATTAGCCCCTCATAACAGCTGATTTCAGTGTCTTGAATAAGTAACTGATAAAGGGAAAGGAAGTAGAAGACTCTCGGATGAATTGTTTTTCATAGTGTCAATGTCATGTGTTACTTCTGTGTGCGGTTCAGATGCATGCCTATATTTGAGTGAGGGCTCACTGCCTTCGACTAGCTTAATGATATCTTATTCCATAGGATAGGGCAGATAGGAAAGGGGAAACCAAGGCAACTAAAGTAGGGGAGGAGATGGATTTTAATTTTTATTTATTTATTTTTATAAGTAGGCTCCTCGAGCATTGAGCCCAATGAGGGGCTCAAATGCACCACCATGAGATCAACATCTGGCCCAAGACCAAGAATTAGACATTTAACCAAGTGAGCCACCCAGGCACCCCAAGGTGGATTTTTCAATTGAAGGGCTGATTTGCTTTCAGAAAGAAAAGCAGGTTTAAAAGAAAGCCACAGGGGGTGCCTGGGTGGCTCAGTCAGTTAAGTGAGGCACTGGATTTCTGCTCAGGTCATGATCTCAGGGTCCTGAGATCGAGCCCACCTTGGGCTCTGTGCTGAGCTTGGAGCCTGCTTGAGATTTTCTCTCTCCCTCTGCCCCTCTCCTGCTTGCTCTCTCTCTCTCTCTCTCAAAAAAAAAAAAAAAAAATTATAAGAAAGCCACATACACAAGAAAATCTCTGTGTAGAGACTAATAAGCAATATCCACTTCAGCAGAGGACAGTAGCTTTCTCTTTATTTTTCTTTTGTATTTTTAATGCTGAAAGGAAACAAGTGAACTGAGTCTTAATCCAATAGGAGTCTGGCTTTCACAGAGGCACCTCAAAGTTCGTGTTAGGAATGGGGAAGAAATTATGTTACTTGGGAGGTGAGTTGCACTAATGGTGATAATCACAAGGCTTCCTGAGTCCATGGACATTCCTCATTGATTGAAGGGTGATTTTCTTTTCCAACATTGGATAAAAGAAAACTTGGTCACTGGAGGCAGAGCAGAATCCAAACAGATTCTCACCCTGCAGTCACTCACGACTTCTTTGAATTGATCTAAATCTCTTGGATTTGCTTTTCAGGGGAAGATTAAATGGCCAAGGCATTAGTTAAGTATGAAATTAGAACCGGGAGAAACTAAATTATAAACAGATTTAGCTCATCTGGTCTACGGGAGATGCACATTACATCTTGGTTGAAGGAAGGCGTTTGTTATGAACCACAAGGATGACCTGTGACAAGTTCTAATTAACAAGTCTCTGCATCTGTTCTCTGTTAACTAGAGATAATACGTCTTACTTGATCTTAATAGAATAGAATATAGCCTTTAAAGTGCCTTGGGAAACCTGGATAAAAAGAAATGTAAAAATGTAAATTAGTATTAATGTTATCATTGCTTAATTGAAAAGAACATTTTCTTATCATAGAAAAAACAACTTTGAGTTCGAGAAGTACTTATGGTTGTATTAGTTCAGCTGAAACTGAATGGATTTCAATGGCTAACCCTAAACATAAAAGGATGTTACTTTAGCCTGTGTTTACATTTATAATGTCCAAGTCAGGAAGATGGGAGATTAAGTGGAAGTCTTTCTGTTTGTTCCTTGTGCGATTCAACACTGTGTATGATTACAGTGTTGCTTGCATTTAAGTGCTTTGTTTTCCCCTGGGTTACAAACATCTAAGGGAGGAGGGAGGGTAAGAGGATAAAGAGAATTGAAAAGAATTCTCAAAAGGCATTGTAGAGCACATGGGCTGAGGAGCGAGTATTAAATGAATCTGAGCAAGAGACATTTAATTCCCTTCCACATAAGCTTGAGGCTGAACAGAAGAACTTACCAGGCATAATTTTGCTTACCAGGAGCAGCAAATTTTAAAAACTTCTTTGTGTAGAGGAAAATAATTCAAGTCATTTGGTAATAATTATCTGTTACATTTGTTAAGCATTTTGCAGTTCATTGTTCCCTATAATTTCTACATAATTCAGTTCCACAGATATTTGGTGAGAGCTCACTAGGGTTTGGGAGCATAAGGCTCAAAGAAATCATAGTCTCAAGGGGGTGACAGAACATGAGATAGACACCTAAGATAAATGAATAGAAGGTAACGTGGCTAATTCTGTAATTGTGGAAATCATAAACCACTAGGAGAATATAGAAGAGTGAGCAATTAATTCTGCCTGGGCTTGCATTTAAATCAATCCAGAATATGTATTTATTATGTAAGCATTCCTTCATTCACTCAAATAGCAAATAATTTTTTGCTTGCCTACACTGTGACAGATCTTACACTAGTCAAGGAATGACATGAATGAAACACAATTAGACACTGAAACAAGTTGAATAATAAAACTTATTTAGGCTGTGGTCTTCCTCAGGGATGCCTTTCCTCAACTGGTAAGGAAACAAGGGAATTGATAGGAGTTAGCTAAGTAAAAGAGAGAGGGAAGTCACTCCAGACAGAAGGAAGGGCATGGATAAAGCTCTGTTGTAGGAGAAATGCTAGTCCCAGAGGAAGGAAGAGGGAGGAGGAACATGGTGTGTGTATTAGTTTGACAGGGATGCTATAATAAAGTACCACCAGCTGGGTGGCTTAGAATAACAGAAATGTATTGTTCACAATTCTGGACGCTGAAAGTTTGAGATCACAGTGACAGTAGGTTTGGTTTCTTCTAAGGGCTGTGAGCAAAAATCTGTTCCAGTCTCTCACATAGTTTCTGGTGGCTGGCTGGACATCTTTGGTGTTCTTTGGTTGTGGAAGCATCATGCTAATCTCTGTCTAATCTCTGTCTTCATCTCCACATGGCCCTGGCATTCTCCTTGTGGGTGTGGCTTTGTCTAAATCTTTCCTTTTTATAAAACCACCAATCATATTAGACCAGGGGCCCACCCTAATTTAGTATGACCTCATCCCAACCTAACTAATCACAACTACAAAGACCTTATTTCCAAGTAAGGTAATGTTCTGAAGTATTAGAGGTTAAGTCTTTAGTATATGAATAGGGGTAGGGGACTGGGAGGCAAGCCAGGCTGGCACTTTTTGCCTTTGACTTATTTAAGGACTGATAGATCATGTTAGGGACTTAGCTCTTTATCCTAAGATTTTGAGCAAAGTGTGATGGTCGCATCTGCATTTCAAAAAGATCTCCCTACTTCTTCATGCAGGATTCATTACAGAAATTTTGGGTGTGGACAGATCCTTTGGAAACTATTGCAGTCATTTGAGTAAGAAATGATGGACTAGGGTATAGCAGGAAGGAGAGAAATTGATTAATTAGGGTAATGCTTAAAAGGTAAAATCAACGGGACCACGTGATAGATTTGGGTGGTAGAGGAGGATAGGGTCAAGGATGACAACTGGATGGAAGGCAGTGTCATTTAGTGGCACAGGACCATATTTAGGAAGGAAAATCTTGAATTTAGTCTTGGCTATGTAGAGTATAAAGAACTTTCGAAATAACCTAGAGGAGATGTTGAGTATGTTGTTGGAACATCCTATGGCTCAGCAAAGAGATCTGGGCTAGGATATAAATTGGGGAGTGATTGTTTTCTGTGTTAATTCATAGATTAAGCCATGCATATAAATAAAATGTCTTAGGGAGAGGGTAGTATAAAATGGAAAAGGTCTAGGGCTATGCTTTGATGAACTTCAATTCTAAAGGCCAATAAGAGAGTGATAAGCCTGCAGAAGAGGAGTGGACAGAGAAGTAGGAGAAAAGCAGCCAGACAAGTCAAAGGAGGAAAGTATTTCAAAAAAAAGGGGAGTGGTTCACAATATAAAATGTTAATTGAAGCAAATAGGTTGGGGGCAGAAGTGCCCATTGGATTCATAACATGAAATTCACTGAAGTCTTAGCATGGTGTCATGACAACAGTTACTGTGGTGGGATGAGAAGTAAATGAGAAGAGAAGCAATAGATAAAATGTATGCAATTCTTTTGACAATTTGCTTGATTGTGAAAACAAGAAGAGAAATGGGCTATCAATATAGGATGTATAGAGTCAAGTGAAAGATTCTGAAAATAGATTATGTTTAAAGGCTGATAAAGAGAACAATTACTGACACAAAAGAGTGAAAGAAAAATCAACATTATCAGGTTCTGGATAAAGCTAGAGGGTATAAGAACCAAGTGAAAGACTGATTGAGAGAGAGAGAGAGAGACTTAGTTTAGCTAAGAGGAGCAATAACTCCTATATTGTACCAGTATAGAAGAAAACAAAAATGTGTTTTAATATAGGTATGATTGTGGCTATACTCAGTTTGAGTATAAACAGAGAATGATTTTCTAGTAACTTCTGCCACTTTTCTGA
>NC_058413.1:84018451-84081350 GCF_002201575.2 Neomonachus schauinslandi | reverse complement strand
AACAATTCAATGAATTAAAATTTTAGAACTTGTCCAGTCTGGTGTAATGTTGTAATTTCATATTTTATTCAATTCTGCTTCACCATAAAATTCATATTTTGGTTTGAATGGCTCAGAATGTAATGGACCTCTAGATATGGTCTGCTCATTCACTCCTTAAACCCCTTAGTCTTCCTTGGATAGGTGATATTCATGCAAGGAAGGAAACAAATGGAAAAGGAAAGTCTCTAACTCACTTCATCTTTAAGGACACACATAAGCTCAAAGTGAAGGGATGAAGAAAGATATTCCCTGAAAAGGGAAACCAAAAGAGAGCAGGGGTAGTTATACTTAGACAACATAGACTTTAAGCCAAAAAATGGTAACAAGCAACAAAGGTCATTATATAATGATAAAGGGGTCAATCAATCAAGAAGATATAACAATTGTAAATATATATGCACCCAAAATCTGAATGTCTAAGTATATTAAACAAATATTATCAGACCTGAAGGGAGAAATAGACAATGATACAATAATAGTAGGGTCTCTGATACCCCACTTTCAACAATGCATAGATCATCCGGACAGAATATCAATAAGAAAATGTTGGGTTTTATTCCAACTTTAGATCAAATGGGTCTAACAGGCAGGTACAGAACATTCTATCTAACAGCAACAGAAAAAACATTCTTCTCAAATGCACATGGAATATTCTCCAGAAAAGATCATATAATAAGTCACAAAACAAGTCTTAGCAAATTCAAGAAAATTGAAATAATATCAAGTTTCTATTCCAACCACAATGGCATGGAACTGGAAATCAATAACAGGAGAAAGGTTAGAAAATCCACACATCACTGGAAATTAAACAAGTACTCATAATCAGCCAGTGGTTAAAGAATTAACTTTAAAAATCTTGAAACAAAAATGGAAATACAACCTACCAAAACCCAAATTAGTCTGCATAAGCAGTTTTAAGAGAGAATTTTATAGCAATAAATGCCTGCATTCAGAAAAAAAAGAAATATCTCACATAAACAGCCTAACTTTACAAATCAAAGAACAAGAAAAAGAACAAATATAGCCCAAAGTTAGCAGAAGGAAGGAAATGGCAAAGATTAGAACAGAATAAATGAAATAGAGACCAGGAAAATACAATAGAAAAGACCAAAAAAGGAACAACTGTTTTGTTTCTTTTCTTTTTTTTTGAAAGGATAAAAGAAATTAGCAAAACTTTAGCTGGACTAAGAAGAAAAGAGAGAAGACGCAAATAGAAAATCAGAAATGAAAGAAGAGACATTACATGTGATAGCATAACATTTTTTTTATTATGTTATGTTAGTCACCATACAGTACACCATTAGTTTTTGATATAGTGTTCCATGATTCATTGTTTGCGTATAACACCCAGTGCTCCATGCAATACATGCTCTCCTTAATACCCATCACTGGGCTAACCCATTCCCCAACTCCTCCCCTCTAAAACCCTCTGTTTGTTTCCCGGAGTCCATAGTCTCTCATGGTTCATCTCCCTCTCTGATTCCCCCCCTTCATTTTTCCCTTCCTTCTCCTAATGCTCTCCATGCTATTCCTTATGTTCCACAAATAAGTGAAACCATAAGATAATTGACTTTCTCTACTTGAGTTATTTCACTTAGCGTAACCTCCTCCAGTTCCATCCATGTTGTTGCAAAAGTTGGGTATTCATCCTTTGTGATAGCAAAAAAAATTTTTTTTAAAGGTGATAAGACGCTACTATGAGCAATTCTACACCAACAAATTGAGTAACCTAGAAGAAACGGATAAAACCCTGGAAGCATCCAACCTACCAAGACTGAATCATGAAGAAATAGAAATTCTGAACAGAACAATAATGAGTAAAGAGATAAATCAGTAATCAAAAATCTCTCAACAAAGAAAAGCCCAGGACCCCATGGTTTCACTCAGCAAATTCTACCAAAATTTAAAAAATTAACAGCGATTCTTCTCATACTCTTCCAAAAATTTGAGGAGGAGAAACTCATTTTACAAGGCCAGCATTATCCTGACATCAAAGCCAGATAAAGACCCTAGGAGAAAATAGAACTAAAGACCAATATCCCTGATGAATATAAATTCAAAACATTTCAACAGAATACTAGCAAACCAAATTCAACAGCACATTAAAAGGATAGTACACCATATTCAGGTGGGATTTATCCCTGGGGTGAAAAGGTGGTTCAATATATGCAAACCAATAAACGTGATACACCACATTAATAGAATGAAAGATAAATACAATATGATCATCTCAATAAATGCAAAAAAAGAAAACATTGGCAAAATATAACATCCCTTTGTGAAAAAAAAAAACTCAACAAATTGGGTATGGAAGGAACATATCTTAACATAATACAATCTATGTATGACAAACCACAACTAGCATCATACTCAATGGTTAAAAATTGAAAGCTATCAAGAACAAGACAAGGGTGCCCACTCTCTCCACTCCATGCAATAGTACTGGAAATCCTAACCAGAGCAATTTGGCAAGAGAGAAAAATAAAAGATATCCAAATCAGAGATAAGTAAAACTGTCTTTGCTTGCAGATGATATTATCTTATATATAAAAATCCTAAATATTTTACCAAAAGCTTGTTAGAACTAGTAAACCACTTAGTCAAGTTGTGGGATACAAAATTAACATATAAGAATCAGTTGCATTTCTACACAATAGCTGCAAAATATCTGAAGAAAGAAATAAAACAATTCTATTCATAATAGTATCAAAACAATAAAATACTTAGGAATAAATTTAACTGAGGATGTGAAATACTGTACGTTAAAAACTACAAGATTAATGTTAACTAATGCTATTGTAGTAATCATTTTGCAATAAATAAATGTATCAAATCAACACTTTGTAGACCTTAAGCTTGCTCAATGCTATATGTCAATATAACTCAATAGCTTATAGCTCAATAAAGCTAGGGGAAAAAAAAGTAAAGGACAATCTCTGCCCAAAGAGAGTTGGTTACACTTCAAGTTGTGGGTCTTAACTACTCACCTAGCTTATTATCTATAGACTCAGGAAAGGCAGGTAGAGAACCCTATAGTCCAGCTAGTGGAGTCTCAAACCCAAGTAACTTCCCTAGTAGACGTTAGTCCTTTAAGACCAGGGATCAGTTGCTTCTTCCAACTGACCCTCAGCTGGTGGCATCTCATCACTTCCTTCAGTTACTCTAGACTCTTTGCTCCAAATCAATGAAGTCCCCAGCAAGCCTCAACCACACAATCTCATCCCCTCCCACTCCCTCATGTCCTATGGACACTGTTAGATACATCACATGTAAGTTTCAAGGACTATTAGGAACTTGAACGTATAGTCTGTGATCTTCTTCTCTGGTCATATGCCATTCCATTTCTTCTTAGTCCTCATCTGCCCATCTCAGTAATACAAGTCAGGTCAGTGAGCCTTACAGCTCAACAGACTGTTAACTGGGTGACAACTGTCAGACTTATTTCATTCTTACAGATAGCCATTGACTTCATGAGATTTTTTTGCAGCAATCCTCTTCCACTTGAGAAAAGAGAGTAAGTCAAGAGGCATTTCTCCTTGCTTTCCCTGTTCCTCACAAATAGTACTTTCCTCAAAAATGCTCCTTTCTAGCCTTCTGTATTAGGACAGAGGGATTTCAGAACAGAAACCTTCGGTCAAACCCTTAAGGATGTGATTGACACCACAAGAGCCATTTATTCAAACTGATAATGTAGGGTAGGCAAAGGTTGATAAATTCTGAAAAATTGGAAAAGATCTACTTAGCACTTTATCTCATCTGATTATACAGGTAAAATAGCAGGAACTTGAGAATGGGAGCTAGTTGGAATGCAAGTTGGACAGAGTAACACAGGAGGATTTCCAAGCATTAATGGGGATTCACTAGAGGTCAGTGATGATGTATTTGTACAGAGTTATGTCTGCCCTACTGTGTGACAATCTGCAGCCATACTTGGCTGCTCAGGTGCAAGCATGGATAAACATATGTTTAGATTCCTCCCCAGTTCAAAATATAATAAAGTTGCAAAGGAAACAGAGGGGCAAGGTAGTTTGAGATATTCTATAATTGACAAGAAGGGCCATGGAATCCAAACAATTTAGGAGAAAACATAGAAAGAGAGAATGCTAATGTTGGGGAAAAAATAGAGGAATCTCAACATAATATCTCAGTATAAATATAACATATAATAAATATAGTATCAAGATCTCCGTGGGTTTTAAGAATTTTTTCAGTGGAAGTCATTTTAAAAAATTGGATGGTAGAATGTTATGGCAAGAGAGTAGAAATTTAAGCCAATTTTTAAAGTAGGTCAGTTACAGATTGTGACAAAGATTGTGATCTCTATGGGAGCAGATCCCTGAGGTGGAGTAGGGAAAAGGGCTATTGACTTTTAGTAGGTCAAGAATGGAGAAGTCAGGATTTTGAATAAACTATGCAACATCTAAAGTCAAATGGCATGAGCCTCAAAGACCAGTTTTAACAAGTGAGTAAATAAGTAGTTGTATGGGAGGGGCAGTAATAATCAGGAAAGACACCTCTACATCTGCAGACTCTGAAGCAAGTGGCAGCTTGAAAAAATACAAAGCTAAGTTTGCAAAGAAAGCAGTGTCCTCAGGAGATGTCTAAGTTTAGCTAGTTTGGGCAGTCAGCTAAATTAAGGAATTGGCCACAAAATCCTGAAAAATTTATGGAAGAAATATTGTAGATGAGACAGTGGAAAGCTTAATGGATGAGAGAAGAATAGGAGATAGAAGGGCAAAGACCAGTAGTGTAAGGGATGGTTGGGGATGGATCTTCTCACTTTGGTAATGACAGAGGTAAAAAAGGGACAAAAACCAGGGTGGTTAGGGGTTCAGTCCCAGTATCCCTTCGGGGAGGATGTAAGAGAATGTATGTTAATTCCAAATAGCCAGAGTTGGTTTTCTAGAGTTACTGTAGCATGAGCCCCAGAATTTTGGTCTTTGCCCCCTAGGAGTAGTATGAATGCAAACCCAGGTGTGCGGTTTCTGCACTTCCACAGCATGGAATAGTTGCATTTTGACTAGCCCATGTGCAGAGGAAGTCTGAGTGTCTTTGTTCTTCTAGTTCATGACAGGAGAGGCTAGTACTCACCAGGAGTGTGTTTGTTCTTTCCCTTGTGTATGCATTTATCATTTCCTTCATTAATTCAACAAACATTTTTGAGTACCTTCTTTATACCAGGCTCCAGGTACATACTGATGGATGAAAAATGCAATCGCCTTCATTATTCCTAATGTTTACTTGGAAAAGATATAAAATACACAGCAAGCAAAAGTGACACACATAAATGTAATTACATGTTGGAAAAGTGCCAAAAAGGTAAAAGGTAAAATGCCATGATGGAAAATAAAATGCTTGTATGGAGACTTTTGGTCAATACAACCAGAGATTTTTAAAACTCAGATGGCTATCCTATTGCCCTTGGAAACAACCTGGCTTTCATTTTGTCCCTTATGGACCCATTTTCAATAGCCTATTGTTTCCTTCAAAATCTGAAACCTTGGATTTCCCCTTTGTTATTTTCCTCCACAGTGATTTCACAGTACAACCCAAACTTAGTAGGTCAGTTTAGAGTGAAAACAAAAATCTATTTTCACATTAAGTGGTTATCTTGAAGTTCAAGTTATGTACAGGTAGGTAAATTATAGATATCTGGCATCATTACTGAACATAGCTTATCATAGTCCAACAAAGTGACCAAATGTTATAGATATTTGCCTCCCTAATTTTGAAATCCATCCTTTTTCTAATCTTAAGATTATGCTCATTTGTACTTAAACTATCTCCTAGCACCATTACGTGATAATACTCTCTAGGTCTCCCATTTCAGGCTTTGGCACATAAGCCAGTTTCTCACTGGAAAAAAAAAAAAAAAATCTCAGTATTCGATCATCACTTTTCTGCCTTTTCTGGGAAGAATTGCAAAATGGTTATGTTTATCACTCTGGAGTTAAATGACCTGGGATCAAGTCTCTTGCTTATCACATAGCTATGTGACCTAGAAAAGCATTTAAATCCTCCATGCCACATTTTCCTCATGTGGAAACTGAAGGGAGTAAAAGCCTTTGCCTCACAGGGCTGTTTTTAGATCTAAATGAAAGAATTTATGCAAAGCATTTATCATAGCCTTGTCCATAGCAAATGGTCAATAAATGCCAACTGCCATAATTGCTTCCGTGATTATCATCACCACTACCTTCACACTGATCGCCACCATCACGGCTACCACCACCACCTACCACCATCACCCCCACCTCCACTGCCATCACCATCAGCACCACCTCCACCACCATCAGCACCACCACCATTACCTTCACCATCACTACCACTGTCATCACCATGACCACTGGTAACATCACCTTTAACATCACCATCACTTCTGCCACCATCATCACCTCTGCTGTTGCCGCTGTTGCCATTGCCACCACCACCACTGCCACTACCATCTGATTCGAATCATCAAATGTCTTTTCTTTTCACATATTTAATACCATCTCTCAATACCAAATTAATTCATTCGACTTTCATTACTCCTGGGATTTTTTTTTCCCTTCTGTTCTTCTGATTACTCTAGTGTCTATTAACCTTTGAAGGTATTAGAATATCTGAAGCTCATTTTCATATTTGAAACTATTTATTCAAAGCAATTAACCATAAGAAATTGAAGCTGGCAAGAACATTTATTTTAGCCCGATGATGACCACCTTACCATGACCACCTCTGTCTCTCTGTCTTTGTCTCTATTTCTACACATACACACATGCTTATGTCCAAAGATCAAGGTTATGCAACCTCCTTAATCATCCCTCTACTTAGATCTAGATGCTAGTGATGCTAGTGATGAGATCTCCCAGAACACTCACTGATCTGATCCTCTCTATTACCTCAAAGGAAACCTTTTTCCTCATTTCTTTAATTGAAAATAGTGAAATTGAATTCACAAATTCAAATGAAATTGAATATGTATATATATGTATATATATGCACATAGCTATGTGATAAGCAAGAGATTTGATCCCAGGTCATTTGACTCCAGAGTGATAATCAGAAGAACAGAAGGAAAAAATATCCCAGGAGTAATGAAAGTTGAATGAATTAATTTGGTATTGAGAGATGGTATATATATATGAAAAATTAATAAATGACCAAAGCTGTTATGGTTGCAATTGATTAGAAAACATATTAATAAACTGATCTCCTCTGAAGGCCAAGCACGGTCATGAGATAGCACCAGTCCCATCCTGATAAGAAACTGCCATGCGATTAGAGGATATCCTCAAATCCACACAGCTGGAAAATGGCAAAGAACACTGAACCTAGGCACGTACCATGCATGCACACCAAGCCCAGATGGACTTTGTGTGAATTCTAACGAGAGTCCCTGCCCCAGTCTGGTGACTTACCTAAGTTTTCAAGAGGTCTGGACTCCGGGTAGTTTCTACAGAGTGCGAACTCCCCACTCTCAAATTTATAAATGTGTAAACTTTTCAGGAGCACTCACAGGTTGTGTAGCAAATAACATTCCCTGGGGAAGTCACACCTAGGACTCCAGAGGAGAGCATTCTAGAATTATATTCATACCATGACTTTTCAGTAAAAATTAGGTCGCAGACACTCTCACCCTGAATTAAAGAGAATGAATTTTACTTGACTATTCTCAGACCAGCTCCGTGTTCAGATTATCTCAGCATTCATAGAAGTCCCTTAAATATTCATGAAAGCATCAAGGATCCCAAAATTAATCTATACACTGAAGGTAGAGAGCAGAGAGGTCTGATTTCCAGGTACATATATATGTGAAAAGCCAATATTAGTCAATTCTGCTCCAGAGGAAGATTCTTCTGCATACCAGATGGATGACAAAAGGGAAATCACTTTGTTTCAAAACCTACTCCAACTCCCAAGTCACCCATCAAACGAGCCACACAACTCCCAAGTCACCCATCAAACGAGCCACACACACTCAAACACAAGCACAAATACATCAAATTCTAGATGTTAGAGGAGGAAAAGAAAAAAAAAAACAGAGGTCATATGTATGCAGGATGCTGCTTCTTTTCACTCTTGAGTTCAGAGTAATTTTTTCACCTGCTAACTCAATGTCAGAGTCTGAGAGACCAAATTCAGACTGAACTGCCAGGGGACTAAGCATGTGATGTTTGGCAAAGCAATCATTACAAAGAAACCTCACTTCTAAGGAAAGAAACATGGGTGCCCTGAGGAGGATTTGACCTGTATGTTTGTTCTTTGATGGTAAAAAAGAAGCCTGATTCTATAGACTCACCAGAAGTAAAAAATTTACTATGAGCTTTATTTTTACACAACACAGGACAAATTTTGTTGTGATGAATCCTGATGACCTACGGAAATTAATCTTGACTTTGCCCTCAGCCTGGATATGAGGCAATCTAGTAGAGGGAAAGCCAGAACAGGATCTGGTATCAGAGTTCTTGACCTGTCACTTACTGGTTCTGTGGCTCAGATGCGTTCCTAAGACTCTCCCAGCCCTGGCTTCCCTAGGGCAAAGCAAGGAAAATAATAGCAACTCCTTCTCAGGGTTGCTTTGGGGATCAGTTGAGGGAAGTGTATGCCTGCATGTGTGTGTGGGCATGTAAACACACACACATACACTCATATGCACATGTACACCCACACACATACACAAATTACACACATGCATGCATGTATATGTGTATACACATATGAGAACGCTCCTGGAAAATTAAGTGCTATCCAATGACAAAATATAATTTAGGCTGTCCTTTATAAGGTATTTTTTATAATGAGATTTTCCCTTTCCTAAGTAAGGATTGATTAGCTATTGTTCATAGGTTGACCAAAATACTCATGAGATGGTATGATTGGAATTTTAGTTAAAACTCACAATATATTGTTTTTTTTTTTTTTCTCTGCATGGATAGAACCAGTTTATGAGACCAAGGGCATCTCTAGCTTTACATGTGAGCCAGAAGGTAGCTGTCAAGGCTAAATGAGACATTAATTGTGACTTGAGGTCTTTTTTTTTTTTTAAGATTTTATTTATTTATTTGAGAGAGAGAGAGAGGGAGAGAGGGCACAAGTGGGAGGAGGGGCAGAGGGAGAGGGAGAAGCAGGCTCCCCGCTGAGCAGGGAGCCCGATGTGGGGCTCCATCCCAGGACCCCAGGATCATGACCGGAGCTGAAGAAAATGCTTGATGTCTTTTAAAATAACATTCAGTGAAATGAATACACAGTAAGTTCTTAGTTGGTTCTCCCTCCCAACCCACCATTTTTTCTACTCATGCCTGTATCCTAAAGGAAGGAGCTCTGAGGTGGAAGTAATTGTGAACAATGTGGGGGTCGGGGGCATTGACTCTCACACAATCAAAAACCCATGTATTAACTTTTTGACGTCCCCAAAATTTCCCCTAAATTTTAATAGGCTACTGTTGACCAGTAGCCTTAACAATAACATAGTTGATTAACACAGATGTTGTATGTGGTATGTGTTATATACTCTATTCTTGCAATAAAGTAAGCTAAAGAAAAGAAAATGTTATTAAAAAATTATAAAAAGAGAAACATGATGGAATTTAAAAAAAGAATCTATCCCCCAAAACACTGGCTAAAATATGCAAAAGGCTTCTTACTGTGGCTTTATTTGTAATATTTGTAGCAACACAGATACCTACCTAATCAGTAAGAATAAACTATGTTGAATCTATACAGTAGAATACAATATAGCCATAAGAAAGAAGTGAGAATGATTTAAAACATTTATTCATAATAAAAATTTTAAAGTAAAAAGAAAATCATAAAAAGAAAATACATTTACAATACTATACTGTATTTATCAAAAAATCCACATAGAAGTGGAGCCGAGTAGTTCAAACCCATGTTGCTCAAGGGTCTACTGTGCAGCCTAGCAGGTAAAGGTGGTGCGACTTTCATGGCCACAAACTTTGTTATACAAAAAAGGTAACTTCCTTTTTCTCCTTATAATATACTCAATCTCTGTTTCAAGACTCCATTTTGCTCAATGACAGAAATCATCTAATTATTTACAAGGTTTTTCTCAACAGTTTTATAAACACCCCTGTTCCCTTCCCACCCTTTTGTTTTCTCCCTTTCTTCTTGGGATCGATCTAAATTCCAGAAAGCTTATGTGGCCTCATGGCGTGGGGATGGGGTGAGGTCAGGAGAACATTAGGTATATGGATTCTCATTTTAATCTTGATGTTCTCTGCCTTGTCTTGTTTATTGGCCTCTGTTTCATCTCACTTTATTTCTCTGTCTTTGTGCTACTCAGTGTGAGGGGCTCAGAGCCCACCAGATACATTTTCCTTGAGCAAGCTTTTCACGGTTGAAAATCCTTAAGACTCAAGCTGAGGGACTCCTCCCGTCCCACTCTATCTTCTCTCATTCTCACTTTCTTCCACATCCATGGCCCTAGTTATGACCTAGAGGCCACGTGTTGGAGACAATGTATGGTTTCTGCCTCTAACTAATTGCTCATTCATGTTTCATTCAGTCAACTACCAGCAGGCACTGTGCGTGAGGTTACAGTGACAACATATGCCATCTAAAATGGTCCTGGGATTGATTTTAAGCAACCTGGTCTGAGAAGTCAGGATATTCACAGTATATATAACTGACAAGACTTACCTCTAGAATATATAAGTAACTCCTAAAAATTAAAAAAAAAAAAAGATAGACAATCCAGTAGAAATACCTAAAGAGTTAAACAGGGATTTCACAAAATGACCAATAATTTGTAAAGGAACCTGACCTCATCAATCATTAGGAAAATGTAAATTAAAACCACAATGGTATATTACTATGTATCCATCAGAATGGTTAATATTAAAAAGACTGATAATACCAAGTGCTAGTGAGGGTGTAGAGAAGCTAGAACTCTCCTACATTGCTGTTGGGAGTCTAAATTGGTACAAACATACTGGAAGATTATTTAGCACTGTTAACTACAGAATCTGACATTATTCTTCCCAGCATAGATTCCCAAGCATAGATGATATACCCATGGCCCAAAAGACATTCTACAAAAATGTTTCTTCCTAGCTGCTTTATTTGTTTTAGCTTCAAATGAGAAGCAACTCAAATGTGAACAGTTCAATGATATATGAATTGGGATATATTTATCCGATGGAATACTGTAAAATACAGAAACTGACAAACTATACACAACATGGATGAATTTCACAAATACAATGTTGAGCAAAAGAAGCCAGATACCTAGGAATTCATAACAAGTGATTCTGCTTATATAGAATGTAAAAGTAGGTAAAACTAACCTGCAGATAGAAGTCAGAATAATATTTGGAGAGTAGAGATGGGGAGGGGTTAGGAGAGAGCTTTTTGAGTATAGGTTAATGTTTGGTTTCTTCAGCTTGTGATAGTAACATAGTTGTGTTTACTGTGTGAATATTTATCATGCTGCACACTTATAATGTACTCATTTTTTATATGTATCTTATATTCCAATAAAAACTTTCCTCAAAAATGCTTAGGATATTTATCACCTTCCATCTGCTGGTTCTTCCTCTGTTTTCCAAGATTTCACATGGAATTCTAATTCTGTCAACTAGATTGAGAGCTTTCCCAGGGCAGGATTCTTGTCTTTTCATCTTTATAAACCTCACTTAAATATTCTTGGACCTAAATAGTGAATGAATTAAAAGAATTGTCAAGGAAATTTTTCTCAGTTTTATATGTTTTCATGTAGCACAGCACCTAGAACTTAGTAAGTTGACAGTGAGTGCTTGATGTGTGAATGAAGGGATGAATTAATGTTTTCTAAATTACATAAATAAGTTATTTTTAGTATCTATACTAGTATGCAATTTATCCAAGCCTGGAAATTCAAACTTACTGAAAATGGTTTTCCAATGAGTATGATCTCCCCTTTATGGTTCTTTCCATTTTATGAGTGGCTGGACTTATTATTGAATCACTGAAGAAGTCAGTTACCCAATAAAGGATGTTTTGTTTACTTTAAATATGTGAAAAATGGTTCCATTCCTCAAGGGATTATTAATTACTGGTTTACTAATTACTTTGGAACTGTTTTTTTTTTTTAAAGAAGTCTAGGCAGTTGTTTGAATGAATTCTTATTTAAGTGAGTGATTAGTTGGATCAAAATAATTGACTGAATTAAGAAATTCTTTAATAGACATTATTTAGGTGTCAGTTTAGTTTTGCTACTAGTGATGTGTAACAAATTCATTGTGTGATTAGTAATAAATCTTTCACTCCTGAAGGAATCCTTTTTTTTTAAAGAAAAAAAAGGAAGTCAATTGTGAGGCTTATGGATAATCCAAGTATTCCCTACATATAAGCTATGAAATATTTTGCATTTTATTTTTAAACTTCAGTTTTACTGACAAAACTCAAAACAAAAGTGTCAGAGTACAGAAGAAAGTACATATATATTAACATGAGAAAGCTCTTGTAGGGAAGGAATAGGTATTTTTTAAGCCATGTTGGTGTCAAGACCAGGATAGGTGGGAGTCCTTTCATGCATAAACATTTCCACACAGGCTTGTAGGAAGTTCAACCCTTCTTCAAGATCATCACTCCTCTGACCTTCACTCCCCCAATTAATAGTTAGCAACTCTGTAAATTAGGTTTTTTTTAATAGACTGTGCAAATCTTTCAGGATTTGTTCTTATTATAATGTAGGTGTTCACTGATAGACTGTAATCTGCTCTGGTAATTGTTTTTGTAATCTAAGAAATCAGCCTAGCTATTAAAGAGTGAATCAACAACGCATGAATGAATTAATACTTAGTAGATTCACATCCAGTTGGGTCCTTGCTAAAAGTCTTTTTTCTCTTTTGTGATTGATATGGTTTTTCTAATGATGAAACAGGTCATCCCTATGTAATGCTAATTCTTCTGTCGCATTTACCCTGGGTGATCCTGAATCATTAGTTTGAAGGCCAACCTAGAACAAGCCCAGCTAAGGATTTTTAACTGGCCCCAGCTCCTTGATGGAAAAAGTTACTGTGCACCCAAGGGCTATGTAGAATGTTATATGAGACCGATGATCATTAACTGCCATGATGTAAGGCTCCATAGCGGGAGGGGTAATCGCCGGTTCCACGCGGGGAGATGTGACTCTTGGAACTCCTGACATTGGAACACATGTTCTAACTGGGGATGACTTTAACTGCCTGCGCTAGAAAGAGGTCGTGTATAATACCAGGTTTTATATTAAACAAAAATAAATTTTCTCTAACGCGAGTTTTCAGACAGGTTGTCCTAATATATTAACTTCTGTCTGTGTTTTGAATAGTCAATTTCACGGTGAAATGAGTTCTTAATAATATATTTACCACCTGGGAGAAATCTCCCAGCCATCTGGAAAGGAGAGGGGATTTAGTGCCTCCAAACGGAGATTGGATTTTTTTCACAGTTATTTATTTATTTTTACATCAGGTAGTGGGAAGGATGACCTGGTTCCAGCACTGCGGCTGCAGTGGGCAGGGCATGGGCTGCACCGGACTGTGAGCATGCTCAGTAACCACCAATCCAGGAATGTACGAGATCCTGAAGGAGCATCCCATACTACATTAAGCACCGATGGGAAATACAGAAATCGTAAAATTTAGTGTCAGGCCTCCCTTGAATTCTGCGTTTTTATGCGGGCAGCAGACGGTAATCAGAGCAATGGCTTTATACTGAAAAACACTGGAATCAAACCCTGACTCTGATTTATTGTGCTACAAATTAGTAGTCCCTCTGAACTTCATTTTCTGCACATTTAAAGTAGGAATAATTATATCTACCCTTCAATGTTGTGAGGATTGGAGATAGTATAGAAAAAGTCTTAGTTCTGTGCCAGGGACAATGGTCAATAGGAAAAGTGGTCAATGTGAAAATATGTAACAGGTGAAAGTTAAAAATTTCTGATTGTGTGAGTGTGTGTATCTACATGTGTGTGCACACACACATACCTCAATGCAAACAATACACTCACATTGGTCCGGTAGAACATACTGAAACTAGATGCATAAAAAAGAGGGGCTTGAGTTTTGAAAAGAATCTTCCAGAATTAAAAAAAGAAATCCATTTTTCATTCATTCAACAATATCTAGTGAGCACCTACTATGTACCAAGCACTCTTCTAGGTGCTTTGCTTATGTCCACGAATAAAACAAATATTCTTTCCCTCTTTGACTTTAGATTCTTAAGGTGGAGAGTGGACAGACGATAAATGGTAAGGGAATAAATAAGTAAATCATATTGTATGTGTTAAGCTGTAAGTACTGACACAGAACAAAAATAGAAAAGGGTTAAGGATTGGGAGTTTTAGGGCTGGGGCACTTTGCAGTTTTAACAGGGTATTCAGGGTAGGCATCATTTATTAAATGACATTAGAGCAAATATTTGAAGGATACAAGGAAATGAATCATGTGGACATCAGGGAAAAGAATAGCCAGGCAAGGAATCATCTAGTGCAGAAGCCCTAAGGAGCATGCTGGGCATGCTCAGTGAGTAGCAAAATAGTCAGTGGCTAAAATTAAGTGAGCCCAGGGATATTATAAGAGTGAAGGTAATAAAGATAAGAGGAAGCTAGAAAAGGAGAGACTTGCAGGTCATTCAAAGGATGAAGCCTTTTACCAGGAGAGAAATGGACAGCCACTGCATAGTTTTGCACTGAACTTACACTAAAAAAAAATTCAAGACTTTTTTGGCTGCAATGTTGAGACTAGATTTGGATGGGCATGGACAAAGGTAGATGTATGAAGAACAGTAAGGAAAACTACTGGAGTAACCAATAAAAAAGATAGTTGTGGCCCAGGCCAAGGTGGTAGCACTGAAGCCATTGAGAAGTTATTCATTTTTGGATATATTTCCAAGTAGAAAAACATGATTTTCTGATGGACCAAGTTTGGAGTGTGAGAGAAAGGAAGGAAGCAGGTGTGACTGGAAATCATCTGGCCTAGACAGCTGGAAGGATGGGTTGACAACAGTAGAGATGCTGAAGGCTGTGAGTGGATGGTGTTTGGGAGATCAGGTCAGGAGTTCCACTTTGAAGATGCTGAGTTTGGGTAGAGTTTAACAGCAGGCAACTGTATATTCACTTCTCTAGTTCAGATTTGCACCAAACATCTAAACTTGGAAGTTATTGGTATATGGGTGTCATCTAAGGCCATGGGACCAAATGAGATCCTCAAGGAAGTAGATGAGGATAGAGAAAAAGGCTAAAGAGTGAGCCCTTGAATACTCTAATATTAAATAGTCAGGGAGGGAATGAGGACACAGAGAAAGGGACTATAAAAGAACAGCCAACCAGACAGGAGAAAAACCAAAAATGTGGACACTATGTGAAGAAGGTGTATCACGGAGGGTGGAGTGATTAAATGGTTGGTTCAGTTAGATGATGCCTGAGAAGTGACCATTATATTTGGACAGAGACTTCAACAGAAACCTTGAGAACAGTGTCTGATGAGTAATGAGAGCAAAAGCCTGAATGAGGAGAATTTAAAAGAGAATAGGAAGAGATGAATAGAAAACAATGAAATACACAACTATTTTTGAGGAGTTTTTTTCTTCCAGAGGGGAGCAAAGAAATAATAGGAGAAGTAAAGTTAAATAAAAGGCCTTTTTTTTTTTTTTTAAAGATTTTTATTTATTTATTTGACAGACATAGACACAGCGAGAGCAGGAACACAAGCAGGGGGAGTGGGAGAGGGAGAAGCAGGTTTCTCTTGGAGCAGGGAGCCCGATGTGGGGCTCGATTCCAGGACCCTGGGATCATGACCCGAGCCGAAGGCAGACGCTCAATGACTGAGCCACCCAGGTTATTTGTATGCTGACGGAAATGATCCACAAGAGACAGAAAATGATCTGTAGAAGAGAGCATCAGGTACAGATGAATGGTGTCTTTGGGCACATCAGATGGAACAGGATGTTGGATGCCCAGTGGGTACTGATGCTGGCAGGTAAATGGAGGGGGAGTGGTGAATCTACAGAAGTGCTCTTCTGAAAGGTTTTAATTTTTTTAATGAAGTAGGAAGTGAGGTCATGAGACAAGTCTGAGGATGACAGAGGAAAGTGTTTGAGATTGAAGAAGAGAGGAAAAAGTGTGAAATGAGCATCTTGGGGGAGTGGGGCAGTGAATGAACCAGTAGGATGGTATGGTTGTCCAGCAACCCAAGGCCGTCTTGAGTCTGTTGATGATTAATTTAAATTCAGCTCATTCAATTTATGGGCAGTTAAATAAGTTAAGTACAAGTTTTTGAGACACTTCCTAGTTCATGAACTATTGTTGGCTCTAGAGATAGAAAAATGAATAGGATATAGTCTCTCCCCTCAAAGAACTCATAGCCCTTCAGCAAGAGAGACTGAAATAGGAAATCAATAACTATAACAAATTGTAATAATTCTATAATTGAGTTATATTCATTGTTTTGGGAATTTCTGCCAAGTGCTGTTGCCAAATATAGTGACACAGCAAGCTGGTGGGGTATTTCAACAACAGAATTAGAATGTAGTTGTCCATAGTTACCTTCCATTTACTCAATAAACATTTATTAAGCATCCATCACTGTGCTAGGTGGTAATGCTACAAAAGCAAATAAGATAACTTCTACATTCAAAGAGCTCATCAGCTAATGCAGGAATTTCCTACATCAGCCGCACATTAGAATGAACCTGGATGCTTTTAACAATCCAGATACCCAGGCCAAACCCCATACCAATAAGTCAACATTTTTCCAGTTCCCTGGCTATGCAGTCAAAGAAGGAAAGTGCTGATATAGAGGGACAAACAGATGAGACAACAGAAAATGGAAATGTAGGCATCATAAATGCTGTTAAGATAGGAAAGCAAAACATGCTAGGGGAGCTCAACTGAAAGTTGACCCCCTCAAGTAGAGGGAGCAGTGGGGAGTGCTCAGAGGAAGAGCTAGCTGGAAGGGGTAAAGAATGAGGGAGAGTCAGTGTGGAAAGAGGAGGAGGGAAGCATATTACAGCTGAAGGAGTGTATACTTAATTACTGTAGCTCTGAAATATGTCTTGCTATATGGTACAATGATTCTTTCCATCTTGCTTTTCAAATTCATCTTGGTCATTTCTGAGCCTTTATTCATCCTCCTAAAATTAATGTCTAGCATCATGGAAACTTCTCTTGGGATTTTAACCTCAGTTGTATTAAATTAAACTTATAGAATAGCTTGGTATGAATTGACATGCTTATGATGTTGAGTTTTTTTCCACCCATGAACATGCAATGTGTTTCCATTTGTTTGGTTTTCAATAAAATCTTATAATTTTTGCTGTAAGTCTCTTACATATGCTTTGTATAGTCATTTCCACAAATTCTATTTTTGTTGCCATTATAAATAGTGTCTCCACTAAATAATTATATTTATTTGTGTGCAGCTTGTGTTTAAAATTTTACTTCATATTTCTATATTAATCTTATATTCAGCAACTTTTCTAAACTGACATCTTAATTCTAATTAATCTTTTGATCTACTTGGCTTTTCTACATAGATAATCCTATCATTGGAAATCATTACAAGGCAGTTTGTTTTCTTTTCTATTTCTTATTATCTTTATATCTTTGCATTGTCTCTCTGTGCTGACTCTGAACTCCAATTCGCTGTTCAACTGAAGGCATGGGAATGAGCATCCTTGCTTTGAACCTGACTTATAGTAATTGCTTCTAATAGTTTCACTATTAAATAAGATGTTTGTTACACATTTTTAGTAAATTCCCTTTTCCAAGTTAAGGAAGTTCCTTATATTCATAATTTCCTCCTGGTTTCTATCATGAATATGTCACATTTTATTAAATAATTGTCCTGCACCTATTGAAATGAATAATAGTGGGGTTTTTTCCCCTCAAAGTTGACCAACCATTTCAGAAGTTCATCAAGTAGTTGTAACCCAAAGCCTGTTCAAAGAGAATACCTAACACAAAAATTAATAGAGCTTGTCAAAATGGTGCTCTAGAATGGAGGTGGGGAGATGTTCCTGACTAAAATAGAAATCTACTCCTTCAAAACCAGTGGGTCAAAACCAGTTGCTTCTCAAAGGTAATCTACAGACGAGTAACCTCAGCATCCTCAGGGAGCTTGTTAGAAATGAAGAGCATCAGGTCCAGCCCAGCCCCACTAAGTCAGAATCTGCATCTGACAAGATCCCCAGATGCATGTATGCCCATTAAGGCTTAAGAAATCTTGTTAGACATCATCCTTCCAACATCAGAGGCAAATTCATTCATGTGACCTAGTACATTATTACATTTTCTAAAATTACTCCAAATTTGCATTCCTAAGATAAAACAACTTGGTCATTTTTTAAAAAGACATCTCTAGATTTTGCATCTCTGTAGGTGAAAGTGAACTATAATTTTCCTTTTCTGACACCATCCTCTTCTGGTTTAGGATGTCAAGACTATTCTAGCTCAAGAAGTAATCTTGTAACTATTTCCTCTTTATACCTCTCTGAAACAGTTTGTTTAACTTTTCAGTTTTCTGTATATTACATTTTTTTTAAAGATTTTATTTATTTATTTGAGAGAGAGAGAATGAGAGACAGCATGAGAGGGAGGAGGGTCAGAGGGAGAAGCAGACTCCCTGCTGAGCAGGAAGCCCGATGCGGGACTCGATCCCAGGACTCCAGGATCATGACCTGAGCCGAAGGCAGTCGTTCAACCAACTGAGCCACCCAGGCGCCCCTGTATATTACATTTTTGTTAGAACTGACCTGTAAATTATTCAGTGCCTAATCATGGTTTTTAGATTTTTTAGCTTCTGATAACATTTTGTTTTAAACATCACATCTAATTTGATTTTCCATGTTTTTAGTCAGTTTCTTGTTATGTGTTTTCAAATTTACCAGTAAATGTTGTTACTGTTAATTGAAAAATTCTCCAGAATTTATTATCATATGCTAGTTTGTTGTATTTCTAGTATTGCATATTTGTACATTTTCTCTATTTTTTTCTTAACCTACATTAACAGAGGCTTAAGAGGTTTGTTGTTCTTTTCAGAGAATCACTTTTCACATCTACCAATCACACAGGATTTGTATTTGGTTTCCATTTCAGTAGTTTCTCCTCTTATTTTTATTTATTTATTTATTTAAAATATTTTGTTTATTTATTTGACAGAGAGATAGAGAGCAGGAATACAAGCAGGGGGAGTGGGAGAGGGAGAAGCAGGCTTCCTGCTGAGTAGGGAGCCCGATGCGGGGCTTGATCCCAGGACCCTAGGATCACGACCTGAGCCGAAGGCAGACGCTTAACAACTGAGCCACCCAGGCGCCCCTCTCCTCTTATTTTTAACATTGACTTTATTCTATATATTTTTGGGCTTACTCGTTGCTATTTTCTAACTACACTCATTAGAGGATTGACTCATTAATTTTCAATCTTTTTTTTAATTTTAAATCTATTAGTATTGTGTTATTGTAGCTATACCCTATGCATTTAGACATTTAAGATTTAATTATAATTTTTTAACTTTTAATTTTTTAAAAATTTTAAAAATATTTTTGAATTTGTATTTTTATTTCTTCTTTGATTTATGTTATTTCATATTTGATCCATGAGCTAAAAGTTCATACATTTATGTTTATATTTATATTTATCTATTTATATTAGTTGTGACTTGCTCTGCAGCCTAAATAGTAATCTATTTAGGTGGTAAATATTCCATGTATATTTGAAAAGAACATGTATTCTTGGGGTGCCTGGTGGCACAGTTGGTTAAACATCCGACTCTTGGTTTGGGTGGGGTCGTGATATCAGGGTCCTGAGATTGAACCCCCGCGCATCAGGAGTCTGTTTCAGATTCTGTCTCCCTCTCCTTTTTCCCGTCCCGCTCCTGCTCTCTCTCCTCTCTCTTAAGTAAGTAAATAAATCTTAAAAAAAAAAAAAAGAAAAAATAACATGTATTCTTTAATTTTACTCTAATTTGTCAGCTGTGGGCTTCTATTAACATCCAGCCAGGCAAGTCTCTAGAGAGCCTCTGAAGAGCCTGGGAACAAGTATGAATCTAAGGCTCGGTTAAGGCAGAAGAAATAACATTAGCTCTCAGGTAGAGGAGAGGACTTAAGTCACTGATTTAGGCCTGAGCGACAGAAACCTTTCTATTCTGGGGGGAACATAGAAATGAGGTAAGGATGGGCAAGGCATGGGACCAGAGTTGAAGCAAGCAGGAATTAGTTTAGCAAAACTTGCACTGGGAAAGGGCTAGTACCTTTCCCACCACTCAGTACCAAGAGTCTGGTATAAAAGCCACAAAGTAGGAACTTGATCATAACACGATGCTTAAAGTTTTTGGTTCTGTGATCACAGGTCTAATTTCAAATTTTCACCTTGCATCTTGCAATCTTCATTGTAGGTACCCTAGGCACACTGCTACAGTGTTCTAACCTTGCTTTTCTTGTCTATAAAATAGAAATAATAATAATGTTTATCATATTGGGTTATTGTGAAATTAAATAATAAAGTACCTAGTTTGGCCTCTGAAGTCTAGTGATTATTCAATGAATGTTAGTTATTATTATATATTACAATTTTTAAAATTATATAATTTTATATATGAATACTTGTCATTGCTAACAATAATTTTAAAAAGTAAAACAAGATGAGATAAAGCTCAAGAATAGAATTCAGCAGAAATGTGCAGAATTCTATTGATCCCAGGACCCTGAGATCATGACCTGAACGGAATTCAAGAATGGGACACTAACTGACTGAGCCACCCCGATACCCCAAGATTTAAAGTTATTTTGAACAATACCTTCTATTTGCATTTCCTTTTCACTTCAGGAGGTATTTTCCTACACTCACCACTTTGTCCTTTTCTTTTAGGTAAGGGTTTTGCCGTTGTCTACTACTACAACCTTCCTCCAATAGCAGCATGTTCTGTCTCCTGCTTGCATTGGCTTCCATACAGAGATTACCATGTATAGGGGATAGTGTACTGAAACTGTTATTCCTGTAAATTGAGAAGAGTAGTCTAGACCTGATTTATGAAGATGCTTCTAACTCTAAAACTATACTATTTACTTGCCTTATGAACCAGGGTTTTGGACACAATGCCATGACCCAGTTAATACCTACCATCTACAAGGCAACCATCTATATTAGCAAGTCAATATGGTTATTGGTGATCCCAATTTATAGAATTCTTTCATATTGAAGCAACATAAATTCAATAACTGAGGCTTTTATCACAAACAAATTAGCCAACTGATGGCATAAGAATGCCTGAGTAGGAATTCCTGACTGACCAGTTTTCTCGGGACAAAATGGAAATTCTTTTGTACAGTTTTCCAGGTGGGAGAATGTACTAACTCATCTGTGAATTGCCTCGTTGCCAATCATGTTTCACTTCATCCTATCTCCTTTGTGGTAATAGCCCCAACCTGACCCTTATCAATGTAGGGGCCAAAGGCAGGCCACCTCATAATGTACCATTTTAGCATGTAGATTATTTTGAGCTGCAAATAGACTCAAGAAGAAAAACGGCCCAGTTAGAAATTGTGACTTCCCTCACCCCTAAACTGCCTGAAAGAATTTAGATAGAGGACCTGCTCCAGGAAGGGAACTACCACCATAGATAACTATATTATGTTATGAACTGGGTATGGTAGACAGGGAGGAACCTAGCACAGCCTGCTTGATCAGAGTCCTCTATGTGCCACTGTTTCTAAATGGCCCAGCAAACATTTATTTACCAAACATTTACTCTTTTTCATCTTCCTGTAATTTGCATTTCTTTCCTTTGAAGTCCCAGATACCTGCCCCTTCACCTTAGTTCAAGATGACATATATACCTCATTTTGCCTGACTGTCTGGAATTTTGCATCTTTGTGGATTCCCTGTACATACATAATTAAATCTCATTTTCTCCTGTTAATCTGCCTCATGTCAATTTGATCTTAGACCAGCTAGAAGAATCTTGAAGGGTAAGAGAAAAATTTTCCCTCTGCAACACCCATAGTGAGCTTTAGGGTTAGTTCAATGGCTTAGCTTGGGATTGCATTTATTATACTCTAAATATGCTTAGGGAGGTGCCATTCATCCCTTCGTATATCCACCCAGGAGGTGTTCTATTCATAGCTGCAGTGTGATAGATGAGAAGGATACAAGATGAATAAGGCATAGATCCATTCTCAAGGATTTCAGAGTTGAAGCTCAGAGACAGACACAGGGGCATACAGCTGCTATCAGTGCAATGCATGTAATGGCATCAATAAGCCCAAGGTTGTAGGGACACACAGAGGACTATCACCTAACCCAAATATGGGGATCAGGGAAGCCTTCTTGGAGAAGCTAGTGCCCTATCAGGTTCCTAATAGATCTACAGATTTCTTATATATAGAAATAGAGGTAAGGAGATGGGTGGGGAAAAATCAGCTGGGCAGAAGGTTCAGACTAAAAGCATGGATTTGAAAAAAAAAAAAAGTCTTGTAAATGGGAGCATAGGCAGCTCGATGTTGCCAGAATGCAAAGTGTGATTATGGAGTGGTGTGAGATGGACCTGGAGAGAAAGGTAAGAGTCAGTCATGGCCATCTTTGTACAATGGTAATGAGTTTTGATGTTACTCTGTGGATGACAGACAGCCTGGGTGGGTTCAGAGCTAGGAAATAGGTACTAGCAGATTAATGTGTTATACAATTTTTGCCATAACTTCAGGAGAAAACATAAGTTAAAACATTAAAAATGTCACGAGTCTGCACAACTTTATTGAGCACTCATTGCAGTGCCTGGTACAATCAGTTACCTATGAATTAATCATCTATGGTTGCACAGCAAATGACTCCAAAGTTTAGTGGCTTAAAGCAACGGGCATTTATTTTCTTAGTTCCCAATTGTTCTGGGTCAGGAGTCTGGGCACAGCTTAGCTGAATCCTCTGGCTCTAGATCTATCATCAGACTGATATCAAGGTGTCTGCTAGTGCTAGAGTCATGTTAAGTCTACTGGGGGTGGATCATTTTCAAGCTCACTCACATAGCTTTTGGCAAGATTCATTTCCTCCTGGAGTTTTGGCTAGAGGCTGCCCTCAGGTTCTTGCCACATGGTCCTCTCGATATGGCAGCTCCCAGCACAGCACCTCATTTCAACTGAGGGAACAAGCAAGACAGCAAAAGATAGAATGCAAGCAAGATGGAAGTCCCCAACCTTTATAATCTAATGTTAGTGACGGCATCACACCACTTTTGCTGTATTCTATTTGTTAGAAGCAAATTACTAGGTCCAGCCCATACTAAAAGGGAAGGGATTTACCTAAGGTCATAAATTTTGAGGGGGAGGGGAAGGGCGAGAGGGTTGTGGAGACCATCTTGGAGCCTGGCTACAACACACGGGAAATGTCTATTATATATGAGTAAAATGGACGAATGAACACTTTTTCTCTCTATTCGTGTTTTCCCCTTTTGTAATGGGTTTTCTGAGTATCATATAGATGTGTTGTGTCATTGAATGGAATTTTGTTCAGGGGTTCTGAACTTCAGATGTAAAGCTGATATGAAAATACAAGATGTCTTGGGCGCCTGGGTGGCTCAGTTGGTTAAGCGACTGCCTTCGGCTCAGGTCATGATCCTGGAATCCCGGGATCAAGTCCTACATCGGGCTCCCTGCTCAGCGGGGAGTCTGCTTCTCCCTCTGACCCTCCCCCCTCTCATGCTCTCTTTCTCTATCTCATGCTCTCTCAAATGAATAAATAAAATCTTTAAAAAAAAAAAGAAAATACAAGATATCTTGAATATGTATTTTTTCCTAATCTTACCCAAATATCCTTTCCTCTGTGCAAGCCTACTTTTGCCTTTCCCCTTGGATTTCAGCTAAACAAATAATATAATAACTATAGATAAAGACATGGAACCCTCCAAGCACCAGTAACTCTCAAGTTGAAGTTTTCTTGATTGTTTTTATTAAACATTCGATCTATTTTCTTCATCTCTAATAAGGTTAAACTGTGGCTATTTGGAACCCTTTTTTATCTACATGAAAGTCACTTTCCTGATGATGTGATAATATCAATAGTAATGTAGCCTTCAGCTGCCTGCAAGGCTGTGGGCAAGGTCATGATGGATGTTATTACAGCGAATGCATGCATCCCATGAAACATTCATGTTTTATATCAGCCTTCCTTTGGATGCTTTTTGAAAAAATCCACTTCCCTCTGACCTTTGATAATAGCATTAATGTGCATGCTCATTTTCAATATACTATGAATAACTAACATTTATATAGTCTTTATATTTTACAAAAAGCTTTCATATCTGTCATCACTCCTGGTTCTCATTCTAGCTCTGAAGGCATCAGATTGGCCTCAGATTGCAATTCTAGGAAATATCAGAGCCAGAACTAGAACCCAGATCTTCTCCTTTGAGTTTTTCCTTTTAATTACATCACAGTGCATTGTGAAGTTCTAGTACTGTTTTTTCTTTCCATTAAACTAAGAAGCATTGAGTCACTCCCTTATTATATTACTTTTCAATGTTTCCAGGAAAGGGTGCCTTGCCAAATTGCTGACTTTTCTTATACAATCTACTTCACTGCTTAGAAAACTTAAGTTTTCTCACCTACAAAATAGGGGTATAATCATTCCTCCCAACAAGAATAATTATATGATGAGACTAATGAACTACTCAATATAGTTAGGTTTTTAAGCCCAGTCATTTTGTTTACCCATGGCATGTTTCAAACAAAGCCATTTAAATTAAGAATTTAGAGAGAGAGAGAGAGAGACAGACCCTCTTCTCAGGAAAGATCAAAATTTAGAGCAATTGTTCCTCTGGTAGGCTTTGGGGTCAAGGAGTTATTTGGATATGTTGAGGACAATGACCCTTCCCTGACAAATCTTCACTGACAAAAACATATTGTGTAATATTTCAGAGACAACTATAGATTAGCTAAAACTCATCTTTGAATGCCAGTTAAGACCTCCGATCTAGAGGCACGTGGTCTGCACTCAGCATGCTAAGTGCAGGTTACAGTGACCATTAACAGTAAGCTAATGCTCAGGATTAGCTTTAATGGCTTGCTAATACTAGTGAAAATGTAAACACTTGAAATCATTCCATTGACAGGTAACGCACACTTTCACATTCACAGTTGTAGCTTTGGGTATTTGGTTAGCAATCAAACTGTTTGAAATAAAGCACCACTTTCATCTCTAATAAGGTTAAAGGTCATGATGGATGACCTTTAACCTTATTAGACAATTATTTAACCTTATTAATAATAGACAATGAGCATTCACTGAATCCGTTCATTAGATTGCATCCATATCCTAGCAGCTAGCCCACTGTAACCTCAAGAAAAAGAAAGCTAGCACAATTTCCTTTCCCACTTTCACTTGGCTGTGAGGTTAGCAGTCTGGCTGTAGACTAGCGAGTCACCCCTTTCTCCTGGACCCTGCAGAGTGTGCATTTCTACCAGGCAGACACAGAGTAGGGAGGCCAGAGTAGGTTTTCTTTCCTTGACATGGAAGTTTGGTTCGTCCTTCCAAGTATGAAGTCACTGTTTTTGATTCACTTAAAGAAAACCAAGAAACAAACAAACAAAAAGGATTAGCTGAAATTCCTTTGGGTAGGTAGCTGATGCTGAGGAGAGTGGTCTAATGAGGTGAGCAGCAACGATCAATGCTGAAGCAGAGGTCAGCAGGCCAGGCTGTGCCATTGGATTTCGCTGGGATTGTTTAGTCGATAAATGACCTAGTGGGGAATGAGTATAAACAAAGTGCACCATCTTTAATTCAGGTGTGGGCTGCAGGGAGGGCACTGACCCATAGGATTTCTTGATTAGAAGAATAGGCAGCAGGTTATTTTCTCAGACTTCTTTGAACAGATTTATTTACCGAGCAGAGTTGTGTATGTACAGAGATGTCCTCTCTGCCCTCCCACTTTGTCTCCCCATCTTTGCAGGCTGTCATCCATTCCACAGCTGTCTTGATACTGTCCGTGGGTGAGCATGGGCCCTCTTGAGTGTCTACACCTAAGCAGCTGAGTTGTTACTTGTTTTAACCCAAGGGGAACCAAATTTCACCATGGTCAGTGGGTTGCTTTGTGAAGTCCCAAAGAGAGTATTTTGAGTTCAGGCTGTATATAATTACTGATGTCAAAGGGATCTAAATAAATTATTAAATGAGAGTAAAAGCTATAGCAGAGATCCAAGTATTCAAAATCTTTGGTTCCATACTGCAATAAAGTCTTCAGAATCATAGATCTGTCAAATATTGGGCAGCAAAGGGGCTTGGGGGACACACAGACCAGCACCTGCCTTTCACATATACAAAACTAGAAACTGAAGTGATTAAATGATTCCATGTTCAAAAGTCACTCCTCTTTCTAATGGGAAAACTAGTTTCATTATTGTTATTTTTTTGGCTAACCTTTCCACTTTGTGTGGTATTATCCTTTAGCAAATGCAAGGAATGACATTTCTAAGTTCAGGAGAGAGGTCTGGCGTTTCCTACCATTATCCCTAGGATTGCTAGTTTGCTCAGCCAACTCCTTTGCTGAGTTAAAACAACAACAACAACAACAACACAAAACAAAACAAAACAAACCTTTCAAACTCCAGCTGGTCTATAACCCTCTATGTTCTGAGGAGAACATGCACAGTCTGGTCCCTGGTGAAGGTGAGGTTAGGAAAAACCTTTCCACTTCTGTGACGCTTCCCCTTGCACTTGGCAACAGAGTTCAGAATCCTTCTTTTGTGTCACTTTTCCTTATAGGAATCTCTAGTAGAGCATCCTTTAAGACATGTTGTCATTCTTGTCCTATCAGGCAGTGATCTGCTTGAGGCCAGGAACCATCCATCCCCAGCAGGGAACAGCCATAAATTCATAACTAAAAATAACTTCATCAGATGATGGGTGTAATAATGGACCATACATTACTCAAAACTTCGGTAAAATAAGAGGGAAAAAATGAAGAGGAATAGGGAAGAAGAGGGGAAAAGAAGCAAGAAGGAAGAAGGAAGAAAAAGTTCTCTTCTTGGTGAGAGTTCTGAGGAAGGCTTAGGTCACTTTGCATTTCATCTCCTAAATCAATTTGCCTGTCTGTAGTCGGGGCCTGGGACACGCACCATGTTGGGGATGAGCTGGCTTTATTACCAGCTGCGAGACTTGCTGATAGAATTGTCCTTGATGTTCTGGAATGGAGAAAAAGGCAGCAACTGACAGAGAGGGAGTGTGGGGAAGGCTCCTGCAGGGACAGAGTGTTATAACCTGCTGAGGCGGCTCCCCACGGAGCCATGAGCTGTGTGCAAATGGCAGTCGGTGTGTGCTTTGAAGCCTCCAGCCTTGGGAACTTCAAACAAGGAGAGGACAGACAGATGATCTATGGGAAATTAATATCTAACGGGGCTCAAAACTGCTCTCCCTGTCACCTTAATCTGCTGCCTGTTCGCTGACTGTATTTACTTTCTGAACATACCAAACATTTAATACAACAGAGGCTCCCGCACCCTTAATTTTTCTAAAACAGAGAACTTTACATTTCAATTTTAACTATTTCTTTTTTTATCCTCACTGAACTCTTCATTTTTCTAGGTTTTGGAAGGTTCCCTAGGGAGCAGAGAAGTGAACAAGGTTTGAGGAAAGAGCTAGGCTGGCAGATGGAACACCCTGCCACTGCTCTGCTCTGCCCTGCCCAGAAGATACTCATGGAATCATGTTCAAAGACAGCCCCTGTTGGGTCAGGAGCAGGTCTTTTCCCGCTACCTGGATATAAACCCACACACCCTATGATCTTTGATTTAATGGCTGGAGTCAACAAGCTTTCTTGGACTATACCTGGGAAAGAGATAGGGTTTACCTCCATTCATCCATTCATTCAACCATTCAACCGTCCATCTCCTCACCCATTCATCTACCACATATCTATCCATTCATTCACTCATCCATTCATTTGAATATTCAGGCAGATAGTCCATCTACAAAATTTTTAGAGTACTTACTGTATGCCCAAAACTATGCTAGATGCTGGTAACAAGAGGAGAATAAAAAGTGGTTCTGCCCTTAAGGAGTGTGTATTTTGTGTCAAGAAATAATCGTAAGTAGATCATTCTTTTCTGCCCGTCCTCTTGCCTTTGATACAAACTGGTTAAGCTATCCCTCCATGGCCTCCTTAATGGCCCTTCCATAATGTCCTGTCTTTACTACCACTTTGGGTGACCATCTTATGCAGGTTTGCTCAGCACTACTCAAGACTTCCCCAGTTTTAGCACTGAATATCTCATTTTCCTCAGTCTCAGATAAACAAGGATAGTTGGTCATCTTATTGCCAACATCTCAGATTCTCAACCAATTGTTCTCACAGGGTGTCCCACCCCTCCTCTTCCTCTCACCCCAGTGTAGCTAGGAGGCCCCAGCATCACCTGGGAATTTGTCAGAAATGCAAATTCTAGGCTCTGCTCCTTGATCCTCTGAATCAGAGACACAGGTACCACAGAAATCTGCATTTTAACAAACCCCATCAAACACTAAAATTTGAGAAGCATTGCTCTAAATTGGTTCTGACTTCTGACCCATCAGTATTGTTCTGTCTTCAGGGGTCCTCAGAATCCTGTAGGTGACTCACTAACTGATTGGATAAGCTAACGCTAGCTAGGTACCAATGGTGATAATATGGTCCCTGAACTAATAATAATTAATACAGAAACAAATAAGCAAATAAGTAAATAAATTAGATATGATGGTTGAGGTATACTTAAAGCTGAGAAGCTGTACCTGGTAGCTGAGGGAGACTTCCCTTTGAAAGGACAATGTGTGTGACAGAACAAAGTAGTGCCAAGCCCTGTGTGGGCTGCCTGGAAAATTGTTCCCTTTCCTAAATCGTGTTTTTACAGAATTCTATGATGCTTTTGTATAAAGTCTTTACAGTATTTGCCCTGCTATATTTGGAGCAAATATTTTGTCAATTGTCTACACCACCTGTGCATGGAACCAATTTCAAGAACCATGGTAGGAGTCAGAGAACCTAGCCTATCATCTCAGCTTGAGCACTATGTGATCTTGAATAAGTAATTTAGCCATTTTGAATTTTACTTCTTTCATCCATTAATATATATAATAATTCTTTGCCCTTCTCCAAAGATGTTCTGAAGCAGGTTCTTTTGAAAACTATGTCATCATCAACTGTTGTTTCTATGATGATTGATTTATATACTCCTATACTATGTATGATGACATAAGATGTGAATGATTTACACAGTCCCATATTGAGTAAGTAATATATTCTTTTCTCCTGGAATTATGTAGAAGTGCCAGTAATAAAAATTAGACAATGGAAGGGTCTGGGGCAGATGAATGTAGTAAGTTAGGAAAGCAACCCAGGCATATTGCGACACATTGTGATAACTCTTTCAGGCTCCCAAAGAAAGCATTCATAATAATAAAAGAATCTCACACCTGAGGTCATCTCAGAATCAGATATGAGTTTTCGAGAGGGTTGCCATCTTTAAAGCCTGTGAGGATCCCAGCTATAGGTATGGAGAGTGTCTCTGACCTATCTGTGGTGCCTTAGGCTTGCGTGGTGCCGAGCACACAGAGATTAACAATGCCCACTAGGTCCTTCCCTTAGGGAGTTACCATCTGAGTGAAAAGTTACTGCAATACATAGCAAATTTAGAACAGATTATGCCTGTCACTCATGAGCACTGTAGAGGCACTGAAGATAGTGCTATGGTTGCTTGGGGATGGGATTACCACCTCGTGTGGTCAGGGAAGGCCTTTCTGAGGGTATGGCATTCGAGTGGAGATCTGAAGGGAGAGAAAAAGCCAGTACCACAAGACACAGAAGGAACTGTATTCTTCACAGAGGAAACATCAAGTGCTCCAGTCTTGACATCAGCATGGGCTCAACATATTGGGGGAAACAGAGGGGCAGTGTGGCTAGAGCATGGTGAGTAGGGGAGAGGGTACAGAGGAGCTCAGGGTGATAAAGGGAAGAGATCCCACCAGGATCTTTGGAGTTTGGATTATATTTTAATAGCCTTGGAGAGATATTGGAGGTTTTAAAATAGAGTGGGCATTTATTGTCCAATGGGGTCACTTTTGAAGGTGAAAGGAGCACCCTTAATCATTACACCTGACCGGTGAGTGTCACAGGTAAATTGGGACTTGTGTTTTCCTTAATTCTGAGCAATATGGCCACATGATTTCTTTTTTTTTTTTTTAAGATTTTTTATTTATTTATTTGAGAGAGAGAATGAGAGAGAGAGCATGAGAGGGGGGAGGGTCAGAGGGAGAAGCAGACTCCCCGCTGAGCAGGGAGCCCGATGCGGGACTCGATCCCGGGACTCCAGGATCATGACCTGAGCCGAAGGCAGTCGCTTAACCAACTGAGCCACCCAGGCACCCTGGCCACATGATTTCTGTTTGTAAAAGGCCACTGTGGCTGCCATGTAGAGAATATGTCAGGGGAGAGCGAGAGTGGACATTCGAGCAGTGGGAGCCAATGTGCTGCCCATGGTAAGGGAGGGGGGGCTCAGGAACAAGACAGAGAGCCAGCCAGCCACAGTGTTGGGCACGGAGCACAGATGAGTTGGCAATTCTAGATCATAAGGACCAAGAGGGACCATGTGCAGCTTAGAAATGGTAAATTTAGAGCAATTAAAATGAAGTACTTCTTTACCCAGCAAGCAGTAAGGACATGAAACTTGTAACTCCAAGACATGGTGCAGGCTGACAATTTCAAGAGGTTAAAAGAAAGTGAATGGAATGAGTTGCTAAGGGAAACTAGGTTATTTTGGATACATCCATAATGCTGAAATATTAATGTGAAGGAAAGTAACTCTGGCCCTCCATACCAACTTCAGAAGCAATGGAGGACTGAAAAATCTCTGTATGTTAAGTCTAGTTGACAATTTTCAGTTTAAATTCCCTACTCCCTACCAACAAGCTCCGATCCATTTCTCATTCTAACAACAACAACAAAAACAACAACAACAAAACAAATAAAATGAATCAAAATAGATAAGACAAAAAAACAAACCTTTCTTTTGACCCTGCCATTCTTCAAACTACCTTCAAACTACTTTTGCTTTTTCTTGCCACAGCCAAGTCTCTCTAGATAGCTATGCGTACTTGCTGGTCTTCATTTTCTTACCTTCCATTGCTCCTTGAATAAATGCCTTTTGACCTCCGCTCTAACAATACTACTTAAATGTCTTCCTCCAGGATGGCCCAAATTCCCTAATAGCAAATACAGTTGGGTCTCTCCTCTGATCCCTTCCCTCTTGATTGCAGCACCGGGAGATCTCTATGCTGCCTACACATTTGAGACCCTCACCTTCTTCAGTGAATTTTAACCTCCTTGGGGATAGGGGCTGTACCTTACTCATCCTTGGATCCTTAGTAGCTAGTTTAGTATCTGACCCCTAAAAGTTGCTCATGAAATATTGTTTAATTGAATTATGTATAAAATGGTCTATGGTGTTCCCCGCCAGCTCCCCATTCCTGACAGATGGTGGTTGCCTAAGGAATGGCAGGAATGAAACTTTGGGCTCATGAGACAATCAGAGGATATTTATCGCGCCCCTGTAGGGTGCCACACTGTGTCAAGTGCCCTGGTACTCGCATCAGTGAACACAATAAGGAACATGTGTCGACAGTCTCAGTTTCCTGGTCATCCATCCACTCCTTAGCAGCTGCACTGTCAGTTTGTTCCACGTCTCACTGTTACTGCAGACTCTCCATCTCCGAAAGTGTAGCAATGTTCTTGGAAACATCAAATACAGTGACATTTTCGTAGGCCTCAAAAAAAAAAATCATGTATCGTATAATCTTATAATTTTTTAAAGATTTTATTTATTCATTTGAGACACAGAGATACAGAGAGAGAGAGAGAGAGAGAGCATGAGCAGGGGGAGAGGGAGAAGCAGGCTCCCTGCTGAGCCAGGGGCTTGATCCCAGGACCCTGGGATCACGACCTGAGCCAAAGGCAGACGCTCAACCACCTGAGCCACATAGGTGCCCCTAATTTTATACTTAAGAGATATTTAGAGATTATCTATACCAACAGTCTCCAAATTTTTCAGCAAGTAATACTCATTTTGAAAATACCCATGACACCATTTTCAAGAATGTCTCCCTAAATTTATATTCAGCAGTAGCTCATTTTCTCCTTTAAATAAAAGCATATATACACATACTTTTTTTGCCATGCAAAGTGACTGATGAGCATTCATTCATAAACTGAACAACTGTTTATTGAGTCACTGTGCCCCCGGTGTTGTGCTAGATGCCAGAAATTAAATAATGAACTTTTAAAACCAAATTCCTTTCACACACAAACCTTATGATCCACTATAAAAACTATCTGGGATTACCATGCTGAGTTTCTGGGGCTCCAGCCAAAATAAAAGACACATTTTATTTAGGTTCAACTGCCCTTTATAGATAAATGTATCCATTTGTATATCATATTGTATATAACATAGAATATTATATATAATATATATTTTAATATATTATATATATTTGAAACATTGAAAATAGGCACAAGCATCTTCAGAGGCTCTAAAACACTGGCAGACTCTCCCCATGTTAAGCCACCCACCTAGTCTGACAGCCCATTTTATAGATAAGAGCTTTAAAGCCCAGACAGGTTTTAATGGTTTGCTTAGGGTCACACATCTAAACAACCATAAAGCTGGGGCTAGAACTGACAAATGGATTTCCAGTCCTGGCCTTTTTTCCCTTTTATCCTATTTCTCTGTCACTTTTGATCCTCTTTCTTCTTCTTTGTACATAATATTCAAGTATCTAGAGAAGTCCATTAGTAATAGAACCTGTTAAACTTGGTTTAATTCAGCATTTTCCAAACTTAATTTAGCCACAATCCTCTCATTTCACAAAGCGGTTATAAATGTCTCCCACAACACAAGCCCTCCACAGAACAGATAGAGGAAACACTGGCTCAGATAAGAAAGTTCTAACTCTTTAACCTGTCATTTCAATTCCTTCGCCCTCTATTAGTTCATGTTTATCTTCCATAATCCCCATGTATACATTGTCTCCTATTTTGAAGCCCGCTCAGAACATGCCTTGCTCTCCACTGCTGCGTCCTTTCTCACCCGGCTCCTGGGCCACCCCCTCCCTGTGGGCCCATCTCCGTGCTACCCATCTCTCTGCCCTACAGACCTCATCCTGTGTGTGATGAGTGCAGCTGGAGGCAATCCGATCTCCTCCCCCATGGTACTTAAGAGTCTGCCTTCATATGACTCTCTGCTCTTGTCTTTGCATGTTTGTATGTTCTGTCCTGAGGGCAGAAGCCTTGTCTTGTTCTTTATAACTCCCATAGGGCAAGCAGGCAGGAAAAACTGAGAAATCTGGAAACCAGTCAGGATTTCTCCCTCTCCCTGCCCTCACTAAATGATATCGCTAATGTGTCCGTCTTTTCCATTCCCTTTGCTAAAGCCTGAATCCTGGCCTGTTATCTCTTGTCTGGCCCATGTTATAGTCTCCTAACCAGTCTCTTATCTCCTGGCTCACCCACCTCCGGCCATCCTCTGCCCTCCTGCTAGATGACCTTTTTAAAATAGAAATCTGATCAAGTTATTCCAATGCCTTCCCATCATCCGTAAGAAAGAGCCCTGGCTCCTTCATGTACTGTAAAAGGTCCTTTGTTATCTGGTTTCTGACAACTCTTCCATCTATATATTTCTCTGTTCCTGCTTGCTAACTTTCCCACTCCCTACTCCTCGTCATCCTTCCTGGGCTAACTTTTACAGTACTGAGCCCTTAGGGATTCCAGCTACACAAACTGTTTTATGATTTTCGTACATGTGATCGCATTTTCCTGGGATGTTAACTCCCACCTGCCCACACGCTCTTCTCTATCTGGTACAGTTTTTCATTTCTCCTTCTTGGCCATGCGTCCACCAATTAGTATGCCGAAAAGTTTGTGAACCTTCCAAAATAAGTAGATCTCACTCTTTCTCTCATCTTGTCCTCTTTCCCTCCCCACCCTTCCCTCCTCACACACACACACACACACACACACACACACACACACACACACAAGGTGCGCACGTGCCTTTAGACACATTGTTTTGCACTTATTGAATTATTTATCTGTTTCTCCCATTGGGTTACAAGCAGATAGGGATCCTGTCTGAGTCATCATTGTATTTCTATTACTTACAAAAGAAGCTGGGCTGTGTAAGGAGCTCAGTGTTTGTTTGATAAATCAATAAATGCAAAATGGTCACAGTTCACGGGACCAAGGAGGCTCCTGTGCACTGGTAGGCTACAATCATATAGAAATAGGAACTGATTTAAGTGAGAAGAGTCTTGCAAGGGAGACAAGAGGAGTTGCATGTGCTTTGTTCTCACCTAAACTGACATCTTGGCTCACTGATTTTGCTTCAGCAGACTCTGTAGGAAGCTGAGCCCCAGCAGCTGGGGACCCACATGCTTGAATCCTCCTTTCTGAAACGTGGACTGGGAGGGTAAAAGACCAGCAAACATTCAGTAGGGTTTAATTTTTCCTTGCAAATCCCCAAATCGGGAGAAATTTGCAACAATCCAGACAACTCCATTCCTCTGTCACTTTGTTTCTCCACCCTTGCTTTGCACATGGCCTGGTGCACTGTAAGTGCTCAATGAACATTATCGAAGAGGACACTGTTGTTCATCATGATAATACAGATAGACTCTGAGACCTTTTGCATTTCCACTTTGCATTTCCATTCCAGAATCTCCCTTTTCTTTTAATTTTTTTCTCTTTCTTTTTTTTCTGAGACTATTAAAGATTGTTCTGATTAGTAAGGGCATTTTTTCCCCTCCTTTCTCACCTCCTCCCCATTCCCTCTTCCTCTGTAGGTTCCTGGGCAAGAAAAAAAACATGTGTTTCTTATATATGAGTAACTGCAATATCTATTAGAGTCCTCTGAGCACTGAGAGAGCTTAGTCACTGCTGGGGGAGATGCATCTATATTGGGCCATGGCTCATATCTGTAGCCTCCATCAGTATCAAAAAGAAATCTCAGAAGCAGATATGAGATTCAGGATGGAGAGTAGGATAAGAACCAGCTGGAAAGTATTCATTGAGAGAGGATGTGTTGGGGGTCCCCCAGACCACTTCACATTTGGAGATTCCCTAGGAAGACTCAGAGGACTTAAAATATATTTGTATACATATGTAAGATTCATTACAGAGATGTGATAAAATCCACAGCCAAATCATATGGGACAAAGACACAGAGCAATCCACATGAGGCTTCCCCATGCTTTCTTTGTCCCGTGAGGAGTTACACAGAGCTCACTGTTCACCCAGAAATAGGTGTGTGATGATTCTGCCCAGGAAAGCTCATTAGAGACTCAGTGCCCAGGGTATTAATTAGGGGATGGCCATGTAGGTACCCTCTGCCTAGCATGCCAAAATTTCACACTCCTAGAAGGAAAGAACGTGTCCAGAAGAAACCACATTGTCTGCACAAACAGTCTAGGCACAAAGAATCATGTTTATCATACTTAGTTACAAAATAATAGGAACCCTCCAAAATCCAAGTTCCCTGACATCAGTCAAGAGCCAACCTTGCAAGCCGGCCTTTCTAAAGAAGCAGACTCAGACCTGCTGTGTCAACTCCATTCTGCTGAGAAGGCTGTTCTCTTCCATAGCTAACAGTACTGTTTTCCACTTGTTGACTCAGCCCTGTGTGATTTTCGAGCCAGTCCTACCCAGGGTGGGAAGTTAATTAAGAACCTTGTGGTCTATGTAATTCATCTTGCTACCAATGATCTTAGGTGAACTCCAGAAAGGCTGTGCCTTCCCCCTGTCTTTTGCTCAACCTCAGCTTCTCTCCCTCATACACTCCATTAGCCTTGGTTCTCTGTCCCTGGTCCCAGGCTGTCCACTTTGCTCACCTCCTGAGTTCTTAGCATCTCTCCCTTGGAGGACATGTTGATGGGGCTGCATCCATTCCCTGATTTTCATACTCTGCCATGGACACACATTTCTCTCCCCACATCTTACTGGCTTTGTACTCATGAGCAAGGCTGGAGTGCCAGAGGCCACGATAATGCCAATGGTGAGTAAGCTGATGCTGATTTTGAGGCCACTCTGGGTCCCACCTAGTACACTGGCCATTTCCCTCTGATTGGGCATGATCTAGAGTTGATCCCAATATGCCCTGGGCTTTTTGCACCCTGTCCATTGACTGTCAGTGCCTTTCCAAAGGGTATGATCTTAGTACCTGAGCATTTCTTCAGCCCTATGCCTGGCTTTCTTCCTTCCCCCATGGGTACCTTATTACTGAGAATGAGCATGTCTTTTGGTAAATGGGACAAGAGAGTCAGAAAGAGGACCCCAGTAGTGCTAGAGAGGGCCTAAACACAACACCCAAATGTTAGCAAAGGGAAGCTTATGCTGTCCTATCCCCAAGTGTTGGAAATACTTCATACCAGTGTGACCTGTAGCACAACTACAGATTTTCAAACCTTCCTTTCTGCATTAAAAAATAATCCCTCAGTAATGAGAGGTCTGCTCTCCCTCTCCTACTTCATTCTCTCACCCCTCTCTGCCCATCTCACTCTTGTTTTCAATCTCTTTTATTCCATTTGTCTGCTCATCCTTCTATGTCCTCCATCTATCTTTTCCTTTCTTGACGAAAATTAAGAAAAAACAACTTGATAGATTTTCCAATAACCTTCCAGAAAGTCTCACCAGGTTACATTTTGCTTTAATAGCATTTAAGCCAATCTGCCTGATGTTGCTGTAAAGGTCAATTAAATTCACCCTAAAAATTTCACTTCTGGCTCATTATACAATTGGAAAATGAATTAGAAGCACATGCTGCCCCTGAGGTTTCTGATATTTCACTAATGAATATGTCTTAGAATGCGGAAAAAAAAAAAAAAAAGTGTTGTAGGCCACACAGCTGCATGCAGTGTTACTGGCCTGGTACAGCTCGTTGCGACACGTAGCAGCTTGAGACGAGTGAATGCTAGTTAGTCTTGTCTTCACGTTAGGAGCTGTTCACACTTAGTTAATGCTCATTGGTGTGGTCAGCTTTTCAGTGTCCCCCTCTGCATATCTGGAGCCCATTCTCAAACCCCAGATGAGATATTTCACTCACCTTTCTCCTCATTGGCTATTTTAGTGTGGGCTCAAGGACTCAAGGGTTAAGTTTAAAATCAGCCTAAATACAATACGATTTTGAAGGCAAATCTATAAGGAACTTTGCAGTGAGGGTGTGTGGCGCATGCATATTACAAAGCCAGTTGTCAACTGATCTGGGGATCCTCAGATTTGGATAACATGGAGAGGCATGGTAGCTGCTAAGGAGAGAAGAATATGTGGAGGGAGGAATATGCATTTCCACCTGCCTGGGGCCAAGGCTACAGGGAACACAAAGTCAAATTTTGGTCTGACTTAAGGCAGTAACTTCTAACTGACCTGCTTCCCCACTAAGAAAACAAAAAACAAAAAACAAAAAACTACCCAGTAAGATAATAACTTCCTCGTACCCTAAAGAGTCTTCAACAGAGCAAAGCAACTCTGTGGCAGTCTTCTGTCCAGAAAGCTTATGTTTCAGGTGCAAGATTCATTTATTCACTCATTTATTTGTCCACTCAACATATTTACTGATGTGGCATAGACAGAACTAATCTTGGGAGTGGACACAAGCCCACACTCTGAACTGTACAGCCGCTTGATTATGTATTAAGGATTTTTTTTATGAAGGTGAATTTATTTTTAGAAGATGTTTCCATATCTAAGTCTCTAGTTCCAAACCTTGTCCTGACATTCAGGTGTTTGCTCACACTGGAGTTTTGGAGGACTTTCATGTTCTCCAGACAGCCAAGGCCATGACTCTTCCACTTGTGTGAAACTGCAAACTGGTTTTCTATTTTAGGGCAAGATGGCTCCAAATCTAGCCATGTAAGTTATTGGATGTTTGTCTTAAGGTTTAAGCTAAACCTAGCTGAACTGATTAAAATATATAGAGACAATCTCACAAGTCCTTCAGGGAGGAGAAGGAAAGCCTGGGATGCTCATCCTCTATGTCTCACAACTATCTGTATAGGATTTTAGAATTTCAGAGCTGGAAGGTACATTGGGATCATCACATAGAGCTTTTCCCTTCTAAAACGAGGGAACTGAGGAGCTTTCTCCAGGAAGTTAGTAAGAAAACAACCCATACTTCACCCAGGGTCTCTAGACTCCAAAGTAGTATTCTTTTTTCTCTACCATATCGGCTTCCTTCATTTATAAAACCATGTTTCTCATGCCAGTGGTGCCCTGGCAGATGGAAGCTGTCATGATGTGTGTTGAGGGGGGCCAGTCAAGCCCTGAGGAAAGGAGGGTTTGTTTTGGAATCCCAGACCATGATTTCCCTCTGCTGTACTTGGGCCCCTCAAAGCCTACAGCCTCTGAGAAGGATTTCACTCACATGCTCTTGATGTTTCCATTTTCGCTTCCTGGTGCCTGGAGGATCTTGTCTTTTATCTCAAACCTAGTGTTAGTACATGCTCTTGGAGTCCTTTTGGCTTCATTGTGCAGCAAGCTAGGCCTATTCAGAGTGTCCCAAGGAAGCACTGAGTTATATCCAGGAAGTGATGATTGAAGTCACTCAGCCGCTCATTAGCTTCACCGACTCTCAGCAATCTAGGCTTGGAGCAGCAGAAATAAAAACCGATGTAAAAACCAAGGGCTGCAGATTAACGATGGCATGAGGGAGGGGTTTTCTTTTTCTTTCTTTCTAAACTCACCCTGCTAACCTCAACTTTGAAGGCGCAGAGCCTTCCTATCTGATTCCCACAAAACCAGGACACAGGACAATATGAGCTCCCGTTCTGCTGCCTCCCCACTCCTATTCCTGTCTGCTTTTTCCTCCTTAGAAAACTATCCATGAGCTCAGGATCTCCTGTCATTCATGAACATGAGCCCAGGCTGCCCCATTGTCTGGGAGGGCTAGCCAGAGCTTGTGGGAAACATTCTGATACATTTTTATTTAATGTATCAATCTAATGTCTCAGTTAAGCTAGAGCTTATTCTACCAGTATGACCTGATACAATCAAATTTCAGAGAAAACAGGGCAGGCCCTGAGAGCGAACCTGATGAATCTGGGGACCCTTGAGGAATGGGGTAGGCAAAATCTGGAATAAAATGCATGGGGCCCCTCAATTTGTGATGCTGCACATAGCCTGGGAAGTCAGAGGGGCCGGAAAGACAGAGAGGAGGCAAGGAAGGAAGGAAAGGACTAAGGAAGCCAAGAAAAGTGACAGCTGGGGAGTTAGATCGGTCAATCAGACAATCACCCCGAATACAAGAGATGGGAAGACTACATAGTCTAGAATGGTATGTATCCCTCTCAAAGTGTAAGCAGTTAGGGAAGAAAAGGAGGGAAAGGGAAAAGCAATCTAATGAAAGACAAAATAAATCGATGAGGACAGAGTCCATCAGGAAAGAGTCAAATCATGCCTATGCACAAGGCAGCGTTCCAGTCCCTAGAGTTTTGTCACGTGCTGGTATCATTCTAATGCTGCTAGAGAGTGGATGGGCAGCACTGACCCCAGAGAGCCTCTCTTTGGACTAACCAGTTTCAATTAAGACTATAACAAAAGCTAATTATCATTTAAACCTGACTCTCAGGCTCACTCTTCCCTCCTGCTCTAAAAGGATTGCTTAATGGTCCCAGTGCAAGGCTCTGAAACACTGGAGGCTTCCTATTATTTCTTTGCCTCCAGCAGGGACCAGGGACTTCCAGAGTGTAGGTTTCAAGGGAGAATAGGAGTAGCAATACTCTCTTTCTCTTTCACAGAAACAAAGACTTAGCATCGGGAGAACATTCAATTTTGATTTTGATATAGTTGGGCCTTCTACTGCATCAAAGAGTTTCCCTACATGCCTTCTCTGACCAGGATTACCTGGCTTTGTTTGAACACAACTGGTGACAGGGAGCTTGTTACTTCGAGGTCCTTTGTTGGGCAGCTCTTATAGCCAGAATGTTTCTCCCAGTGTTGAGCTGATACCTGCTTCTTGCTAATTTCCATGCTCTAGTCTCAGCTCTGCCTTGTCCTCAAGGTTGCTGGGCTTTGACAATCCAAGATCATCTGATCCTAGCAGTGCCTGAGCTTGAGAAAGAGGAAAGCTGGTCCATGTCTTCACTGCGCTCTCCCCGGCGGGATCTACCACCTGCAGTGCCTTTTCGTGTTGGGGTACCAGGTTCTGAGACTCTCCCTTCTGTCAGCCAGCTTTTTCTGGCTGAGCAGGGAGACAGACAGCCACATGCTTCATTTACTCCGCTTGATTACATACACAACCAGGAGATAATGTGGATATACCCTGGGAAGGAGGTCCTAGTGTCTCCAGTTTCAAATAAGAATGCTGAGGCTCAGAAAGACTACGTGGCTTACTCAAGGTCACACAGCTAGAACATGGCAAAAGCCAATGTGCAAACCAGGTCTGTTCACTCCAAAGCATGTTTTCCTATGTCACCCCAAACAAAAATTTGGAATACATGCCTTACCAAGTTAGAATGTACTTGAGAATATATTACAAATAGCTATTTGAAATTGGGAGTATCCAGAAAAATCCTGAATATGTTGTACTTAAAATGGACTAAGGGGGTCTTTAGCACTAAAGCTATTCCTAAGCTAATCCCTATAGTTTGTTTAGCTAGCCTAACACTTCTCTCCTAATCTACTCTTGGTAGCTGGTTAAAACAAACACTAGCAGAGCCTTAATAAAATCATGTTCATGTTCCTACGCTTGACCTGGCCTGGTGGGGAAAGCTCCTCCTGCATAGTCTCTCTGCTTCTCTCTCTCTCTCTCTCTCTCTCTCTCTCACACACATACACACACACACATATACACATGTGCACGCCCCTTTTCATCCTTTTTCTATTCAGTCTTCTCCCAAATTTACAAGGGCAAAAACAAAACAGAAACATGAATGCCTACTGGGGGTGAGGGGCAGCACCCCTCGAGATCACCAGTAGGTTGCTGGCTGGTGCTTTGGAGCTGCCAGGCTGACCTATGGTGATGAGCAGGGCCCATTTCCCAGTGGGGGTACCAGGAGGCCCAGATCCTGGCACAAACCCACATAGCAGGGCACCAGGGACCTGGATGCATTTGTCTGCAGGGACAGGTCTACTTTTCCTTTCAGATCTCCAAACTCCCAGAGGAATGAATATTCAGAACTAAGGACCCACCTTGCATTAATTTCTTGTGTATATGTATGTTTCTCCCGTGCAAATCTGTGTGGACTAAAAATACCTGAGCACTCCATGGCGTCAGAGACCGCTGACAAAGGAATTTGCATTTGCAGTCAGAAACACCCTCGGATTACTTTTGAAATAACCTCCCTTACATTTTAAACAGGTTGGTGGATTCATCATTTAGGCTACTGCCAGGAATCAGCTATTAAGAGATGTGGCAGGGAATGGTATTTTCCTTAAAAGGTTAGAAAAGTGCTTATTTTCATTACAGTGTCGTGATTTTTCTGGTTTAAAAATAAAATCCATCTGAACTTGGGATTCTTTCGACAAACTGATATCTTTAGGGAAAGTAGGTTAATAAGAAATGTTTTTGGAGGCACCAGGTTGTGTTCCTGATTCTTCTGGAATGAGAGCGGGACACCGAATGCTGCTGTCAGGATGGAGAGCAGGACACAGATGTGGGGGGGAGAGGGCCAGTCTCCTTCTTTCTGGGTCTCTTGGACTAGAGAGCAGAGGGTAGGAGGGAACTGCAGAATCAATTAGCAGTCTGCAAGTAAATTAACAAGCAAATTAACTTTTCAGATGTCCAATTGTTTGTCCTCGCAAATATCGCCGTCCTATATTCCCAGTCTGTCGTTTGTACTTTGCAGCCGGGCTGAGCAGGGAGTGGGGTTCAATGTAAACTCCAGGGCCTGCTGGGGAGCAGACCTCAGGGACCCCAGAATGCAGAGTGGGAAGGAACTAGCAGGGAGGCCACCCGGGGTTGAGAGGGGATGTTGTGTGTTTGCAGCTTGTGTACGCACGTGTCTACATGTGTGTGTCTGTATGAGCATCTATGTCTATCTGTGTGTCTATATGTGCATCTGTGTATGTGAGTATGTGTGCTTGTGCGTGTGTGTGTGTGCGTGTGCGCGTGCGTTGCAGGGAACAGAGTGTGGTGAGGTAGTTTTCAGGGCATAAAATGAGGATTTTTGTTCATGACCACAGGCCACAGGGGCCCACGCCAGCAGATGGTGCTGTAGGTACAAGTTTGAAAGAGGCGAGGCTGTGGGTTTGCTGGGGACCTCCTAAGTAATTGTCCTCTTGAATGTGGGAGTGAAGGGCAGATCACACCCCATCTGCATGGAGAGCTGGCAAACCCTGAACATACCTAAGACTTCTCTTTTTGTTACTAAGGAACCCATGTTGTTGTTGTTCTTGTTGTTTTTAAAGATTTTATTTATTTATTTATTTGAGAGAGAGAGAATGAGAGAGCGAGCACATGAGAGGGGGGAGGGTCAGAGGGAGAAGCAGACTCCCTGCCGAGCAGCGAGCCTGATGCAGGACTCGACCCAGGGACTCCAGGATCATGACCTGAGCCGAAGGCAGTCGCTTTACCAACTGAGCCACCCAGGCGCCCTGGAACCCGTGTTTTTTTGACTAGTTGATTGAATTGCAGTTTGCATTTGAGTAATAGCTTGTTTACCGCTGTCTATGATTATGGGCTCGCCGGCCCTCCCGCGCCCTACCTAGAATTAAAACTTCCCAGTCTGGTGGAACCTTAGAGCAGGAGGCATCCCCTTTGTTCCACAGATGAGGGAATGGGGAAACGGGGCTTAGCTCCCTAGTGTGTTCCTCACTCTACCCCACTGTTCCTAGTGGGGCCAAGTTGTATCAGAACACCTCTTCCATCTCTGCTTCCTTTCCCTCCAGCTAAGTCCTTATCACCTCACATGCCTGTTCCTTGAGTCCTCTCCTAAGCAGTGAGGCTGCTGACACTGTCTCGGGCTCCCATCCAGCTCCCGGCCGCCACCAGGCCAGTCTGCCCCGCGCACATCTCTGGTCACATCAGGTGGCCCAGACTCCTTGGTGTCTCCACCGCCAGCTGTGGAATCCAGCCCAGAGTCCCTAGCCTGGCCTCCGGTCTGGAAACAACACCCCTTCTCAGCCCCCACTGAGGTACCTCTTTTGCTCTGCTCCTCCAAGAGCCACTTGGAGCTGCTCCCCATTTCCCATGGACACCCTGACCTCTGTTTGTCTCTTCACCTTCGTGACTGTTCTTTTTTTTTTTTAATTTGTCCTTTTAAAAAAAATTTGTCATTTTTAAAATAATATTTTATTTTTTATTTTTTTTAAAGATTTTATTTATTTGACAGAGAGAGACACAGCGAGAGAGGGAACACAAGCAGGGGGAGTGGGAGAGGGAGAAGCAGGCTTCCCGCTGAGCAGGGAGCCCGATGCGGGGCTCGATCCCAGGACCCTGAGATCATGACCTGAGCCGAAGGCAGACGCTTAACGACTGAGCCACCCAGGCGCCCCTAAAATAATATTTTATTTATGCATTTGAGAGAGAGAGAAAGAATGAGAGAGAGCTAGCAGGTGCCAGGAGAGGCAGAAGGAGAGACTCTCAAGAGGATTCCTGGCTGAGCTCGGAAGACACACTGGGCTTCATCCCACAGCGGTGAGATCACCACCTGAGCCCAAACCAAAAGTTGGCCTCTTAATGAACTGAGCCACCCAGACACCCAAAATTTGTTCTTTGATTTCATTTCCAAATATGCCCATCTCCTCGGATCTCTCCATCTTAAGCTACTGCTCCATGAACCTGTCCTGAAATATCCATTTCCTGCTCTGAACTCTCCAGGCCTTTCGCCCAGACAGTTCTTCGGTAATTTGCCCTTTATACACAGTGTGGTTCCTGGGTACCTAACCCCTACCTTGAAGGTGACTCACCTCCTCCTTTCCCCACTAGTGTACATAGGAACTCCATAAGGGCTGTGGGTAAACAGACACAAAAATGTGCTCTTCTATGCTTTTTTCTTAGCTAAGCTTCAGTTCGAAGCAGTTTATGGAGGTCCTTCCCCCAGCTCGGAAATGGAAGACAAGAGGCCCCTGTCTTTTCCTCTGACTATTCCTAGTCAGTCCTCGTGGTCATCATGAGCAATCACTCCCCGAGTCTGCTTCAGTTTCCTCAGCCCTTACTTGCGGGCTTTAGTGAGGATCCGTAGATTTGTTTTTCAGTTTCTGCACTGCCCCCTAGTGACAGACAGGTCTAGCTGTGGGCCCTTCCCATTCGGGTTGGCTCCAAGAGTAGGATGTACTTTGTGGCCAGGCAGAAAGCTATTGCCAGCCCACCTCTCCCACAACTAATCTGAAAAACCATTGTTTCAGAGAAATTCCTTCCCAGCTCTATCGCTCACTGTGTAATGCTAACATTACTCTTCCTACCCCTCAGACCTTGAAGATTGATCTCTTCTCCTTTAAGGTCTGCTGCTCAACCAGGAGTTGAGATGTTCTGCTGTCTCTGACATCTGTTAACACATTCCCTAGCTTTCCCGAGAAGTTGGCCTGTCCTTTCCTTGCTCATCTTTTGAACCAAATAAAATGTAAAATTATTTCACATGGCTTAGTTGTTGCCAGCTTTCAGCCTCCCGAATGCTATTTCTAAAAATTTATGTTCTCATTTTATTTTATTCTTTGTAAGATTATAGACTTCTAGAAACAGAAGGAACCTTTAGTGATAATTTAGTAGACTTCCTTGTGTATCTCAAGTCTACTGCTGTTGTCTCATCCCTTCCCTTCGTCCCTGTCCTTCCTCATCCAAAATAGCTCCCAGAATTCCTAATGGGATATGGGTGGTCTTTATGGCTACACTTTGGCCCATCCAGCTCTGGACCATTCCTGCAATGGGAGCATCGGTTGGTTCTCACTCAACCAACCTATAGAGACAAATCAATTAATAAACATATCAGAGGCAACATTCAACTGAGCCACCCAGGCGCCCTGGAACCCGTGTTTTTTTGACTAGTTGATTGAATTGCAGTTTGCATTTGAGTAATAGCTTGTTTACTGCTGTCTATGATTATGGGCTCACCAGCCCTCCCGCGCCCTACCTAGAATTAAAACTTCCCAGTCTGGTGGAACCTTAGAGCAGGAGGCATCCCCTTTGTTTCACAGATGAACCTTGGTCTCTCTCCAAGACCCCAAGCAACTCCATTGCTGCTAGAGCTTTAAATCACTAGGCATTTAGGGGTGCCTGGGTGGCTCAGTCTGCTAAGTGACCGACTCTTGGTTTTGGCTCAGGTCATGATTTCGCGGTTGTGGGATCAAGCCCTGTGTTGCACTCACATTGAGCTGAGTGTGGAGTCTGCTTCAGATTCTCTCTCCCTCTCTGCCCCTCCCCTGCTCTTGTGTGTGCATGTGCTCTCTCTCTCCCCCCCTTCTTTCTCTCCCAAATAAATAAATAAATCTTTAAAAAAAAAAGTTAGCAGGCATTTACTAATTACTGACCATGTGCTACGTGAGAGTCATTTAATTCATATCAAAATTCTACAAAGCACATCCCAACCTCACACAGTGAAAAAACTAAAGCATGCAAAGTGTTAGTAGCTTGACTCGTGCCCCCAGGCTTCAAGAGTTGAAGCTAAGGTATAAGCCTGGGAATTCTGACTATAGAACCTTTGCTTTGAACTAGTCCATTTTACTGCACTCTTGCAAAGGCAAAGCCCTAAGGGAAGGAAAAAATCGTTCCAAGGTGAAGTCACAGTAGAAAAAGAGTAGATGGGCTTTGGGTTTAGACTGAGCTCAGTCAAATCCCGGTTTTACCAGTTACTTCCTGTTTGATATTGAGAAGATTAATTTTTCTGAACCTTTGATTCTTCATTAGCAAAACGGGATAAGCATGCTATTTCCATATGGCACATTAACTGAAGTTCTAGGTGGGGAATGGCTGGCAATGAATGGTGTCTGGTGAATATCAGGTATCCTCTGAAAGCTAGTTTCTCTCCTTTGAGTAGAAGGTTTGGAAGTCTTTGCTTTGCTTGGTAGACACACCAGTCTCAGTGGTTTTTCTGGGGAGCTTAGCACCAGATCTAACACAAGGTTAGGAGACAGTTAGTGCTCTTCTTTAAGCAATGTTTCTTTGTAGCTTTGAGCAGGATCTCTCTTCCCTCCCCACCAAGGCATGAGCTACATTTCCAAGGTTCAAGGCCTTCTATCTCCCTTGAACTTGCAAGGTAAGAAAATTCTGATAAAAAGACTCCAACTTGCAAAAATTAGAAGCCAATTCTCAGAGAGAAAATGACTGAAATAAAACTCTCTCAGCTCAGAGTACAGTGCTTCCCAATCAGGAATGAACTTCAGAAATGACCTGTGTGTACTGCTCAATATTTAATTTTATTAACCATATCTTTGAGTGCCCCATCCCACTGAATCCCACTGAATCCCACTGAATCATGATATTTGAGATGGAAACTAAGATCCACGCTTCAAAAGCATCCCTGATTCAGAACCACTGTGCCAGGCACGGTAGAAGGTGCTGTGATTGGGCCTACTTAGGGACCTGACCCAGCGTAAATACGGAATCTGCAAGCTGCTGTGCACACGGAGCAGGTGTAAGAAAGCCCGTCTGAAAGCATTGTTATATATTTTATAAAACTGTAGCCAAAAATATGATCCATTTATTCTCTGTGGCTGCACATGCTAAACAGTACCAGGAAAGGCTTTGTGTGATCATGTGAGCAGGTTTGCTTCTGTTTTAACTAGTGAGAACATTGAAACCAACATACGTTGTCCCTCTTAGCGTTCACAGCTCGGAGCTAAATTTAGGGCTCAGTTGCCTGGCCCAGGTGGTGCCTGATACATTTCTTTCCTTGTTCATTTTTACCGGCTTGTGTTCCTGTTTTCATTTTTAGCTATTCTGCTTTATATATATTTTAACATCGCAAGCTGTCTCAGACCCTTTTTTCTAAGTAGGTGGAATACAAATTATGAGTAAATAAATAAAGCCACTGAGGCAATGAGTGACTTCTGAGAAAGTGGAGGTATCACAGGCAGGCAGACACGGCAGGACTGGATATTGTTATAATGGGTTTTTATATTTTGATGATGAAACTATAGCTATTAGCCATGAAATATTGTTTATACATTGTTGCCTCTGATATGTTTATTAATTGATTTGTATAAACTCACATAAATAGTTTATTAATATGAATACTTTGCATTGTGGGCTTGTTTTCTTCCGATTAATCCGAGGAGAAACACGGGGACAGTATTGCTCCCGTCAGCTATTCACCCTCCCCACCCTCCCCTCCTGAGCGCATCCACCCTTCCCTGCTCCTGGAGGCCCTCCTGCCCCCGTTTCTCTGGGGGAGACTTTCTGCTTTTTCTCTCTGCATTTGCAACTACTGGTCCCCTAGGTCCTTCCTTTCTCATCATGTACCTTGTCTCCTTCCTCTGGTTTCCCCGCAGCTCCTGCAGTTTCTCCCAATTAAGAATGAAGAGGTTCAGCCAATTTCAGTCCTAAAACTGGGAAAAACTGTCAGTGCCTTTAAGGGATTTCAACGCTCTTCATGAAGATGTGCTATGTACTCATACAGAACTGCCTTGGCTTGTTCACAAGCTCCATTCATTCTTTCGTGCTACCAGGTTGTGCTTTAGTGCACTTAAGACATCTTATTACCCAATCATTCTCGACTGGGTGCAATGCCGACAAATCCCAGGCATTCTCCAACATGAGTTGAGTAGATTCAGATAGATCTGGCCCAAATTATTCACAAACAGGTGAGGAAGCAGAACTCAGGTGCTCGGGCCAGCCTTTCATTAACCTTGAGGAAGTTCTTTATTACATTTTCCTGGGGCTCAGCAGTATCTGGCTTTTGGGTGAAAAGTTTCAGAAAGATTATGCACAAGGAGTTTTAGATATCGACACACTTAGGAATGCCCAGGTTGGCCAATTTTTCAGTGTGCTTCTACCTCCTTTCATTTGTCTTGATTCCCCAAAAGGACCAGTGTCTGCTCTCACATATTGGCTTGTTCAGCCAGGATCTATATTCATCGGCTCTCCTTCTCATGACATCCTTCCTGTTCATATTGCCAAAGAGTTACTTATCATTTTCTGGTTTTCTATGTCAATTTCAGAAAATGTGAAAAAATCCAGTGGAGTTGGTATATCAAAGTGCCTGCGTGGAGATGTAGTTGGAAGAATGGGGTTGATGCACATAATGAGTACAAAATGCAATCATAGTATTTAAGAACACATCCAATATGGTGACTTACATTCTCCCATCAGTGGATAGAGACTATACTGAGAGTTAGTACCATTAAAATTTGGTTGATGAATTATGTTATCAAATCATTGGGTACTGAGTCAGATTTAAAACCAGCTACAGAGTGTTTAGTATTATGCCTTGGTGGTTGCTTCAATGTGAAAAGAAAAGAGAGATAAGGCCTTCTTGGTCTTACCTAGAGTCCCAGAGTTTATGTGGGTTGGGGGAAATGTGGCCCCCACCACCTTTCCTTCTGCCCACAAACGGTGTCAGTCACTTTGACTGATAGTCCAGCAGACAGAGAATGAGGGCTATGAAACTATGGCTTGTGGCAAACTGCATATAATCATGTTTTTCATTCTGATTTTAAGTGATTTCTTTCAAGATGAATTGTTTTCATCATGATGTTTCGTTTTCCAATTGCCTTTATTAAAAACAAAACAACGGCAGTAGCAAAATAACAGGATGATGTTCTTCATTAAAGAAATATGACTAAGCATCATATGACACCATTTTAAATCCAGAGTTCTATGCATTTAACTGATCAAGTTTCTTAACTATAATATGCAAATCTTGCAGGCCGTGATTCTGGAGGGTGTAGTTTAAACCTTGACTACTTTGCTATTTCTTGGACATTCTCAACCCAGGTCTGCCAGTTGGTTTAATGCAGGATATCTCTCTCTTTCTCTCTCTTTGTTGGTTACATCTTTCCCCATTCCTTTTAAATTGCCTAAACCTGTTGTCAGTTCCAGTTTGAATTTTCTGTTCCAGGGATAGAAAACTAGTTGTCAATTATGATCAGAAAAAAGTTTGATACTAGGCAGTGCTGTGAAGGATAAACTCAGTGAGGTGAGAGTGAGGTTCCCTCTTCTGGTGCCTCTTGGTATCTTAGGACCCAATGGAGCAGCCGTTGGTAAAACGGTAAGAGTAGGGATTTGAGCTCCAACAGAATCTGTGTCACATCCCGAATGTTCCCTCTATCTGCCAACCATGACTTGAAAAAATTGCCAAACCCCCCTCAGCCTGATTTCACCACACTTAAAATGGGATTAGTATTCTCTCCTTTAAGAATCTTCTCCTCACCATCCACTGTTCCCCACTTAACTGAAAACCCTGCTTTATTGTTCTCTTATATTAGGCTTCCTGGAAATATTTTATGTGAAAATTGTGTTTTCTTGCACTTCAAAAGGCAGAACGATTGAATATCCCATCTTAGAGTGGTCTGTGAGTTCCCCGAAGGTGGGATCTGTGGTTTGCCCATTGCTGTCTTTAGAACACGGTCAAGGACCTGATATGCAATCCAGTAGCCTCTGAATTGATTTTGGAATTTTGAACGAGTAAATAAATAAATGAATGAAACTAGATAATGGAAACAATTTCTCGTTCTATGTCCCTTAGCCAAGCACTCTTGTAATTGCTGTTGTAACAGAAGTAGAATAGAAAGTAGATCAGGAAACCTTTTTGTAGGAAATATGTGCTGGATTTTATGTTATAAGAAGGCAGAAGTATCCCTTAAACTTCCCTATTTACAGGGACCTGTACATAGCCTCACACAATTCATCATTTAATAAAGCCCTCTGATGATGTTATCATCAGAAAGGATGATAAACCTCTCGTACGTGGTCTCCAATGGACATTGTTCCAGAGATGGATATGGCCAACTGGCCGAGAAAGATCTCTTACCCACTCATTTCTTTGTCCTTTTGTTTATTCTCTATTATTCCACATAGTGAAAGGCTTTCCCAGGGCTACTTTTTGGTTCATCCTTTTTTTTTAGAGCACCGAGAAGTGGCATCCTGAGGGGTAACTGATGGCAGAGGAAGTAAGGTAGCTAATAGGCAGGGGAAGAGGAGCCCTGTGTACAAGGGAGAGTCGGGCCACAGAAGTGACACTTGACAATTTAGTTTTGAGCTTCTCCATTATTTCCAGTAAAGCGATTTCCTTGACATTTCCTTGTGGCATTTGAAAGGGAAAAAAAGTGGATTTTTTTTTTCTTTATCATATTGTTTTCCTTTTTCTCCGTCTCCAAAGTGATTTACCTGGAGATAAGGTCAACACTTTCTTTCTCCAAAAGTCAACACTCCTCAGAGTCTAATAAACAGTGTGAGTGTTGTACAAGTATGCACATTTGTGCTCCTCAGTCTGTGTGGGAGTCTGTGTACATATATGTGAATGCACACACGTTGTTGGGTCAACAGCTGTGGCCCCAGTAGGCTAAATACTGCCCCTCGAGCTTGTGATAGGGTCCTAGGAATTCGACAAACTGCCGGGTGCACGTCCAGGGGCCGACTCAGGGATGCTCCGGTCCCCTCTCTCCACGTTCTGACTCTCAGCATGTGGATTACTGCACCCAATCTCTAGTTTCCAGGCTGTCCTCAGGTACCTGGCCCTATTCCTCACCCGATGTGTGATCATGAAAAGACCAATTAATTATCATCTTAGCCCAAGCAAAACATAATTAGAGAAATCTGCTAGAAGAATAACATATGAGGCATTCCAAAGCCAAAAACAGGTCAAATTCTGCCATGAAGAGTGTCAGGAAACTGCGTTTTCTTCTTCTCTCCATACGCCAGACCATCTTTAAAGAGGTATTACTCAGGACTGCAGCAGAAGCAGCAGCAGCTGAGAAGCTGAGAAAGACCTGGGTGGATGAGGGAGACATTCTCATTTTCTCTGTCTTTAGAACGAAAATAACTATGGCTGTGCCAGAGGGGTAGTGTGAGATTTAACAAAATGGCATGTGTAAACTGTAAAGGTCTCTATGAACACAAAGTATAATTTTTATTGAACTGGTACTTGCCATGCTGAAATTGTACCCAAGCCCTGATCTACAATGGCCACTCTTGCAGACAGGTCATGTTAAGGATCTCCCCCGTTAAGACTTTGCATTTTACAGTGCTGCCTGCCAGGACCCATACAGACTCTCACACTGCTTCTCTCTTGGTTCAGTCCGGGGCATTGGAGGGGTTGGCTGTCTTCAAATTCACTTCCAGAAGGTATCTTCCAGAATTTTTGACTCACAAAAACCTCATGGGAATGTTCTGACTTGCCACAGAATGTGCCCACGGAGTCCCAGAGACACAGGGGCTCACACCTGCTGGCCCTGAGAGGGGCCCTCTGTGCTTCCTCCGAGGGGTGCTGCAGGTACGCAGCACTAATGAAATATACCCATAGCGGGCATGCTTAAATCTCTGTTGGGTCTCCATTTCTCTTTTTTTAAATGCTTACGGAATAAATGGAATTTATAATCAGAAACCATAAAATGCCTGATTTATTACTCATCTTGATGACAATATTTAATAACTCGTGTATAGTTTATCACATCTCTCTAATGCTCTGTTGTGGAATTTTACTTAAAGAGATTCCATCCTCTATGTCAAACTATCTTTGGCACCAAAGGGGAATAATATCCTTTTGAGTAAGGGGTATGGAGGTGTCAGGAGAATGCTCAGCACCCCACAGGTGGTTTGGGAAATCTTGGGTCCCCAGGGCAGGGCTAGACTTTTCCCAAATGGTGAGGTTCTCACGACACCTGTCATGTGAGGCATGTCAGACCTTCCTCATCTACTTCAAGTGCCCAAAATTCCCTGTTTGGAGATTGATTCCTTTGAGCCTTGAAGACATCTCCTTTTCAAGTGTTCCCTGTTAAGTTTCCGGTATCCTCGGAAGGAAGACTCGTTATCAGAGAAATTGGGGATTATGGAATAGCCAGTTGAAACATCCTGTGAGAAGGACATACAGGGCAGCAGCTAGAGGTAGAGAAAGGAAAAGGGCTCAAGAGGAAGTAAACAGAAGTGGGGACAAGAGCAGAGTTGACGTACTTGACCGTTTCGATTGATCCATAGACTTGTCCTTGTAAACTTCTTTCTTCTGGGTTTGGAGTCTCTTAAAAAAAAGAAAGAAGGAGAGAGAGCTCTTTGCCTGAACGGAGGCCCCATCACCCTAAATACTGCAGTGTTTACCTCCCCCAAACAAGAATGCTATCTTTCTTACCAATATATAAGCCTCCCAATCAGGAAATCAGTATGATGCCAACCCAACCTTCCAATCCATGGAACTCATTCATGTATTGCCAGCTGTCTTAACAAAGCCTCTCTTTCTTTCCTGGCCGAGGATCTTTTCCAATAACACACATTTAATTCAGGTGTCTTAACTCAGTCTACTTCAATCTGGAATCATTCCTTGGCCTTTGGTCTTCCTTGTCCTTATGGGACTTCCAGTGTATCCAGACCTTCCATTCTATAGGATGGCTCTAAACCTGGGTCTATCTCACCTTTGTTTATGACCAGGTATTCTTGGCAGGAACCTCACAGAAATGACATTGCCGTCAGGAAGACATCAGGAAGCACAATATCCACAATGTCCCACTCTTGCAGATGTTAAACTTGATTCCTTGGTAAGGTAGTACCTGTCTGGGGTTTCCAGTGTGTGGAAAAAAAAACCCTTCCTGGAAACATGAAAATGTCTAAATTCAAAGTTGTCTTGATGCCATGCCCCATGCCCAAATCCTAATCTTTAACACTCCTGCACCTAAACCGAAGTAAGGTTGATGGAGTTCATTCAGCAACAGAGGGCAAAATAGAGGATTTCAGCAAGGTGGGAATGGAAAATATTCTGACCTGTCAGCTTAGTATAGTTGCAATGCTTTGGAAGGACATGACAGGTTTCATATTCAAAATATTCTCTATATTATTTTTTTCAAAAAAATATTTATTTGAAAAATGCTTATTTTATTTTTCACTTTCTGAATCACGAGAAAAGATGAATCTAGCTACTCTGGGTCTTATGGATAAACTTCCAAAAAGATCCCTTGCTCAAGCTGTAGCTCTTCTCTTGCAGTCTTAAATAGTTGTCCCAAATTCCTTTCTTCTCCCTGGATTCCATATATAGTCTTCTTTATGTTTCAATGGTCTGTGGCCTTAGAATCTCGGAAAGCTGAATGATCTATTTTACAAGGGCCGTTTTAGGATTTTTGTGTTTGTGTGCATAGTGTTTATGATTTGTTTATTTTTTGTTTTTCTTTGCTTTCTGGTTTTGCCACCTCCAAGAATTAAAATAGCAGAATAGAGCCTTAGTGGACCAGAGAGGTAGAGACAGGAGACACAGAAAAATCAACTTCCCCCCTTTTACTTGTTTCCCCACCCTCCTTCACCATGCACAACACACACATACACACACACACACACATGCATGCACTCACGCACGCACATAGCCATCTGGGCGAATCTCTAAATCTTTTCTAACCCAACAGACAAATTATAGAATTCTCCATAAAGACAACCAAGAGTAGCAATTCTGAGGTGACATTTCCCCCACCCTTTCTCAAACCACTGCTGAAGCCTTGAGGAGCCTCCACTCCTTTCTGGCATAAGCCTGGCAATGGAGAGCTCCTGTGCTCGCTCAGTTCCATGGCTAACGGACCTGGGTCTAATGCTAAATTATAGTCTAGAGAAGGAGAGGACTCAGGGGGCAGATGATCACAGGCTATAAATACCTTCAAGGAAACAATGCAAATGAGGAAAGGGAATTATTCATTTGCTCGGCAGGTGCTAGGACAAGGAGCAATAGCCTGGAGCCGAAGAACAGAACGTTCAGGCTGGAGATTAGCAGAAAACCTCCTCACACAGAGTTTCCTGCCCAGGGCTCTGGACTTTGGAGTCCAGTGCCTGGTACCAGGGACAGAAGCCAGATAATAGACATTGGGAAGAATTCCTGACAGATTGAAGGGTCACAGGAGCAAACTCAGAGCTTTCTGGTTATTATCTGTATTCCTAGGATGACATCCACATAAATTCCTTTGCCTCCAGCACTTAATTTCTAACCTGGCTGTTCAGGAAACAAATTCCAATTTGGGACAGCTGAAAGATTAACTCCAAGTCTTACTCTTCCTTTTGCCCCCCAAACTGGGAGCATCTGTAGTCGAGGCATGGTGACCAGCGTCCAGCCCTGCTAATCCCATATGCAAAGATGTAGGGCCAGATTTGGACTGACACTGTTGGATGCTTAAAGGATCCAGTAGGAGAAGCAGGGGGGAAGAATTCCACCAATAATTATTACTGATTATATTATTATTTGACTGCTTTTGAATGTGTGCTTTTTGAATACTCAATAATAAGTATTAGGCGGAACAGAAAAAAATAAGGACTCACCTCGTTTGAACTCCAGCTCTTCCACAGCCAAATGAATGGCACTGAAGAAGTGTTAACTTAGCCTTTTTGAGCCGGAGAAAGTAGGCTAATAATGCCTACCTCTGACAGCTGGTGTGAGATTCAGGTAAACGAATTAGCACAGGCCTGTCCCATAGCAAACAGGTAGTTTCTCGATTTCTCTCTCCCCCGCTACCACCCAAATCTTCCACCTTCAAAGAAGTATGCAGATTATTGGATTTGGGAACTGATTTATACAAACATACATGCGTGTGTGTGTGTGTGTGTGTGTGTAGGTAGATACCTAGATATGGATATAGATATAAATATATATTTTGTGAACTCTCCATCCATTCTATCAATACCTACTTAGTACAAAGGGAAGCACATGATAAGTGCTTAACAAATACTTACTGAATTATATTACTTGGGGTGGCTTTGTGGGCATCTCCCTGGACATCCTTAAAACTGGAGGTTCTTATTTTATTTCTGGTCATTTCTGCTGTTTTTGATCTAGGAAATGAATTGGTGGCAACAGTGATCACCATTGTTAGATAGAAGCGTGGGTCTAGACTTTACTGACCTCCCCAGATCCCACCACCTTTGAGAGCTACACCAGCACCCGCGGTCTGGGCCAGCCCTCTGCCTTCTGATGAATCTCAGGACACATGATGGACACATAGCTTGGACCCTGACACCACTTACTGAGGTTTTAATAATACCTATACATGTCTTTTTCAGTGCTAACCATTTTTTAAAAAGATTTTATTTATGTGAGAGAGAGAGCATAAGCAGGGGGAAGCTGGAGAGAGAAGCAGGCTCCCCACTGAGCAAGGAATCTGATGCGGGACTCGATCCCAGGACCCTGAGATCATGACCTGAGCCAAAGGCAGATGCTTAACTGACTGAGCCACCCAGGCGCCCCCCATTTTCACCTGAAAGCTAGCTCTCTGCTCTTATAACCCGATTCAGCCAGCTCTGTCTCTCTGGCATCCAAAGGTCACTTGAATCACTGGTGGAAATTGGTAATCTGTAGCCATCTGGCATCCCCATCTAGTTCACTGCTCCGTGGGATTCCACACTCAGAAACTCCTCATTGTGGGCTTTTTTCATGGTGCTTCTTGTCCTGTCTACACTTAGGAAGTGTACAACCACAAAAGGCCATCTCTTAGTCATGAACCAAATTTCATGAGCCTCCAGGAGACTTGTCATGGACCTTCTTATTGAAAGGAATCCGTATATTCCCAAATGATCTGCTTTCCCACACAGATTTCCTGTCTTTTTCAGCCCTGATTTCACTACTTTCTGATCTCCTATGAAGGCCCTTGCTCAGCTGTCCAACTGAATTTAGGTCTCAACTGTTTGTTATTTGCCCTTCATTTGGTTGTCCTCATTAACACACACTGAGCACTTACTATGACAAATTAAGGCAACTTGAACGTAGGCAAATGTTTCTTTTTTACAACCCTTACTCTCAACAGTTTGAGGAGGCACTGCAGTCATGGAAAATACACGGATTTGGAGTCAGAAACACCGGGTGTGAATCCTAGATTGGCCACTTATCAACTACATAGTCCCGGGTAATTAACTTGATCCTGCAGGATTTTAGTTTGGAGATAATAAAACCCACCTAAAGAATAGCGATGAGGGGCGCCTGGGTGGCTCAGTTGGTTAAGTGTCTGCCTTTGCCTCAGGTCATGATCCCAGGGTCCTGAGATCGAGTTCCGCATTGGGCTCGCTGCTCAGTGGGGAGTCTGCTTCTCCCTCTCCCTTTACCCCTTCCGTGCTCACGCTCTCTCTCACACTGCTCTCTCTCTCTCAAATAAACGAATAAAACCTTTAATTTTTTTTAAAAGAATAATGGTGAGATCTCGTTACACATTCACAACCACACCGCCTCTGACGTGGAGCAGCCAGTAACTTGTGGATGCTAGTATCGAAGACACACTGAACGTAGTGTATGGAGAGCAAGGATGTGCCACAGCATTGGCCTCCCTTGTTAAGAAAAGCTTAAAAAGGGGCGCCTGGGTGGCTCAGATGGTTAAGCGTCTGCCTTCGGCTCGGGTCATGATCCCAGGGTCCTGGGATCAAGTCCCACATCGGGCTCCTGGCTCAGCGGGGAGCCTGCTTCTCCCTCTGACCCTCTCCCCTCTCATGCTGTTTCTCTCTCGCTCGCTCTCTAAAAAATAAATAAAATCTAAAAAAAAAAAAAAAAAAAAAAAGAAAAACTTAAAAAGGCACTAAGAAAGTTTAGAGGAGAGAAAGATTATTTCCCACGTTCTTTTAGGAAAGAACAAGAAGACGTTAGGATTGTCATATTTTCAAATCATGATTCATTTCTTCCCAATCCCTGAGTACCTTGTCTTCCTACTGTTCAATGCTGGTGACTGGACAATAGGATAGGTGACCATGAGGGACCCCCCAGGGAGACAGGGCTGAGGCGTGAGCGGCTGTTCCAAGGACACGTGCCACACCGTGCAGGATGCGCAGCTGCAGGGTAGGACCCACCTCCATCACGGGAGGGGAACAATTTCACACAGCTTTCTTCTCTTTGTGTAACATAAATTTGTTGGGATTTAGAAAATTGGGTGAAATCCAGGGAAGCTTCACAGAGGCAGGATACATTCTGACCAAGTGCCTGAGAGAACGTCTTGCCCATAGGGAAAGGGTAACATTAGACTACGTTATACTACACATGTCACATGTACATGACAGTTTCCCAGAAAAACAGAACGGATGGGATGTGTGTGTATGCACAATACACTGTGTGTTTGTGTGTGTGTACATGTATATATTTGATATATGCACATGGGTATATATGTATATGTATAATGTATAATATTAGAAAGAGAGAGAGAGATTTATTTTAAAGAATTGGCTCATATGATTGTGGATGTTGGGGAGTTTGGGGTAGAGCTGGCCGGCAGGCTAGAAACCCAGGGAAGAGATGATGCCACTGTCCAAGTCCGAAGCGTGCTAGCAGAATCTCCTCCTCTCCAGGGGAAATTTGTGCTTTTCTATTAAAGTTTTCAGCTAATTGGAGAGGACCCACCCACTTTGTGGAGGGCAATCTGCTCTGCTCAAAATCAACAGATTTAACCCCTTCTAAAAATTACCTTTACAGAAACATCTGGAATAATGTTAGCCCACATATCTGGGTGCTGTGGCTCAATGAAGTTGACACATAATACGAACCATCAGAGCATGATGGAGAAGTTACTTCACAACACACATGCTTAATTCTCCTCCCTTCATTCCTAGAGCGTCTCACAGGCAGTGGGCTTTGGACTGAGCTTCACATGTAGTGGGGAAAGTGGGGGGAAAGGCAATTCACAACTGAGATGAAGAAGTACGTATTTGCAGAATAGAAAGAAGAGGGAGTAAATACTCTTTGCTAATTTTTGATGGGTGCTGAGGCAGGCGATTCTTAGCCTAATTATAAAGATCCTTGAATGCCATGTTGAAAAATTTAGGCTTGATGCAATTAGCAGTTGACAAGAGTTTCTACTTCATTTTGTTCCTTCCTTTTCTCCACTAAGAAAAAATAGAGTGAAATGGAAAAATTCAGAAAATCACGCGTGCCTGGGTCAGTCTGTATGAAGGAACAGAGGCCGTAGTCCCAGGGACAGAAAATGTGGGCATATCCTGGGTGCACATTCCTACAGAGGATAGGAAATCTGGCAGTACCCGGAAGAGGAAAGAACCCCTCTGCTCCTCAGCCTTGCGCCCAGCAAGTGGCCCAACCAGCCCCCATAAATGAGAAATCAGGGATTTCTCTGGTTGTTTGCTGCTTGTCAAGGCCTACACATCAGCACCTAACCTTTTCACGCCAATTACAGTGCATCTCAAATAATTAAAAAGGGAAAGTCAAAACATTAATATTTCATATTCAAAGGTCATGATATCTCCAGTCTCCTTTCCGAAGCTGGTGAGAGAGAACCCGCAGGCTTCCCCCACCATGATGCCGTAAAATCCAAACAGAAATCATGTTCCATCTCAGGGTGCCAGAAGCCAGAGCCTGTCCAGATCATGGTGGGATTCTCAGACACCTCTGAGTTATGGTCATATTCACAGTCTCGGGTTTGAGAAAGAACAAAGACAGGACCTGGTCTACTCCCATCATTGTGCAGATGATGGAACCAAAGTCTGGAGAGGAGTGCTTTTCTCTGTGTTACACACTCGTTTCCGGAAGACTAGATCTTAGTTTTATGACTCCCCATCGGTGTGCATTCTCTTTGGCTTATGTTAGACACTCAGTGTCTGACACTTTGCAGCAGAAAGGTGGTAGAGAAAAGATGATAGACCAGTGCCTGAAAGTCTCTGTTCAAAGGTGCTTCCTTCAAAGGTGCAGAACTGTGATCGATTTTCAAGGTAAACTTTATTTTCGTGACAAAAGAAGAGAAAGGGCATGCATCTTTGTACATGGGGATGAGTTGCTATTCATAGGCAGATGCTGTAAAATGTGAGGAGTCTTACCTATAATTAAATGACTGCGTGTTTCTGTGTGTTGGCTTAGGTGGCATTCAGTAGCTACAAATGATAATATTTAAGATTTATTGAATACTTAATATGTGGCAGGAGGTATTCGAAGCACTTCAAAGGAATTGACTCAGTCAATCTTTGCAGCAGTCCCATGAGTTAGATACTATCAGTGTCCCTATTTTACAGATAAAGAAACTGAGGTGCTGTATGTTATTAATATATCCCGGTCTCATAGCCAGAAAATGGTGGAGCTGAAATTTGTGACTCTGGAGACAAGGATCTTAACTCCTACACCACGATGCCCATTTAACTTCACATATCCAGAGAAAATACCATCCATGAAAAGTAGATCATGCACAAATAAAAGGTCTTTGGGTCTAGCGCAGGCAAACATTGGAGTCCAAATAAAATACCAGTCAGAGGGCTCCAAGAAGAGATCACAGTGCAAGAAATCTTGGGAAGAGGGGACAATAGGAAGAAGGTGAACAATCTTATCTTGAGTTGGTGATAGAATCATGCCCTTGAAAGATGGATTGACTAATCCGGGAGGAACTATATCCCTAGTAGATTCCTGGGACAAAATACCCAAATACAGAGGAAGAAGATTAAGGTCCTTTCTAGGACTTTAGAATGGCTAATATACTGAGTTTCTCCAAGATCCAGATCCAGTTCTTAGCTCTCAATCTGAATTATATCATTCAATCTTCACAGCAAACCATGACGCAGGTACTGTCAGTATCTCTATTATCTGAGGCCCAGAAAGTTCCAGAAAATGAGCTCAGATTTACCAGCCAGGTACAAGCTGAGCTGAGTCAATGTGGAGACACTCACAGAGTTGGGTGAAGTTTCAGGGATTCTTCACCCTAATGTGAGGATTAGTCTTCAGAAATGGACCAGGGTTGATGGAGGTCTCAGTTTTGAGGAGTAAGCAAGTCTGCAAAAGTTGTGTGGTCCACCACCAAACAGGTGATGGATGGTCACTGGACTAATTGTGGTGATCATTTCCCTGTGTATACAAATATTGAACTATTATGTTGTACACTGGAAACTAATATAATGTTATATATGAATTATACCTCAATTAAAAAAGAACTGGCATCATACGTAGCCTGGGAAGCATGACAGATGGGATTCATTCATTCACCTATGTTGACCACTCACCATGTTCTAGGCACTGGATATACAAAGATGAACAGGAAGAAAGGGCTCCTGCCCTCATAGAGCTAATAGTGTGACAGGAATCACTTGTAAGGAAAAGGAAGAGAGACCTAGCATATCTCTGATGATTGATCTACTATGGCGAAGCTGTTCCCTCAAACAGCACTTTTTACACTATTCCAGGCAGGTGGGGGACCCTGCAGAGTATTGGCTGACACATAAAAATGGCCTTCTACATTTCTGCTGACATGTCATCTGTATCTGATGGAGCAACATCTTCATTATGAAATTAGATGAAAATTCTGATGCACAGACTAATAGATAACATCCCACACTCTTCTTCAGGAGCTGGAGCAACAGAAACAGCAAAGAGCAAGGAACAGAGCCAGAGCCTGCCCCCACCCCATCCGATTCCATTTTCATACCCACCTGTCATCGCCCCACAAACGTCATTAGCTCACAGAGGGGATGGTGTCTCATTGCATTATCAGCCACCACCACAACAAAAGAGCTTTTTGTACAGAGGCTGCTGTGAAATTATGGAACAACTAGATAAGTTTTATACAAGAAATTCCCTGGTGGGGTAGTGCTCTCTGCACACCCAGAACCTGTGATTTCTAGCACAAGAGCGAGCAAACTTTCTCTTTAGGAAGTTTGTACACTGAGGCCACTGAAGATCGGAGAGATGAAATTATTCAAAATCTGAAGACTGATACCCTGAAGACCCTTGGATTCATTCTTTTCTACCCAGGGAGGGAACAGTATGAGTTACTCCTTTGAGAGATGGAGCACCTGCCTCTCTACCTTTCCTTTATTATCCATGGTTTTCCCAGGAGATGCCTCTCTGCCATGCTGGCTCTGTCGGCCAGCACAGTTTCAACTTGACTGCTGCATGAGGACCAGCCAGGCACAAGCAGGGCACAGTGGAGCCAAGGGGCAAGTGAATTTACCCCTGTCGGTTCACTATGCCCTCGTTAAATGCTCCTTTCCTTCAATCCCTGCCATTTACCTGTGTGTGCGAATTGCCCCCACTATGAAAACTATGAGCTCCCCTTGAATGAAACCACACCTGCATGCTCCCAGCTGGTCAGGGAGAGAAATTTCCACCTGGGCTGAGAGGGTTGCTGGGTCTCCTGGGGCCATGTCTAATTCCCCAGACATTAACATTCTTTGACTCATCCTCTGCCCAGGTGCAAGGAGACCCTCTGCCTTCGGTGGGGGCCATGCAAAGGGAGCCTTTTAGGTGCTCTCAGCTGGGTTCTGTTTTTTAGCTGGTGGAGCAGACCACTCTCCCGTCCTGGGTTGAGTTATTTTTGCTCATATTTGAGCTCTGTATCTGAAAGAATCCTTTCTAGGCATGCCTCTTGGATTTATAGAGTGAACGATGTCCATGTGGAACCCCTTTTCTCACTTCTCAGTAGGGAAGGATTCCCTATAGGGTTGTTTTGAGTGCCTGCTTCCCTTTCCCAAGTGCAGGGCTGCACTGGGGATTCAGATGGATGGGATTCCTGCGCTCCAAAGCAAAAGGTGCAAAAAGAACTCAGAGATGTCGAGGGAACTTTCCTGTGAAGCTCTGACCAGGACCATGGGAGAGCCAGACTTTGCTATCAGCTATTTTACTTTTCCAGCAAGGAGAAAGGGGCTCATGAAACCCATGGGCCTGGGTTTCTATGCCCCCCTGAGGAGGGGTTCCCTGGAAATTGCTTCTTATTCTATAGTTTCCATCTGTCCTTCTCAAGGACACCAAGAACACTCATTTACAGAGTGCCTCCTGTGTGTTAGGCTCTTTCCTGTACATTATCTCATGTAATCCTCAGGATAAACCTGCAAATGGGCACAATTACCTCCACTTTACAACTTGGGAACCCATGGCTTAGAGTGGTTAGGTTGACTGGCTAGTGAAATCCACCCAATATAACTCCAAAGCCCCATTGTGCAGCTGGGTCCTTTGATCTATCTCCTCTCTGTTATTAATCCAGCCCTGTTTAGTCCCCAGTTCACTGCATTTCTACTCACCATTATTAAGACTTTAGGCTACAAACATAGCTATCTTCTTCCAGGTGTTTCCTTTATCTCTCTCCAGTATCCTTCCATCCCACCCTAAGGGGGCTGCTTCCCTCTTGAGGAGCCTGAAACCAAGCTACGAATGTTACATCCAGAGTCACCTTTCTTCTTCATGTGAAAGACACATCCTCAGCCCCCACTGATTTGGCAAATCTCTGATAGTAAACATTTACTCTCTAGCACTGAAATTCTATCCTTCTCTCTGGGGTTAACCTTGTGGTGGCTGAGCCTTTGGGGTTGAGGAAAATATGCCTTTGTTGTCTAGTAGATCAAGGATTAACATCTGATGACAGAGAAGAATTTCTGTTGTGGGTTACTAATATGCCAAGGATACTATTGAGACATGGACCCTTTTCTTCCAAGTGTCAGAGAGAAACTGACTTTGTTTCTGATATGTCAAACAGCTGTGCCTCAGTAGCAGTGTACGTTACATGAGGCATTTATCTACAAGGGCCCCCTGCTATCAGAGACTGCATTCCACTATGGATAACAGAAACCCATGTTCCTAGACTTAACTACAGAGCATGAAGTCCAGAGATAGGCAGGCTCCAAGAGGAGCAGCTCCATGATGTCTCTGGGAGGTTTCTACTTCCAGACCACAGACCAGATCCTCATCATGTGGCTGCACCTCAGGGGGAATTAGACATGGCCCCAGGGAGCCAGTGAATGTAGTTCTTAGGCCCGTTAGTACCCTAAACCAACTCAGGGATAGTTGAGTAAGGATGATGGGGAGGACATATATTAGGTAGATAACAAGCAGATATCTTCTGCTATGTAGATGTTTTCTTTCTTTCTTTCTTTCTTTCTTTCTTTCTTTCTTTCTTTCTTT
>NC_058413.1:83744453-84018441 GCF_002201575.2 Neomonachus schauinslandi | reverse complement strand
TTTCTTTCTTTCTTTCTTTCTTTCTTTCTTTCTTTCTTTCTTTCTTTCTTTCTTTCTACTTGACAGAGACAGCAAGAGAGGGAACACAAGCAGGGGGAGTGGGAGAGGGAGAAGCAGGCTTCCCACGGAGCTGGGAGCCCTATGCGGGGCTCGATCCTAGGACCCTGGGATCATGACCTAGCCGAAGGCAGACTCTTAACGACTGAGCCACCCAGGCGCCCCTGTAGATGTTTTCTAGGATAGAAAAGAAGCTGTTAGAGGGAAGCTCTAACACTCTAGACTGTTCTTAAAGATAGAGCCCTCCACTGGCTCTCACACTGTCTATTACAAGGGTCTCTTAACAGTGGCGCCTTCTTACCTCTCACCTCATCAATCAGTCATCCACTTCTGCTCAAGACATCTGTGTTGTTCTACTGTAGTTTTTACAGTTAGGGGAGGATTATTAATTTTGTCTATTATATAAAGAATTCATAATGGTGGTAGAGATATTAAAATTAGTATGACAGCAGGTAGAATAGTTCAAAATGAATCATGCTTCTACCTTTTTGTAAAAACTCCACTGAATCCCCATTTCCAACAAAATGAAACCCAAACCCTCCAGCAAGTCATGTAGGTTTCTTCTTTCCAGCTTCATCTCCCACCATTCCTCAGACATTTCTTGATTTTTTAAAAACATGCTATGATGATGGGGCACCTGGCTGGCTCAGTTGGTAGAGCATATGACTCTTGTTCTTGGGGTCGTGAGTTCAAGCCCCACATTTTGGTGGAGCCTACTTAAAAAAAAAAAAGCCGTGATCTTTTAAACAAAGTTCCATTTCCTTCTTCTTCCTGTACTTTGCTTGAAATAATCTGATCCTTCTTCCCCAACTGGCAACTTTCTACCTACCCTACAAAACCCATCTCATCTGCTAAGTGTTCCCCAACTCCCTTGATCCTCATTTCCAAAAGCTAAGACTTCCTAGGTATCACAATCTTCAGTCCTATCACGCTGTTGATAATTTGTATACATGTCTACTCTCCTCTGGGATGTGAACACAGGTGCTTATACACCACTGTAGCTGTTGTGGCTAGCACCCTATTTGTTACATTGTATTTACTCATTAGATCATTATAATAGCACAGTTCTGACACTTTATATGAAGGTGGTACTATTATTGTTAGCCCCATTTTGCATATGAGAAAACCAGTGCAGGAAGAGAGTAATGGGTTACATTTATACCTTCACAAGTGAAAGAGCCTTGATTGGAAGCTTGGCTTCTGGTTCCAATGTCGATACTTGTAGTCATTGCTCAACACTGCTTCCCAGTAACGTATCTGATTAAAGAATGAATGAGACCATAGATATTGTTCAGCCTGTTTGCAAAGGGTATTTTGTACTGCAGGGAAATGAGCAGATCATTCCCCTCCAGCTTATGACTCACTTTTGACCCATCTGCCAACCAAGTTCTCCTGCCTTAGGCAGTGAGCCTGTCACAGGTGGGGGCTGCCCTTCTTTGGGTTCAGCCCCAGGTTCAGTCCCCTCAGGTCAAAGGTCAGACTGTAGCATCCTCACATGGCTCCCTAGTGATGCCCGCTCTCCCCCTCCCTCTCTGCCTGCCCAGTCGCACCGTGCCCCCCCCCCACCCCTTCCACTTTCCTGTCACAGATGTAAAATCCACGCAACCATCTCTGACGCTGCTAACCACAGGCATTCAGGAACAGTCTTGCTCCAAATCCTGCCTCCTATTTTCATATTTCCTGTGGCGTTTTATAGAAATAGCAGAACAATTGCTCATCCACAGGGGGTAAAGAGAACAGGATTTTATATAATTAAATGTTAAAGTGACAAAGTTTTTCAACCTATGGGGGAAGTAACCGGAAGGGAAGGTGGGGTGGGGATGGTCCAGGGGTGAAGGAGAAGCCTGGGCTGTGCATCAGTGATGTAGCATCCAGCTTTAATTCTCTCTCTCTCTCTCTTTTTATTTGTGACAAGGACGGTGGACATAATTTGTGCTTTTTGTTCTGCCCCTCCTTCTATCGACTTGTAGCAGCAAGCTCCAAGTGGTGATGGGTCTCTGCCAAAGGCTGTTTGGCATCACCTGCTTCCAGAGGGACCTCTGGATTTTAGAAGTGTTGATAATTTCTTTCTATCTTTTGCATTTGTGTAAGAGGAAAAAAAAAGGTAGCTCATCTCCCAAAAGAAACATTCTTAACATGATAACAGACAGAGAACAGAAACATCTGTCTGTAGCAAGCATGCTCAGAATTTCCCCATAAACACAGGTTTCCATGAAAACCAAACAAAGGAACATAAGAGAAAGGCCAGGCACATTCCACTTCAGCTCCCAGATGTCAATGAGTCTGATGGCCTCATTCCTTTTAAGGGCAGGGGACTAGAAGATGAGCCGGGGCCCCAAGGCTGCACCCAGCCTTCACCCAGCCTGCACCAGGGCCAGCCTCACACGAGGCCTCCTTCCCACACGCTCAGGCGCACACATACACCCTCTCTAGCCATTTGTTCCTTTGATGTGTGCTAAGTGGAACATAATTACCCACTTTGTCACATCGCATGTGACTTTGACGGCCCAGGGTGTGGGCTTTTTAAAAAAATACATTAGAAGGTCCTCAAGGGGGAAACTGTGCTCCTTTGGGGATTTGTTTCAGGACTTGGATGTGGTTCTAAACAACAGAACCTCCCGAACCAGTTCTCCCAGTAAGGAGCAGCTGCTTCTTCCCCACTATCACCTACAAAAATAAAGAGGACAGGAAAGGAAAACCAGAGTGGGGAAGGGCACGGAGAGGCACATCCACAAGACCTTAATGAAGAAGAAGGGGAGCACAGGAAGGGAAACAATGGGGCAAGAGTAACCATAATATGCCACTTTCACATGACAAATGTTTTCAAAACCAATGATGGATGTCTCTGCAGGAATCCTGGCACTACATCTTCCAAGCATCCTACTTAAGCAGGCATTTAGTACTTTTCCCGAATCCCTGAACTCAAAGTCTCATTTCTCCTGCTCGCACAGCCTCTTCTTTCCCAGGCATGCAAAACTCATCCCTCCTACAGCAAGCAGCCCGCACCCCTCCTCCGTGACCCCATTCCGCATTCAAAGGATGGCTGCTGGCTACACACCTGCATTACACACATGTACACATGGGCACACTCACGCACACATCACACACACACACACACACACACACAGACTGTGCCCCTGACCCTCAGCACCTTCACTTCTTTGTGGGCACACACTATACCCCCTGGAAACAGAGCTTCCTATAGACATTTCAAGCCTATAAATGCTGTCAGGCATCAGGCTGTGAGTTTCCTTAAACGCGAAGCCTACTCATTACTGCAATTAATTGGCATTGCTGCACTAATCGTAAGGCATTCTGCCTGTAATAAAAGTGCAGAGGGAGAGATGGTGGCAGCCGAGCCACGTGTGGGGTTTACAGTGAAGGATACAAGAAAGCCATAGTATTTTCATTTTTTGTAAAGCCAGAATGCACTATTTGATTTATGTTAGCAATTTTCAATCATCTTTTATTAGTGCTAGATTGATTTTCTATTCATATTTTTTAATGTATTAAAGCATAATAATCTGAATCACTTTCATCTCTGGTCAGCTGATTAAAAACATCACCACCGATTGCTTATTAAGAAGCTTGAATGAGCCCCTCACGAAAACCCCTTCGGATGGGAACAGACGTGTGCTAAATGAAATAGTTATCTCTAAAATGAAGTTGCCTTGAGGATTCAATATCAATTGTCTATGTCTCTGGGTGGTCCACCTTCGGCCACAGGATGGCATGTCTCAGGGAGTTTTCAGAATGGTTCATTCAGCCTTTCATTCTGGCCTCATTCCAGGCAAGTACTTCGAGAAGCCAAGGGTGCAAATGAATTCCATTTCTAATCTGCCTGGCTGTGTGAACTTGTCTCAAATGTGTAAGCTCTCCACACCTCTGTTTCCTCATCTATAAAATGAGGACATTGATCGAGATGACTTATATGGGCCTTTTCAGGTCTAAAGCAAATTGATCTAATGAGAGACAAACACCGTCCTAACAGTGCGTTTATCTTTTGTGGGGAAGATGCCATGTGTTTATATCGAACTATAACACAAGGCGATATGTTTTACCTGCTAGAGAAGATATAAAACATGATAAGAATTCAGAAGTGGAAGATCGCTTCTCAGTGGGATAAGCAGAGGGGACTCCATGGAAGAGGGGCATCTGAGTTGTGTCCTGGGGGGTGAGTGTTTCATTGACAGACTGAGTGGAACATGAGACATGCCTTGAGATGCTAACATTGCACTCCTGGGGAAGAGGGAAAGGTAATCTGAAAGATACAGTGTCTGGAATTACAACGAAAAAGGCCACCTCAAGGAAGAGAGTATTTTAGGGGGCCACATGCTGCACGAGATCAAGAACGCTAACCTTTATATCCTGAGGAAACCCTGCTGCAGATAACAGGCCTCTGGTCCTCCTGATGGGCCCTGCCGGGTCTGCCAATGGCCACTGGGAAAACTCCCCACAGTGCTCTTCATGGTGGGAACTAGATTCGTGTTCCCTAAGCCTGTGGTATCTATAAATCTTGCTTTTTGTTCTGTGGACAATAAATGCTGCTTTACCAGAAACTCAGAAGTGACACCCAGGAGATGAATGGCAGGCCTCTCACATTTCTCAGACATTTTGGACTGTCTTCCTTTGCTTTCTCTACCTCACATTCTTTCACTGGGCCTTCTTCTTAACAACGGTTCTGATTCTTGTACCATCTGCTCTGGAGTTGTAGCCTTCCATTTGTCCTTCATAAATTATTCCCATTATCCTGTCTGGTGCTCCTCAAACTCCCCATGAGCCCTGACATAGGGAGTGTTCCTCAACGGAGGAAGATAGATTCTTGAATTTGTTAAACTGCAATGAAGTAAAATGAGTCTTGAATTTTGAGTTAGAACGGTGAATGTGAGACCTAGATCTTTCCTATTCCACCACCTTCTGTTACAAATATGATCCTTTGTTTACTCATCTGTCAAATGGGCACGATGCTTCTTCCAGACAGGGTATTTGGGAGAGAATCAAATTACATGACAAATACAATTTATTTTGTCAATAATTTAACTGTACAGAAAGAGATAGTCCTTATCATTTTAAAAAAGAGTAAAAAAGAGCCACTCCATAAACAAAGTAACGTATGTGATTTAAAATTATGTGTGCATACTGGGGTGCCTGGGCGGCTCAGTTGGTTGTAATTTCGACACTTGATTTTGGCTCAGGTCATGATCTCGGGGTTGTGAGTCTGCTTGATATTCTCTCTCTTTCTCTTTCCCCCTCTCCCTCTGCTGCACGCTCTCTCTAAATAAAGAAAGAAATAAAATCTTAAAAGAAATTATGTGTACACATTGCATAGCTTCTCTCAAGCAGTGTGGAATTTCCTTTACAGTCAGGGAATGCTGGCCAGTTTCTTTCTTTTTTTAAAAAAAATATTTTATTTATTTATTTGACAGAGAGAGACACAGCGAGAGAGGGAACACAGGCAGGGGGAGTGGGAGAGGGAGAAGCAGGCTTCCTGCCGAGCAGGGAGCCTGATGCTGGGGCTTGATGCTGGAGCTGGATCCCAGGACCCTGCGATCATGACCTGAACCTGAGGCAGATGCTTAACGACTGAGCCACCCAGGCACCCCTGATGGCTGGTTTCTAAGTGAAGTCCGTTTATGGTGCTTCTTCATTTATCTTCCTCCATGCATTTTCTACTGGATATGGGATTCCTCCAGTGCTTCTACTGGGCATTTGGCTGCAGAGCTCTTTCAAAGTGTGTCCACAGCCTGTCCTCTGGCCGAGTGCACCTGGGTGATGGAGGCAATTGAAGGGCCTGTTTGGCAACTGAAAGGTCAGTTTGCCCTCCTCACAAGGAGTGGATCACACTGTGGACAGGATCCCCAGAGAGCGCTTTGCCCTTGCCCCAGACTGTCAGTTGCGTTCAGGCTGGCTCACTCCTCCAAGAAGCAAGAGTATCTTTCTCCAGAAGGCTGCAACTTCTCACTGCAGGAGGCCCACAGCAGGGGCACCAGCCTGCCTCAGTCCACCAGGTCAGCGCTTCTGCCTCCAGACAGGAAGCTTTTCTCCCGCCCGCCTGCTGTCCCTTCCCTGAGAACAGTCTCTCATAGCCTCTCTCACCCAAGGCAGAGCTCCCGTGCCATTTTTGGAGCTTAGAAGTCACTTTGAACCTTTGAGTTCTATGATAGAAGATTCCTCCTTGTCTGAAAGGATACAGGAAGGCAGAAAAAGCCAAGAACATGAGAGAAGGACAACATATTTGTTCAAAACTGAGGATGTGGACAGTGTGGTCTTGGTTATTTGTAGGAATCTGTAGTGGGGTTAAGGTTTTAAAAACCTTTAAAAACCCCCTTCAGGGGCTTGATTGTTCAGGTGAAGGTCCTTTGAAATCACATCACTGCTGGTCTAAAATACATTTGAAAGTGTGAATGTTGGAGGAGGAAAGGGGGAGCCAGAAGCCCACTTGTGCAAATATAGGGACATAAATGACTCAGTTTCCTTTTCCGTGAAGAAGATAATGATGCTGAGTTGCTCTGCTGGCAGATCAGAAATGGGTGGGTGTTGTGTTAATTAACAGCATAAAGAATTGCAAAAGCATAAAAATTTTAGAAGTATCCTGGTGTAGTATGATTTTGGGTGCATTAACCAGCCTGCGTATGCCAGTATTTATAAAAGTGAGGGCATCAGAGAAAGCTGGTAGCGGAAAGCAGAAAGAACGTGTACACAGAGCGAGAACAGCTCAGGGCTGAGTAAAGGAATCTAAAGTCGAGCGCCATGCTCGTAAGGTTGACGCATTTTTCCCGATTAAACGAGAGTGAAATACTTTGGATACTTTTGGTGGCAAATAACTTAGCCCTTACTAATGGAGGCTTAGAAAATTAGGACATCGAAGGAGCCTGGAGGTACGGTGTCCAAACGCTCAGCAGCAGTCTCGGCAACCCAGAACTTCACAGTTAATCTTCATCATGCTTGAGATGCTGGATCTTCATCCCTTGAGTGGGAGGTGACTGCCTTTGTCCATCCTGTGCACCATCAGCTGACTATGGTCAAAGACAGGTTCGGTGGGGGTCTGGAAGAACACACCTCCTTCTTTTTAGTTAGGGAGGGATATCCAGCCCATCTACTGTGTAGTGTGGTCACCCATGGCTGCAAATTGAAAGACAGGAAAATGAGTATCTGGCATTTTTAGCCTCTGTCACGGGAGGCGGACTCTGCCAGACGAAAAGAAAGGAGGGGAGAATAAAAGAATTTTATACAGATGTCAGCACCTGGCATTTTTGTAAACAATGGACTCGTAGATAAAACTCTGGGATTAGTTGGGAACTCTTCACTCTGCAACACCTGAGATAATTGTGCAGCTTCTCTCCAACAGCTGCAATATGCTTGCCTAATTCATTTGTCCCCAGTCCCTGCCCCAGTGTGTGGTCAGGCTGCAAAGCTTTGGCTTTGCAGTGCTTCCCCCGACCCATGGGTCATCCCCAACTGCAGGCCCTCCAGGACATGCACGTGGTGCCTGCCTTGCAGATTGGATTCCTCTGTTGTAGCCCTGGTGTGCATCATCACAGGGTATGTGAACGAGGGTTTGGGTACAGCAAGCAGCTTTGCATTCCTGTGAGGTTTACTTGCTTTGCAAAACCGGATATGGTAAAATATGTATATGGCAGCCCTGCAAACCATTACTGAGCCCCTCCTTGGCCCTGAAAGGAATGGGGGCCGTTCTATGGAAAAAGCAGGCAGAAGGCCTGGTGGGAAATCCATCAGATGTCCAGCAACACTGCCTAACCCACAGGAGTCCATCTGCTTGCACCCTTCTCTTCCAAACCAAGCACCAGTCGCGCCTGTTCAGTAAACCCACTGGCCATTCTCTCTCTCATCTCCTCAAATTGCAAACCAGCCACTGCAGCAGCAAAGGTTTCTTCCCTATCAGACCAGCGCAGCATGTGGAAGTCGTTCCTTCTCCTCCCTCTTTCCTGATGAATTTTTCATCATTAAAGGGAAAATGTCATTTTGGTGACAGATATTAGTATGATTGGTGTCAGGAATGAATCTTCCTTTCTCTGTCAGCCTTGCTTCACACAATCCTAAGACAATGTTCTGTTAAAAGGCCACTTCCATTTCAACTCAAGCAGCATTCGAGAAGGGCAGGCTCTGGCTGTGATGGATGGGTTTAGTCAAGGCTGGAGTTGTGCCAGGGAGCGCAGCTGGAGCCTGACCTGTCCACCACCAGGCGAGCCGGAGGAGGTTTCTGGGAAACCCATGTCTTACTTCTGGCTGAATTCTGTTGGGAGCGCGGTCTTAAAAAGGGGAAACCTGCAGCTTTATTTGGTGACAAGGCTTTAAGAGATAGGAGATTTGCCATGATCAGTGGCATATAGAGTGATACAAATCCAAACACTTACATTGGAGAGCTGACTTAGAAATGGGAATTTTTGTTTTCTTTCAGCAGAAATGTAGGCCAACCTCTCTAGGTGTTTTTCTAGGTGCAGATCTGAGCCTTGCATGAGCTGGAGGTAATAATATGTTCCCCTCTACATCATGCCTCATCCGATGCTCTGCATAGAATAACCTTTCGGAACTCATTTAGAGCTCAATTTCCTCACATGTGAAATAAAGATAATAGTACCTAGTCTATCTCTCTCAATTACTGAGAGATCAGTTCAATCCAATGAACTCATACTCTGGGCCACAGACTTTGCCAGGCCTTGGGGTGGTATGAAATGAACAAGAAATGGTACCTGCCTTCAGGGAGCTTAGATGAGTTCAGACAAATATATGGTCAACCTTAATCAAACCATACACACACACACACACACACACACACACACACACACATATTCATTCTGCAAAGGGTTTGATTTTTAACTAAAGGGGAGAAGGGCAGAGGGAACATCAGTAAAAGCAATTTTTCATGAAGGAAATGGAATTTTAGCTGGTCCTTGAAGTCTGAGTGGGATTTAGAAAACTGTGAACAGAAGAGAAGGGAATTCTGGCAGAGCCAAATAGTCAAGTGTCTGAGATACATAGAGAAGCTGAAGAGTCAAGGGATGATGGATGAAAGTAGAGGTGGGACCGCGACATGGACTAAGCCTAGAAAGTTGGCTTGGGATACTTCTAAGGGCCTTGATTGCCAAACTTGGGAACTTGAGCTATATGTCATAGGCAGGGAAACACCAGAATTTTATGTACAGGTAACAAACATTACTGAGCTATGCTTTAGAAAGATAGAACTAGCTTTGGGTACAGAACTATTTATATCAGGAGCTGTCTGCTTTTCCTGACCTAAATCTTATTTTTAAAGTATTTTGTCATATCCTTATTACTATGCAAAATTAAGTTCATGGATACAATAAGTTACCTATATGCTTACTTTAAAAAATGACCTGTATAATGTCCTAAATAGATCTATGAGAGAAATAAATAGAAAGTGGTTGATAATCAAATAAGTGTAAAATACATCTTTAAGCACAGCAATACCATAGGATGTGATGAAATGTAGATGCCTGTGTCCCTATATAGACTCTCCATGAATGTGATGGTTACAATACAGAAGAGGGGGGCAGAATTGGTGACTCAGATCCCAGGAGAAGCGATGCCACTGGTTGTGAGATTTTTCAAACTGGTGGTTGTTCAAACTGATGAACAAATCAAAGCACACTCTTCTCTGAGCTTACAGGTAGTTTCATTCCTGGAGGATTAAGGAGCATTAAAACTTCACAAAAATGTTCTGTTTATATAGCAAATGGAGTACATCCTAGGCTTAGATTAAAAAAAAAAAGAAAAAGGAAAAAAAGAGGTTTCACTCACCTCAGTGCTTGGCGGGCACTCGACATCTGTGACTGAATATCCTGTGCATCGCTGAGTGTCCAGGCTCCTGGGACCCCATGCACTAAGTGGCAGGACTGTCTCCATAATTATGGTGACAGCCAATCTCCCCAACCCCCAAACTTTTTACCACCCCCCAAGGAGTCTACCCTGTCCCTGTGAGAAAGCATTGGTTTAGGTAGAAGCAGGGTTGGGGGAAGAGAGATGAGTTAAGATTTAATTAAAATAGTAGAGGAAAGAAATGAGGGCAGCCTTAGTGGTTAGTGGAGTCCGGAAACGAGGAAAAAATGCAGGAGACGTGCGCACACACAGGTAAGATAAGGGGTGTCAATGTCCCCGGTAAAGTTTAAAGCGCTACGCAAATATTTTTGCTGTTAGAGCTAAATGTCATTATATCCACTTCACAGAAAGGAAATCTGAAGCGCTAAAATGGTGCAGTGACTTTTCCAAAGACATAGAACAGGTCAGGAATTGCATTAGACACCGAATACCTCAGACCTACATTTTCACCATAATTTCTAATGCAAAGGAGCTTCCACTCAGTGTGGAGAATTTTAAGCAGAGAACTGGAGCAGAGCTAATACAAAGATGGAAACAACTTGTGGAAACAGTCAAATTCCAAGGGCTCTATTTAGCACCTCCTTATATCATGAAATGCCTGGGAAACTAGGCTTCCAAACAACAATCGAGATTCTACCATCCAACAACTTCCATGTTTGCTTATGCCTCTAAATATTCATCAGTAACATTTAAGACAAAGGAAAGAGATAATTACAAGGGGAGTTTTTTTTTTTTTTTCAAGATATTAAAGGTTAACAGGATTCTTGGCATTTGTGTCCTGTCAATTTCCATGTAATTATGCTCAATTCCCAGAATTCAGAGTCAGTTGTGCCTGTTAATGCTTAAAGATTGTATCCTTGGAAAATAATTTATAAGATCGTTTCTCAAAATTCTCAGGTTCAAACCAAGCACTCTGGCTAATATTCTGATTATTATTAATGTTATTCTTGCATGGAGTGTGCTAGGAGGTCATAAGCTGGTTGTAGGGATTAGAGTGGATTTTTTATGAGTGTGGTGAGTTAGCTTTCCCAAGAGCAAAAGGAATGCACTGAAAATATTTATAATATCTGATTTATAAGCTTCTCTTATTTTGGTCTGATAAATAACAAGAACATGGAAAGGGCACCTCAGTTCCTTGGAACTCTACTGCCCCTTGGAAGAAAGAAAGGGGTCTGATAGAGATGTCTGTGTAGGGGAAGGAACAACTAAATGGCTTCATGGAAAAATACTGAGACTTTCAAGTCTAGATGTTTTTACATGTTTATTCATTCAATCATCCATCTTACACTGATTTATTACTGCCTATATTTTACCTTGTTCTGTGCTGAGATAGAGTGATTATGAATAAGACATTGTCTACTTTTCTGTTCTCTTGTAATCTTGCACTTTTCCTTTGTCATACGTATTCCACTTGTGATTCATTGATTATCTGTACAATTATTTCTAATGTTCATCTTTGTAGCAGACTGTAGCTTTGGGGGCTGGACCAAGAGCCTGACAGTCTCTGTTGTATCACACCACCTACTTAGCACAGACCCGTGGCATAAGTGTGAGAAGCCTGCTTTCACCCCAGCTGGACAATCGGAAACAATCTTTCCAACTAACTTATTTAAACCTTGATTTGGGGGAAATTTTTCTAGAGCCCTTCTGGTCTTGGGTTTCCCATATCTCTGGAGCACTGGGACCCCATGCATATTTTTCAGCTGTGTCTTCATGAAATGAAAGTGACTAACAGAGCTTCCCAAATGAAGTTATAGTGAAGCAAACCAGGGGGGACACAAGATAGGCACCCAGCTTGTGTCATGTCCACCCTATCTTTATACACAGCCCAGAGTATTATCTACTGTTTTGGACTATGGCTTTCACAATGATCTTTCACTACAGTGAAAAATGAAGAGTTATATGTAAAACTGATTGCTCCTCATCATATCCTGGAAAGTAGCTGACATAGGGAAGTGATGAGGTGGAGAAAACAGGCCACGGGTCCAAGAGTTTAAAGACACATATTGTAACTCAGTTCTGGTTGTGCGAACTTGAGCCTTTAGAAGGAAGGAGTCAAGGAGCCTGGAGTCTATCTGGGAACAATGCTCAAGGAGAGAGTGAGGCAGGTAGAGCAGGTGTCTCAAGATGTTAAGAATAGAAGTCAGGAGTCAGACATGGAGGACATAGTGACTGGAGAGGAGGATAAGAGCAGAAGGCAGTCCTACGAACTCTGCCCAAAGGAGGCTTTCCCCTGCTCAGGGTTCACTTTGCACACAAACCACACACACATTTTCCTGCAGCATTTCAAACATGCTCCTACTGAGTATACACAAATGTGCTAGAATGGGTGTGCTGTAAGGTGTGCGGGGGGGGGGGGGGAAGGACAAGCATGATTCCATTATCTCTAGCGATGTGCACAGTAGAATCACTGAGTAGAAGGGAACATGACATTAGAAAGGTCACACCAGGTCACATCAATTCAGATGTCCTAGTTACCTGTTTCGGACAGTGGCAGTTTTGCATGGAAATCCTCCTTCAAAGGTTAGAGATATACATCAGACACCCCTAACCTAATAAACCCATATACATCTGTCACCCATTAATTTATCCCAGCCTTCCCTTATCCTATTTAGATACTATTTCTGCCTGTATAACCTTTTATACAGACATGCTTGTCGTTATCTTTAAACTTCCAGCTTTCAATTTCTTGGGGTGCTTTGCTTTTTTTTAATTTCTAGCTAGAGTTTGGTCATGAAGTCATGTCCATCCTATCTTTATACTTCATGAATACCAAATGCCTTCATCTTCTTACTGTTTGTTCAGTGGAAGTCCCTGCCAGAAAATCTTTTTAATTTTTGAATTTTTCCCAGCTGTACTAGTCAATTTCACCAAATACTTATAAGAAACCTATTAAGTGCCAAGTATTGTGTCATGCCTCAGGAATATAACAGAGGGAAAGACAGCATTTAAATGATTAAAAGGATTGTGAATGCTACAACTACTGATGCAATGAGCATTTACCCTCTTCAAATGGAAGAGTTAAAGTCAGGTCTTTGGAAGAAGTTAGAACTTACAAGGATGAATAGAACTTAGCCAGGGAAATGCAGGGGCAGTATCCTAGGCAGGAATGCATCCTGTGCAAAAGCCCAGAGTTGAGAAAGAGGAACCTGTGAGGGATCAAAATAAGAACAAATTAAAATAAAGACTGATGTGACTGTATAAAGGAAGACGTGACAGGAGAAAAAGGTTAAAACAGAAGCCACGTCATGAGGTTCTCGGAAACCACATCAAAGATGTGGGGTTTTGGGGCACCTGGGTGGCTCAGTTGGTTAAGCCTCTGGCTCTTGATTTTGGCTCAGGTCCTGATCTCAGGGTCCTGGGATCGAGCCCTGTTTCGGGCTCTGTCCTCAGTGCAGAGTCTGCTTGTCCCTCTCCCTCCACTCCTCCCCCTAACTTGTGCTCTTTCTTTCTCTCAAATAAATAAATAAATAAATAAAATCTTAAAAAAAAAAAAAAAAGATGTGGGGCTCTACTCAAATTACTGCATGGAGCCACAGAAGATTGAATCAGCAGAATGACGTGGTCAGATTTTCAGGAAAACTTTATTTCCCATTTTTAGCTTGAAATAGATCTGACAAGAGCAGCTGAAAGAAATCCATGTAAGAGAGAGGCTCACCATTCCAGAGAAGACAATAAGGAGGGAGGATGTCCTAGGCTGGCGCTGGGCAGCTGACTTGGAGCGAGGTGGCCAGATATGAAAGATATTTCGATGAAGAAGCCACAAGAGAAGGATTGATTGGATTATGTGACTGGGCAGAGGTGAGGGAGAAGAGATTGGAAGTGACTCCTGATGTCTGACTTCAGAAATCGGGCATGGGAGGTTCCTCTGTTATTTGTGAGCCACAATCATAGCTATTAGAAGTAATATTTGAAGAATTTTCACACAGTAATTTTAAGTAAGGGTAATATCTCTTTCTTCATTTCTATTTTTCCCAATATGCTTCTGATAGCTTTCATAAAATATGTGACTCAACTTTTTTTTTTTTTTTTTGGCAAAATACCCTGATATTTGCAGACAACATTCCACAGTATCATACTCCAAAATGTGTTGTAGGGATCATAGCTTGGGAGTCATTGGCCATGACTATTTCCAACGTGTTTTTTTCTGGGTTGTAGAAGAATAATCACTAGCCACTGTTTGTGGCATCTCCACTGCATGCCAAGGTTTCCCAGATACCATCTCATTTAACCCTCACAGCAAGGATATGAGGTAGGTGATATTCATATTTAATAGAGGAGGAAATTGAGGCTCTGAGAGGTAAGAAAATCATCCAAGGTGAACCTAGCAATTTGAAGAGCTCAGCCTGCAAGCCAAAGCCATTTACCCCAACATCCACTCCTGATGGCTGTTCCTAATTCCACTGCCCAGAGTCCAGCATCTTAGATGTACACTTTATTTATTTATTTATTTATTTATTTATTTATTTATTTATTTATTTATTTATAGAGGGTGAGCGGAGGGGCAAAGGGAGAGGGAGAAAGAGAATCTTAAGCAGGCTCCCAAGTTCAGGTCAGAGCCTGATGTAGGGCTCCAGCTCACAACCCTGAGATCATGACCTGAGCTGAAATTAGGAGTTGGTCACTTAAGCGACTGAGCCACCCAGGCACCCCTTAGAAGCACACTTCAGATGTTTTCTCCTAAGATATGTTGTACTGCATTTGCCCACTTCTCTGCACACTCACATAACTTTGTGGATTGTTTGCAGCTCATCCATGTCACCTGCAGATTTAATCAGTTAAGGGAACTTAATATCTTCTGCAAAGTTGGTCGAGTTCTCTATGAATTCCCTTTGACCTCATTGATAAAAATATCACATTAAGGAATCTAGAATTGATACTTCTCCATATAGAAACATGCCAATCTCTTCTTGATTTGTGCCTTAGCTTTAAGCTAATTCTCCACCTTTGCAAAAGAAGATCGTCTCCTCATTACCTACTTTGTTTTTAAGGCATCTTTGATCTTGACACCTTGTCAAAACTGTTGTGGAAACTTAGGTAAATTATTTTCACGTGTTATCCCTTATTCACATGTACACTCAAAACATTTGTCCATTCTTTTTCCCCCAGGTTCAATGCTACCTGGGCACCAGTTAAGTCCATTCCTCCAAACCTCTCACAAGTTGCTCTTTTTCACTACCTGCAGCACCCCTTGGGAGATTTTGGCAAACCAGAGGAAGAAGGTGTACAAAAGGTTTAGGGAAACCATTTCTTTCCAGGAGGGAAAGCCCACATCCACTCTCAGGTTAGGAGGAATGAGATGTTCTCACTGTAGACTTCATTGCTTCCTTGTGAAAGTTCTCAAACTCCTAATGGTAATTCATAAAGATGGGCAGAGAAGGTGAAAGTCAGGATGATGCAGAAGCCTACAGAAATGTGTTCAATTATTTCTTGAATTTCTAAGACTGAATAAAATAGAATAAAGATGCTTTGAGTGTGGAGGATTTTTTTTAACTGAAGACACTATACGGATGGTGTGGTGTCTTTAGACCAACTTGACAGCGACTGAAGTAAAGAAGGAAAAAGGAAGTGGGATGGTTTGTGTATTAGCTGAGTTAGACACCCAAAGAAGCATGGCTTCTGTAGGCAGTGCAAATGCAAGCCTTCCTCAAGTAAATACTTCAGAATGTATTTAGTCCTCTTAAAAATATGTGGGATGGCTTCCAATCTGCCCACCTTTTCCTCATCTATGTCCCCATATTCCCCTACTTACCCATGTCCTTCTCTGGCTCCATCCCTCTCCCCACCACCACCTCCTCTCCAGGCACCTGCAAGGCAAACAGTGAGCACTTCACAAATTGAACTCAGGGACCTACACCTTTAGAAACCTTTGGGTGAATTATTTTAATCTCCATCACGTCCCACTCCTTGAGGAAAGTTAACTCAGCTTGAACACTAAGCCATCTGATTAGGTGTTTCTTTTTAATCCACATGTTGTACTAGTAAAAGCACTTGCTGAAACCAGTGAGTGAGGGAGTGTGTGCATGTGTGTGTGTGATGTAGCAATGCTGTAAATGTGTTACAATCGAAGCAAAATAACATCCCAGAAGTTCAGCCAGGGCCACATGTATAATAAAAAATATTGATTGATCTCAGGGATAGCAAAGATCAGTTCTACCCAATTACACTCTCACTGCCCCTTCTAAAGCAGTGTGACTCAGGGATTATTTCACAGCTTTTAGTCTTTTATATACAGCTGTTATTATAAAATGGTCTTTGTGACACATAGGGTACGTATAACATTTATATATGTATATTTGCATACATACATGCGTGTATGTAGAATTTGCTAAGTATCCTAAACGGTTATCCTAAGAAACTCAGGAGAGATTGAGACAAAAACACAGCACAATGAATCTCATACATGAGGTCCAAGAGGAAAAAAAAAATTGCTAACAGAAAGGAAAGAAAGTGAGAGAGAGGAATTAAAAGTAAAAAGAAGAAGAGGGAGAGAGAAAAAGGGAACACACAAGCTCTTAAGGCAGAGATGGGGAAAAATAGGCCCCCCAAAAGTTAAAACACACAGGGTATAAAACTTACTAGTTGAGTTGACCTCTAAGACTCTTCCAACCATGATATTCTAATAGTCTTATTCTTAAAAGGATGGCTTAAATATTCTCTTTTATGGCTGGATGCCTAGCATAGACTATGATCTAGATAGCCATGTCCCAGCTAGGCTTTAGGGGAAGATTCCCAAATGGGCAATTAATTTAGATTTAATAGGACAGTTACTGTAAGTTTAAATAAATGCCAGTTAAATATTAACAGCGTATTTATTGAAGATTAACATTGCTGGTTGCATTGTGGGATTTTCTTTTCCTTAAAGAAACCCTTTATTAGAAGACTTTTAATCATCTTGGCTCTGCCATCAGCTTACCTTAGATGCAGGGCAGCTCTTTTTATTGCTTTGTTCAAACAGCACTCTGAATTGTGAAGTGCATACCTTGGTGCAGGAGAGAGTGGAAGGACATGAGGAGGAGGGCTTTTTCTTTACAGGAACGACTGATAAGTGAGTATGAAGGAGAAAGTGCTTTTGAGGATAGTGTCAAGAAGCATTAAAACTATAGCCTATGAGAGTTAGAAGGGCCCTTGGAAGTCACCTAAACCAAACTCTTCCTTTAGAAGCAAAGCGGAAGCAACTTGAGCACCCACATGCAGCCAGCAGGCGGCCGGTGATACCCTGGACCCCTCAGGCCCTACCATGGAGCCACCATCTTACTCTAGGGGTTAACTTTTAAGAGGGCATTAGCCCCTTTAGATGCATTAGGAGGCATAAAATCTTCTCAAAGACCCATATATCATGAAGATGCTGGTTCTTTTGACAACTAAAAATTAAGAAAAAGAAACTAAGAATTCAAAAAAGCACCTTATCTAAGGTGACCTAATGATGGCCTGAGTTGAGATTAGAACCCAGATCTTTTGGTTTACAAAATTATACTTATATAATGTCACCTCCAGTAAAAAGTACAACTGAAACTGTATGTTTCTGAGCAAATTTTTGTCTCTTCTGTTGCTGCTCTTGGCTGGCAAACAAGGAGTAAAACCACTAAAGAAAATGCAGAGGAAAGGTTAAAGAGAGAAATGAGTGAAAGGCAATTGTTTTGGGAGAATAGAATTCAGGGGTAGATGTAAGCCAGTTTCCTCTGACAGTAAACTTGGGGTGTTAAGTTCCAAGTTGGGGGCTGGTGAGATTGTCATTCAGAGGATGACAATCCTCTGAGGGTTGAACCCCATAGAGGGTTCTTTCTCTATGAGAAGTCCCAACCCGACTCTGGCGTGGCTGCATCTCATGACCATCAGAACTGGTGTCCGTCTATGCAGGTAGATGGATGTCTGCATGGACCCCTCGCTCCCTTCTACAGAGGTAATGAGGCTAATCCTGAAGCACTGTTCTGGGGGGTTCTACGATAGGAATTGGGAAAGATGAGGCAAGCACAGGCTATTATTGTCAAATGATGAGTCTAAGATCTAGACATGAGGAGGCTTTGAGTTCAGCCATCAGGCACACAGGAGCAAAGAAGGGCATAAAGGTTCCTGGAAGGAGTGGAAGGAGCTGAAGGAAGTAGGAGCGGATTGTTCACTTAATGATGGGATGGAGGTGTCTCATCTTTTGTTCGGGTTTCTTTCACTACGCGTCAGTTATATGTGGGAGCGCAACAGATCCAAGTTCCCAGGCTGCCACACGAAGAGCAAGCCCTATCCCGTTTCTCAAGCACAGGCTCTTTCTCACAGGCTCATATCCTGTGTGCTTTTGTAGAACACTGATGCTGGGACACTCTGGTGGGAGCTGGAGGGGCACCGTCTTCCTGTCCTGGTTTGAAGGCTAAGCTACTTCCCTTTTATGACCATGTCTCAGCAGGAAGTGTCTGCTGTTTTGTGATGAAACCTCTCAGGATCTGTACGCTGGTGGTGTTCACAGGCCTGTGCTCAGTGGGCTGTCCCTGGGTTCTCTGAAGATCAGGCCCTAGCGCTCCTCTGTTCCTGCTGGTCCTGGCACAGTGGCGCCCGCATTTTCCCCCCCGCCGTGTGTGTGATAGGCCTTTGCTGAGCTCTTTACATCTACTGTCTTATCTCCTCCTCACACCACCGCTTTGTGGTAGGCACCACGATGACCATTATTTCACAGATGAGGTTATTTCCCCAAAGTCAAGGTCACACAACTAGTGATGATGATGATGAGTGTTTGACTTCTGGTCTGTCCCATTCCAAAGCCCAAGCACAGTCATTCCTCATTGATAAATTTGTACTGAAAACATCAGTAAGTGAATGAACACAGAGTGTTGGAAGAGTTAGAGGTTTTCAATCCGAGTACTTCAAATGTACCCGTCCTTAGTTTAAATGAGGACAACCTGAGAATATGAAAGGTAGCTTCTGCCCATGCTCCTTCCTGTCTTGGGTTGTGTGGCTTTTGTCCTGTCTGCCCACAACGAGATTCCTGCCCACACCACCTGCCCCCTTCATCTCCACACAATGAAGTCCCGGATTAAAGTCATTTCTTGGGGAAACGTTTCCTCATCTTCCAGATTCCGTGAGCACCTTCTGTCATACGCATTCTCTCATTTCCTCCTTATCACAGCTGGATGTACTGTTTTGTAAAATCATTTCTTTAATATCTGTCTGCCCTGCTAGACAGTGTGCTTTACGAGGGTAAGGCCCGTGTTGATTTTGTTTTTGTCTCTCTCATCCACAGCTTCAGTGCACTGCCTAGCCCACAGATGGCATTGAGCGTGCACTGAACACCTGTTTGACGTACAGATGAATTTCTCACTTACGTTTATAAATCTTTGAGTCTACCTCCTCCCCTCCTAACGCCACTTTAAATGAAGCTTGGGAAACCATGGTCAGTGCCTGGAAATCTGCACAAGCTAATGGGTCAAACAGATTCCAAGGGGGAGGTATATTCCGGCTTGCTTTTCTTAGCACTGAGAATGTTCTCAAGGGCTTATAGGGAGCATGGGGTTGAGTTCATTATAACTTCAAAAGTCATGGATGTAAATAAAAAATAAGACCACTGCCAAACCTAACAGCACTAGACTATAAGCAAATCAAAGGCAGGGGCTATGTCTTTCATTTTTGTATCACTAACTCCAACAAGATTCCTGCTGTATAGGAAGAGCTCAAAATCTACCTGTCAATGTTTACTGAATACAATTGAATAATTGGATACCCAGAGGTATTCTGAGCAGTGACAGTATCACTTCTTCAGTAGTTTTCTCTCTTGCCCACAGATGTAGCAGCCAAAGGAGATATTTTATTCGTTAGCTCTGAAGCAGTGTCCTTACCTGACATGTGTAGCAGAAAGCTCTATTGGAACAGGAGCCAGGCATCCTGAGTTGTAGTTGTGATTTACCAGTTATGACCTTTATGTCCCCACAGTAACTACCTTTCCCTCCTGGGTTCAATTCCCCACTTATGAAATAAGTGGGTTATATGAAATATCTTCCAAGGTCCCCTCTGACCATATCATTCTGTGATTCTTATTATGACCCAAAACCTAGGTAAGGAAAGATTCTGCCCCAAAGACCCCTGGCTTGTGGGGTGCTCCCGTTTGGGCATCTGGCTTTTGCTTTTTCAAAGTGCATCTGGCACTTTGATCTTAATTGTTCATTGTGCTCTCCCTTACTTTTCCGTCTACCTAACGATTATTCTTCTGACCATCTCTCCCCTTTATGTACCTCTTAGAAAGTTGTGTGGCTTTCAAAGTCCATAGATAGCCTAACCTTTGCCACTTCTTCCTGCTCTTCTCTTCTCTTCTCTCTATTCGTGACCCCTTTTTTCTCCTCAGAGGCTTCTTTCCCTTCTTCAAGTTGCTCTTTTGCTCTATCTGTTGAAATCCTAACATGTTGGACTCCAGCCCAGATGAACAACGATTTTATTTTGATCTTATATTCATATAGGTGGAAAAGAATAGCATGTATTTTTCCAGAGTCCGGCCCATCCCTGTGCCCCTAGAGGCAGCTCTTTATCCAGATCCACACTGCCCTTTCTGATTAAACTTTTCAATGTCTGCTCCATGCCAAGCCACTCTAACTGCCCTGCATTTCTCATCTTCCTGCCTGAGCTCCTATTTGGAATCTCCACCAGGAGAGGGGGGCCTTTAGCCTTTTTAGAGAAGGAGAAGCAGAAGTGGCATTTCTTAAGCTAGTGCTCTTCTTTTGGTCTTTTGTGTGTGTGGAATATTCATGGCTCTTTAGTAGCTAACCCTGGCTTGCTGTAGGTAACAGAGTGAAACAAAAACAACTGCTGATTTCCCTTTGAATGGGTATTTCTTTCCTTTTCCAACCCTGCTTTAGCTTGTAGATGCTACTGCTGCCCGAAGTGTCTCTCTACCCCTGTCTCCTCACCTGCCTGCACTCTCCAGGGTCTGCATGGCAAGATCCCTCTTCCCCCTCCTTTGCAGTCAAGGGATCATTAAAGGGAGTATGATTGTTTTCTTTTGCTCAGTGTGTGTGTGTGTGTGTGTGTGTGTGTGTATGTGTGTGTCTGTGTGCTTGAAAGGCACTGTCCTATAGATATTTTTATAACCTGAAGCAATTACAGCTGTCAGCACAGAGACAAGATGTGACAAGTTGATTTATGTGTACAGTATATGTGTATACAGGAGGGAAGGGAGGAAGGAGAGGGAGACAGGGGAAGAAGGTGGAGGTGGGCGCTTGTTAGGATGCTGCTTTCCAAGAGGCAGAAAGGAAGTTGTTTCTATAAAGAACACAAATAATGAAATTGCTCCGACTGTCATCCCTTTTTCATTAACTCGGATATGCTGGGAAAAATAAAATAAATCCAGCAGTTTTTATGAAGCATGAGACAGGATATAAGATAAGCCACTAAGCGTTGGTTATATTTAGTGATTAGGGGATGGGCAGGGAGTTGACATATGATTTTGATTTTGATCTTCATCTATTCAAACAACTTCATCAAGGAGTTCAAATGAAATGGATTCTGCCTTGTTAATTGCATAGACATCTCTGGTCTTTCACCACTTTCTAAACTTCCATTTTTGTTTTTTTGTTTTTTCTAATTTTATTTTATTATGTTATGTTAGTCACCATATATCATTAGTTTTTTTATTATTATTATGTTATGTTAATCACCATATATTACATCATTAGTTTTTGATGTAGTGATCCACGATTCATTGTTTTTTTTATAACAAACTTCCTTTTTTTTTTTTTAAAGATTTTATTTATTTGACAGAGAGAGAGACAGCGAGAGAGGGAACACAAGCAGGGGGAGTGCGAGAAGGAGAAGCAGGCTTCCCGCAGAGCAGGGAGCCCAATGCGGGGCTCGATCCCAGTGTCCTGGGATCATGACCTGAGCCGAAGGCAGACGCTTAACCGACTGAGCCACCCAGGTGCCCCCAAACTTCCATTTTTGAATAAAGTTTGGGTCCTTGGGCCCAGAGGGCAGGTAGGAGGTTGTAAGTGGTTTTTCTCTCTGCACCCTGAGGCTTACCTGAGCTCTGCTGGGTTTCCTGCCTGATCTGCAGCTCGGCACTTTCCCTTCACGGCCAGAGACAAAGATGGTTTGACTGGCTTAGATCAATGACATGCATACTGGTATAAACCGAACATCTTAAAGAGCCCCTATGAAAAATTATTTTCCTGCCCAGTCATAATAATGAAGTGGTGGCAGACAAAATGTATTAATAAAGCATCTTCCACCTTAAATGGATTTCTAAGTGTTTTCCTGTAGAGTTAATCATGTATGTAGGTCTCTTGGGAAGGCCGGTTGTTGTCATTATCCACATTCCCAGATGCAAAAAAACTAATGCTCATTTGTACCTACCTGGGAATTAGATGCAAGAGCCAGGACTAGAATTTATTATGAAAGGAATCATCCGTGCCATTCCCAAGCCTGTAGGGAAATGACTCCAAAGCCCAGAACGAATCCCTCTCCCTTCCCCACCACTGTAATTATTTCCAGTTGATGTGGTGAGGATGTGTGTACACAGAGGGGTTGGTGGGGGAGCATGAGGGACAGGTAAAATGGATAGATGGTTGATTAGAAGTAACTCCTTGACTTTAGTGAAAGAAGAACCCCAAATTCAGCAGACTATAAGTCATCAAACATAATCTTACTCTTTACTTACTATTTCCGAAGTTTCCCATTGTAAAATAGACATAAACTAGGGTTCTTGCAAGAATGGACTGGTGCAAAAATAGGTTTTTCTCTTTTTTCCCCAAAAATATAAACAAAACTCTCCTGCTCTCTTTAGATGCCATTTTTTGTTTTTGCTTTTGCTTTTTTTTTTTTCCCTGATAGTAAAGTCATTTCTTGCAGCCATAAGTTGACAATTGATTTTTTTGGTGTTATATATCAAATGGTCCCCACTGGCCAAAAGTAGCAGATGGGTTTCCCTGAGAATTTAATCTCAGGAGAAGTCACCAGAGATGAGGAAAAATGATCCTAATGATGGATTAATTGAGAGCTTCAGTGTAAAGTTGCTCAACTTTTCTGGTTGATCGATTTCTGGTCAACTATTAAAAGGGAAAAACACGTTTGCTCAGTCTGTCTTTGTTACCCTGGAGTATGGCTCCCACATCTGCAAACCCTACCTCCATCCCTACCAATCTAAAGTAGTTAGAGGAGGGAGTAGAAGGGTGAAATGCTTGTTTCATCTCTAACACACATGTCATCTACGTGTAAGTGGTAGTTATTATCTGCAAGGTGTAAGGACTTCTCTGGCACCAGGACTCTTATAGTTAGAATGATTCAATCTTTTTGGTGTTGGCTGGATGGCTTTGGGAAGAACGTTTTTCTGTTATTTAACAGGTGTTGAATAAAACCAGCTTCCTGGTTGGATCTGATAGAGAGTTGAGGGAGAAAGAAACAAAGTCATCATTGGTTGCCCCTTCTCTATCCCCAGGGAGAATCTGGGTCAGTGTAGGGGGCTAAGATCTGGGAGTCCTTGAGGAGAGAGTACTCTAGTGTTGGCACTGCTGTGTGGGCTGGGCTGTTCTGGGATTCTCCCCAGCTCAGGGGCCAGGCCCAGGAAGGGGAATGCACATTCGGTCTGAGCTGGACTTAAGGGAGAAATTAAAACGTAGGTATGCAGGGACCCACAGGAGCCAGAGAGGAGAAACGACAGGAAATGAGGCAAATTCAGTTTTTCCCTGGGTTTTGAGAATTCGAAAAACACACCTCTAAAGATGAAATCAGCTCTGCAAGGCTGTGAAGCCCAGAGAACTTGGGAGTACACGGTATAAATAAAGCAAGTGGCTCACACTCATTCATCTGAATGAGCACTTTTGCAGGGCTAGCATCTTTTAACGTCGATAATACAAGAATAAAGAATGTAAGTTAGTGTCAGAACTTGACCAAAATTTTGATGCAATTTTGAAGTTTCACATACTAAGGGGCTTCTGTGATTTTGCATTTATTTTATATATGGAAGATCTCTGTTTAGAATGGTGGTGTTGAGTCTCCGGTGTTTGAAAGTAGCTTTCCTGGGGTGGGCGGGGTGCTGGTAGGGTGGGCATTGACTATTGAATAAAAATTAGATTATTCTAAAGCATTCTTCCAACACTGTAAATTTACTCTAAATGCTAATGGATTGAATCTGATCATTTTAAAGGTGCATGCAAGCATGCTGCAGGGTTTTCCTTTCCTAGTTAATTAGTTTGTGACCCTTATTAAGATGTCTTGGGCTTATTAAGATTGTGTGGTAACTTTGCCTTTCTTCTTAATTTGGAGGTGACAGCTCTTCAAGGGGGGAAATGGTTAAACTCCTCGCCTTGGCTGGTGCACTGCGCGGCGCGGCGCGGCAGGGGTTAAGGTGGGCGCCCGCGCCCCGCGCCCCGCGCCCGCCCGCCGGGATGAGCGCGCAGTCCGCCCGCTCGCTCGCCGCCGGCCCCGGAGAAAGTGGCGGTCAGTGATGGAGCTGCTGCCATGACAACCCCGGCGGTCGGGGCCCGCGCGCGTCGGGGCTGCTCCCGGGAGGAAGGCGGCGCGGAGGCCGGGGGCGGCCGCTGAGCGTGGCGTCCGCGCGGCTCCGGTGCCGGCTGCGCCTCGCCTTCCCCAGCGAGCGAGCGAGCGAGCGAAGGGCCGCCGCGGTGCGCTTGGCCGGGCTGCTCCTGCCTCGGCCGCCGCCGCGGCGCCTGGCCCTGCCCAGACCGGCCGGATCGCAGCGGCTGCAGCGCGCATTTCGGCTCAGAGGAAGTTGACCGAGAGGCTGCCGTAGGAACCCGGGGTCCGGATCGCACGAAGCTCGGCGGAGCCGCCTTCTGCGTGCTCTACTTTCCATTTGGCTATTGTTACGGATTGTTTTTCTGCCGGCGGTCCTTCCTCCGAAACTTACAAAGAAAGTGTTGGATTCCCCCTTGTTCGAACTGAGGAATTGCAGACCACCTCTGGGGAGCCGGATCTGACCCACCCCCTGTCCCCTTCTGGTACCAAAGTGCTTACTCCACTCCAAAGTGCCATGTCAGAACTGCTAACGGGAAGAAGGGACTCCTGAGACGTGCCCACACCTTTGCACCTGCCTTGCGCTTCCCCTTTCTTGGCCATCTTCCTCGGCCGAAGCAGCACCGAGGAAGCCCCCTTCGCTGTCCTCCGTGGAAATTGGTTATCCGAGGCCGGATTTGGGGGAGGAATATTAGACTTAGAGGAGTCTGCGCGCTCTTCTCCTCCCGCGCCTCTCGGTCGCCGCTAGTTCACTGCTGGGTCCCTGAGCTCGCTCCCTCACCCCACCCACTTCCTGTGCTCGCCCGGGGGGTGTGTGCCGCGCCGCTGCCGGAGTTCTGGGAAGTTGTGGCTGTCGAGGATGGGGGTCTGTGGGTACCTGTTCCTGCCCTGGAAGTGCCTCGTGGTCGTGTCTCTCAGGCTGCTGTTCCTTGTACCCACAGGAGTGCCCGTGCGCAGCGGAGATGCCACCTTCCCCAAAGCCATGGACAACGTGACGGTCCGGCAGGGGGAGAGCGCCACCCTCAGGTAGGGAGCTGTCTTTCTTCTATGAATTGACAATGAGGTGTATGGGTGGGGGGGGCAGGGGCAGGGGTGCAGGTGTGTGCACTGGAACAGCTGGTACGGAGGTCGCTGGTTCCTTGGGCTGCAGGATTCACGGATGAGCTGAGTGCTCTGCCCCGGGAACGTGGTGGTGTTAGGGAAACGCTCAGAGGTTGGGGAGATGAGCTGTTTCCCCAAAACTGGCCTCCTTGGCTCAGGACTTGGTAAGCATGAGGGGCGGCTGAGGCAGGGAGCCACCGAGATTGAGGACAGTGGCCTGGGCACTGTGTGTGCCCGAACCTGGTGGCCATGGTGACTGGGGACCTGGCTGGGGCTCAGCGTGAACTGTCATCTCTGAAGTTAATGAGTCCCAAAGGACGAGTCTGGCTTCGTGTGAATGCCTTCACTCTGCCCATGCCATGGGGAGTTGCCCGTGGGCTCCTGTACTCCCGCAGAGCTGCTGTTTTGTCCTGGGCTTGCCTGTGTCTGGGCTTTTCTGGGGTGCCTTCATGCCATGAGCCGGTGGGTGGAAGGACATGCTTTTTCTTGTCTAAACATGGCTTTCTGAGATTGAAGTCATGGAGATGCGTCTGATTTGTCCATGGAAATTATCATTTACTCTGGTTAGCTGTTCTCTCTTGGTGCTGTCCACTAAAGCAGTATGTGCAAAACTCATCTACTGAACTGACAGATTTCAATGTTGAGTTGGGTCCTGATTGGTTTCTGGGGCTAAGGGTTACAGAAACTGAGGAGGAGAAGTGGAATCTTGGTTATGACTTGTGTAAGGTGGGATGAGTCTGTGTCCCTGATTACCCTGTCTACTGACATGTTAACTCAATTTCCAGTGTCTACACACTGCACCCCTCATAAGAGGGTAACAGAAAATTAGTGATTATAATGGGGAATCTTCCTCTCTAGAATTTTAGAAAGAGCATGAAGTAGAAGTTAAGAAGGTTCATGAGAAGAATGATTTCTCTGCCTCTTTGATTTAATATGCCTTCTTACATAAAGTTTCCCAAACTGGGCCATTGAGCCCACTGCAAGGCAACATGGCAATATTCCTATCCTATCCATATGAAAGTTCTTGGAAAGATAATATTGGTGCTGGTGTCCATTGTTTTGCCCCTGGTGACTGTTCTGCTAAAATTGCATTGTTTATGGATGGTACCCTCAAGGAAATACCCACAGGACAGAAAATGTTGACGAGGGGGCCCTGGAAGTACGGGGCTGACTTGTCAGAACATTGCCAAAGGAAGTGTGTGATTTAAGGACCCACACAGGGTCTGCAAAGCATCCCATCTTCCACTGCCTTTGTGGAGCTAATGTCCATGGCCCCAGTGAATTCCTAGTTACTCATTGGCTCAGGAAACCCACCTCTCCACTAAGCCCTTTCGGGACTATTTTGAACAAAGGTTAAATATCTAACTGCCTCCCACCCCAGAATTACTAGATCTGTTTTATAAGGGGATTTTACAGAGCTCTAAAAATGCTGTGATTTCAGACTGCTTAACGAGAGATACAGAAATGAAACCCTAACACAATACAGTGATGAATTTAGTGTTCTCTGGATGTTCCCTTTGTCCCTAACCCTTAGCTGCAAGCAGTAGTCCCCAAGAGATAAGGAAGAGTCATTCTCACATGTAGAACATTTTAGGAACAGATGGGATGGTAGTTTCAAGGAGAAGGTGGAAAGTAGTCAGCTCTGTGGAGATTTGGAGAAAAAGAAACAGCAAAGGGGCTCTGACAGACAATGATCCCACATCTTAGGAACAATGATGGGGGGCTGGATGAGCCAGGATCTGGTTTCAGCCCCAGAGGGCAGCCCCCTAGGCTCATGAGAACGGAGACTCTCTGGAGGGTAGCTGAATTCAGCAGATGCTGAGCCAGGGCATGCGCCTTCCTTAGGAACAGCTTCTCTTTAAAATTGCATTATCATGTGCTGGCTGCTTCTCTTTCTTTATCTTTCCTTCCATGACTTTCTTGCTCACTCTGGGCTTCCCTGTCCCTGTCCCTTTCAGGCACCAATGTCTGTTTGCATTTTCACATCTGCTCTGGTCTTGTTTAGGGGTAGATGGAGGAAGTGGAATACCATGGGGCTTCCTCTCTAGACCCAACCCTGCCATTGCATAAAAAGGCCCTCCTAGAACAACTCCTGCCATTCTTTGCCATTCTGTGCCAGCCCTTGGGACTAAATGTCTGACTGACATACAGAAGGAAGACTGTTCCAGTGGATGGAGCCCTACAGAGCAGGGATTAGAGGGGCCAGGATATGACTGACACCAACCCACTGGCCAATGGCCTGATTTAGGATGTGAATTGGGCAGCAGGTGTCACAGACGACTTGCACAGAGGAAGCTCATGCCTCTGCAGAATGATCTGCATTCTTCTCAGGCTCTCATGCACTAGAACAAGCGAGGTCCACCATGTTGGCATGTACTTTTGTGGAGTTCGAGGCCTTGAACTCTCAAGCATAGTCTCTGTACTGTGTAATTCTGTGTGCAAAGAAGCAAATAGGAATTTCAGAATGTATTTTGTTTACACAAAAATGGATACATTTGCACATAACCTGACTCTAGGTTGTAGTTGTCTAGTGGCTCAGGGCTCTGGGATTTTTTGTTGTTGTTTTTTGTTTTGTTGCTTTTTTGTGTATTATATGTGGATCGTTTCTTTTTTCTTCTCTCTTTCCCTTCCTCTCTTCCTCCATCCCTTCTTCTTTCCTTTCCTTCCTTTCTTCATTTTTTTGTTCAGCATGCGACCAGGCTACACAGACTACAACTAGGGCACCTCTGCCCTGCCCTGGAGAGCCGCCCTCTCCACAGCATGGTGGCTGAGCCCTAGGGCCATGCTTGTAGTTTACTTCTCAACCAGCAGAGGACTTTTTGCTCTGGTTGCATGTTAGTCTGCTTTGTTCTCACCAGTTTCATTTTTTGAAGATCTCTTCTAGTCCCCATAGAACGAATGCTTCAGCAACAGATTCTAATGTGAGGAAACTTTTAAAAATGTTTTATTTCATCCAATTAGTGCTAACGATCCTTGCGGAGGTATTGAGAAACCTTTCACCCAACGGTGGCTTTGACAGCCTGAAAGGAATCGCAAACAATTTGCAATCTCCCACCCTTTCTGCCCTCCTGCTGCTGGTCTGTATGCATATTTTTTTTTTTAAAGGGTGAGGTTATGTAGAACAGAACGTGCAGTAATAAGAACATTAACTAAGGTTTAGGGAGCACTTGCTCTGTGTCAGGTAGAATTTTGTTTTATATAGTATCTCACCTGTCGTCTAGCCTCCTAATATTAACATTTAACCCTAATAAAGACCCTGTGGGGTAGGTGCTATCCCCATTTTGCAGGTGAGGAAACTGAGGCACGGAGAATTTACATCATTTGATTAAGGTTGCGCAGATAGGAAGCTTTGAAGCCAGATTATGTGACACTAGTCGTAATAATGTTAATAAAATGAATAGCACTGTCAGTGATCGGTCAGTTACTGTGGGTGTTAAATATTTTGTATACATCGTAACATTTAATGCTCACAACAACTCTTGATATACACTTAATTTTCCCAACTTAGTAGCTGAGGAATCAGAGGTCTACAGCAGGGAATTTAGGTAGCATCACCCAAGTAGCAAGGGGCAGAGCTGGAGCGCTAACTCAGGCCCTTACTCCGTGATCTTGTGCACCACACTTTCCCCACTGCATTCTGTGTTCTAATCCCTTGCTGGTACTTAGAGTCTCCTCTAGGCATTCTGGCTTAGACCCTCTCCTGCAATGTCGCTGAACTTTCTGTGTTCTTTCTCCTCGTGCATTGGGGGGGGCAGCTAGGGCTTGGAAAGCAGATATCGTGCCGTATAATGTCATGAGCACTGTGTGCTCCCAGATGTTTCCTGAACAGATAAAATGAATGAAAACAAAACATAAACATCCCCCAGCCTATATGTCATTTGTCTCTTTACTGCATTTCTCCATCGTTTTATTTTAAAATACAGCTGTGGTCAACCAACAAAGACTTACTGAGTGGTTCTTGCAAGACGGGCCCTGAGCTGGGTTTTGGGGTGTGGAAAGACATGAGGCTTACACTTTACACTCCGGGGTCTTGAGTCCAACTCAAAAGGCCAGGCAATGAGGTAACCAACAGATGAGGCAGAGTGTGCCCATTAGCGAATGGGCAGTATGTGTACGTGGGGTCAGAAAAGAGCTTTCCGACTGGACTCCTCTATAGGAATAGTGAAGAAGGAGTGAGGAGTGGGAGAGCCTGAGGTGCCCATCTGTGTGGATGTCACTAATCAGAGACCTTCACTAAGTGTGGCCTGTAGCTTGGCAATTCTGATGAGTGTGCTTCATGCTATCATAGATTCCCCCAATAAGGCAACAGCTAGTAAAGTGAATTATTTCATTGGGATCATCTGGTAAGTGAGTATCAGAGGCTGAGCTGTGCCTTCTCTCACTTATCTAGACTGTAGGCTTTGTCACGGCACAATGTCGGTTTTTTTTTTTTTTTTTTTTGGATGAGTTAAGAAAAGAAAGGAAAGATCTGAGAAATGTACAAGATTGAAGTTGGATTTTGATATAGCAACTCCATGGAATAGAACAGAATAATGTTTTTGATATTTGAGAAAACGCATGGAGTGCCCTTCTAAACATAGGAAGCTGTGGCACACTTTATTCATACCGTGTAAAACACTTAGCATTTCATTTTATAACAGATGGATTCTCTCTTTGTCTCTGCAGCCAGTCCATGGCCTCTTGAGGGCAGAAACTATGCCTTCTTCATGTTTGTATCCCAATACGCAGCACATGACTTGGTCCATGGTCTTTGCTAACAAAGTCTGAGTGGCTATCCTGCCTGTCTTTCTGCTATAGACATCCTGGCCCTTTCTCCACCTCACGGACATAGAAAACGAATTCTTGCTACAGGGGCTTTCTACCTGTGGTCCTCACTGTTGGGAATACCCCTGTCTTTCCACGGACAGCTATTAATCATTTTGGCCTCAGCTCAGATGGAACCCGCTCCCTGAAGCCTTTACCAACACCCAAATCAAAATGACCCTTACTACCTCCACACACATTACACTGACATACCATCTGGGATTTGTTTTTCTTCAGAGCAGGCATCCCTATCTCAAGTTTTCCTATTTCAGACATTTGATTATGTGTTTATGATCTGTCTTCCCCAACTGGGCTGTAATTTTCTGGAGAAGGGCTACCTTCTCGGTCTCATGCAGCACTGTGTCACCAGTATCTGGCCAGTAGAAGGTGCTCAGAAAGTACCTGGTGCATGAATGGATGCAGGAAATCTGAGATCACTGTCTTCTCCTCCTTGCCCTTCCCTGTCGCTTTCCCTGAGTTGTCTTGTATTGTCCTTGCCCTTGGACATGTTCCCGGCTCACTGTCATTTCTGACCGGGCCACCCAGCTGTGTGAGGTTGCTCCTGAGGAGTTACAAACACACATAATTGCGCTGGTGTCTTTCTGTCGGGGACACAGATGGGCTGTGTCATCTGTCGGTTAGTTCAGAGCTGCACCCATGATGCGTGCCTCCCTCCTGCCAGGTCGCTTCCCGACCCAGTCCTTAAGCCTTTGAAGAAATGCTCCTCTCTGATGAGGTGTTCAACCCCAGGTGCAGCTCGGGGACATTAGCATTTTTCAGATACGGAGCACCTCTCTGCCCATCCTTCCTTCTCTCCATGTGGAGTTTGCTGGCGTGGTTGTCTCATGCTGTAACTATCGATTCATTCCTGATGCGTTAACTCGTTCAGAATAGCAATGCCGCTCGGGAAGCGTGTGCTGTTCCGACTGTGCTGCCCCTCCCAGGATCGACCGCCGTGTGCTCACCTCCGGGGCTTGCCAGCCATCCAGCCGGTGGACTGTGGCTCAGAAGAGCAAGGACAGATGGGGTTGTGGAGGGAGGCTCCTGGAAGCACACTCAGCCTTTTGAGGAGCCAAAAACTAAAATGGGAAAATGAAAAACCCAACCAGGCTTGGGGCAGAAGGAGAAGGAGTATGCCAGTTGTCACTGGAACCTGGTGAAGAGCACAGAGGGACAGGCTGGGCCCGGGTCCTCCGACGCTCCTCACCTGCAAGTATAGGTGCCTTGCAGAAGTGTTTCTTTTGAGTTTGAAAGGATTGCAGAGACCAGGGAGTTGAGCTACCTGGTTTTACAGATAATGAGGGTAGTGATAATCAGTCTTGCACAAAGATGCCTTTGGGAAGGGTGAGGTGGTGCTGATACCCAGCCCATGCTTCCCCACTTGGCTGTGAGCCCTAGTGTAGGGCAACCTGTGCCTGAAAGACAGGCCACCCTCTCCTACTAAGTGCAAAATCAGCGTGCTGACAGCATCATGACAGTCAGCGAACATTTATCACCGTGCTCGCTGCTCACTGCTGGTCGTGTCTCGCGCCGAAGCCTGAGTTCTTAGGCTTCTGCTCCACCTCTCATTCCATATGGGACAACACTGTTCACTGTATCAGGCTCCGTGCTAAGCACTCTGCGAACAGAGTCTTATTTAATTCCACCAGGTTGATGCAATTATTATTCTGATTTTACAGACCAGGAAACCAAAGCACTGAGAAGAGTAAGGCATTTTCCCAGATCCCACAGTCAGATGGTGGCTGAGCCTGGAACTTGGAACCAGTTTTGTGTGACTCGAAGCTGATTCTCTTTTTTGTACCACAGGACTTTTCTCATTCTATCCCTTCTTTGCCTCATTGCCAGGGTGTAATTCTTCTAGAAACCAGGTGAATTTGGTTTTTTCCTACTTGTTCTGGAGCGTAAGAATCTCCCTTCTTGAAGTATTTTAGGAATGGGATATGGGAGTTTTTAAGCTTTTATGACATGGAGACACAAGAACTCTAGACGTTCCTTCTCATTACACATCCCTAGAATCTCCATAGTTTGTTCAGAATCAGTCTATTCAAGGTTCTCCCACCAGCCTTTTGCTTCAGAGATCAGCAGTCTTGGACTCTCTCATAGAGAGTTAGCAAATCCTCAAACGTCACCATGTATTTCTCTGGCCTGGGATATTGAACAAATTGAGGTAGAAATACAGTTCTATGAGGATCCCACAAGCCAGTGTATCTGAATATCCGGCGGTGGGAGGCAGAATGGGTGAGACCTTGACTATAAACTTTCTTCTTAGTTTTACTAGAAGACCACTGACATCTCTCAAGATGGGAGAATCTTGAAAAAATTTATGATTAAGGTTAATAGCATATTTATTCTCTTAGGTTCAAAGTCTCCACTGATGGGTAGAATATAACATTATCCTTGCATTATTTGAGGTTACTTTGCTTCCTTGGGAGAGGGTTGTGGCTTTCCACTCTGCATAACAGATTACTGATAAGAAATAAACAATACAATTAACATCATATAGATGGCCAAATAGTAGTGTTTTTAGGAAATTAAGAATTGGTTGGGTTTAGGATGCAATTTCCAAATTGCCCACGTGCGCCAAGGTGGAGGAGGAAATAGGAATGTTTAACGGGAGCACGATTGATAGAGGCAAAGATTTCCAACAAAGACCTTATAACTCATATTCTAGCGAGAATGGTATGCTAGAAAGAAAACGGCCTGGGGGACAGGATTTGGCTAACCCTGACTCAAGCATTGTGTCTATGAGCTGTTGGGCAAAAGTTTTTAATTGGTCTGTATAAAGAGGACAGTTATTACCTACCTCAAAGGGTAATTTTGGGTTAAAATGAAATAATGCACATAAAGCTTGGTGTATAACTATTACTCTCTCTCTTTCCATATATATATACAAATGCACACATATGTATGTATGTATATTTATATATAATATTCACACATTTGGCAATTTTCATTATAAACTGTTGTAGTTTAAATACCCATGTAGCTTCACTTTGATTGATACACTGGGTCTTGCTTGTGAAAGATCTGCAAAGAGAGGAATGCCTCTCCACAAACCCTAATTGTACTTTTGTGTGTTTCTCTACACATCTGTTTAGATCCTAGGACCCTTCTTCAGTTCAAATAATTTCTTGCACTGTTTTATTTCTGACAGGGAGTGAGAAGAAAGGTGTTTCTTTATTTTTCATAACAAGATTGTTGCATAGCAAGTTCTGACAGTTCATGGCTCTAAAGATGAATTTCCTACCAAAAAAAAAAAAAAAAAGCCATATGGAAGGCTCTGTAGAGGCGGGTTCTCTGAAACAAATAGTGGGGTCAGGAGTTCATGTGTAGATTTAGGATTAGTAGACTTTTATTCCTTGGAAGACTGATTTTTCCATGATAATTACACTGGAGTCAGCTGACAAATAGAAGTAGGGATGCCATTGCTTGGGGAGGAGGGGGTTAAGTCCTTCTGGCTTTAATGTCCTCTGATTGGAATCTTTCCATTCATTCACATCTCCTATGCATTAAGAGGCCAGCTCAGGACTTGAACAGTGATGGTGAAAATTGAGAAGGAAGTCTCTCTGCATTTGGTAATTTTTTTTCTGTTCAAGTCTGGGGTAAGACCAGTGTGCCTTCGCATTAGAAACTAATCACAGCAATCACCGATGGAAGCACAAAAAACAGACCTTTACACTTCAACTGTATGCCATGGAGCTCAAATTAATTTAAGTTATAGATAGAAGTCTCCCTCTTTCCTTATCTGGCTTTCCCAAATCTCACTGATTGACATGGTTGAGTTATTTGGGCTTATTTGGGCATATTTGGCCAACTTGTTCTCTTCTCGGTGTGAGATGCTTTGGCTCAGAAAGCTTTGGGGGTTTAGATTTGTCTTATTAAATGAACATATGAAATTTGGGCACCTGGGTGGCTCAGATGGTTAAGCGTCTGCCTTCGGCTCAGGTCATGATCTCAGGGTCCTGGGATCGAGTCCCGCATCGGGCTCCCTGCTCCTTGGGAGCCTGCTTCTCCCTCTGCCTCTCTCTCTCTGTCTCTGTCTCTCATGAATAAATAAATAAAATCTTTAAAAAAAAAAAAGAAATGATCTTGCAGCGGGATTTTTTTTTAAATAGTAGAATTTTTAATGAAAAAAGCATCAACCGCTAGACTGATGGAAAATGACAAAACTGAAATCAGCCGTCAGATAAAACTTTCTTGGCCACATGTAGGCAAAGGAAGATACGTTTGTGTGAAAATAATTTCTTGATTTTCTCTGGCTTTCAGACAGGCTATAATGGAGTGGATGAGTGGAAAAGTGCACTCACACTCAGAAAAATCATCTTTGGACAAATGTACTCATCAGGAAAGCTCAATCCAAAATAATTCTAACCAGTCGGAAGCTACAAGGAAGATAGTAAGATAGAGAATACATGCAAATTCCTTTTAATTTGGTGCAGTTATTATACATAAAAACTGGAAAGAGGAGTACTTTGGTGTTGTGGGTTGAGTTGTGCTCCCCTCCAAAAGGAGAACAAAAAGAGGGAGAGAGAGAGAAAGGAAGGAAGAAAGCAAGACAAAAGTTATGTTGAAGTCCTAACATTCAGTATCTCATAATGTGATCTTATTTGGAAATAGGGTAATTGTAGGGGTAATTAATGAAGTTAAGATGAGATCACACTGGAGAAAGGTGAGCCCCGATTCAGTAGAGCTGACATCCTTGTAAGAGGATGGCCATGGAGAAACACGGTGCACACACAGGGAGAATGCCATGTAGTGAAGAAAGCAAAGGTTGCAATTACACAGTTGTAAGTCAAGGACTGCCAAAGATGGTTAGTGAACCACCAGAAGGAAAAGGCAAGAAAGGATTCTCTCCTACAGGTTTCATAGGGAGCATGGGCCTGCCAACACCTTGATTTCAGACTTCTGGTCCCTTGAGCTGTGAGACAATAAATTTCTGGGTTTTTTAAGCCATCCAGTTTGTCAGGCTTTGTTGTAACAGCTCCAGGAAATGAATGGACTTGGAGAAAGAAATGCTAAAGGAAGAGTTCTCTTAAGTAATCATCATATATAAAGGACCACCGAAAAGCCAGGTTAGAGCACCTTATCACCCCCAGTGACACTAGCCACTGCAGTCCATAGGGGTGTCAGAGCTGTGCCTCTCCTAGTCATGATGACCCCCCCAAGCTCTCCATTATAAGTATTTAGGAGGCTGATGTGGAGTAGGACTGTACTCAGAGCTCACTACCCTCTTTTTCCGAAGAGACCATCAGGACAGGCCCGTGTGTTCCCACTTCTCAGTGATTTCACCCACCTCAGAAGTCAAAGCCCTCCCCGCCTGCCCCAGGTCATATGCATTGTCTGGATTCTTACTGTGACCATATGGTCCTGTACCTCCAATGATCTGAACTGAAGACTTCTCCTATCCTCCAAACCTTTCTACTGTCTGAGCTTCATGATCTGTCACCAGCAAAATCCCTAGGTTGCCAGTCTTTTTCCTGAAGGACCTCTTTCTTTCTCTCTCTCCCTTTCTTGCTCTCACTCTCTCTTTTTTTCTTTCTTGCTTAAACTTGAAATGTGACTATTTCCTGAGTTGTTTCCATTCCCAGAGTCATGTTGACAGTGACTGTTTTTCTCCTACGTACTGCTTATCATGAGCCCTGAAAGTCAGATAGATACTCTCCTTGCTACTCATTGTGGCTTCTGGACAATCTCTCTTGTCTTTCTCTGAATCCCTGCTCGCATTGGCACGTGGTGCCATGAGGCTGTGTTACCCACAGATGTTCTTGCTGCAGCCCTCTGCTCTGCCCTGACTAGTCTCTCCTGCTGGAGCTCCAGACCACATATCCTAGCGCTAATCCGCATGTCTGCTTTTATGGCTCAGATGTTTCTTTTCTTGCCTTTCTTTTCTTTCTTTCTTTCTTTTTTTTTTTGCTCAGACATTTCAAACCCAGTGCCTCCAGCCAAAGCTCTTGATCCCAGCCTCATTTCCCCCACCTCCAGCAACCAACTTGATCTTCCCTCCCCATCTGCCCGCATCCTAGGAATGGGCACCCCCATTCAGCCAAAGGCTCAGGCCCCCAACCTAATAGATACATATTCTTTTTCTTTCTCTTTTATGCTCCGTCTAATTCACCAATACATCCTGTTTGCTTTTACTTGCAAGATATCTCTTGAATCAGACCACGTTTCACAATCTTGAACACTACCTCTTTAGTCAACACCATCATATGCTCCTTTCTGGATTATTCCAATAGTATCTCATCTGGTCTTCCTGCTCCCATGCTGCTCTACCAGAAGCCATTCTCCACCAGCTGGCTCAAGTTGTCCTTTAAGAACATTCGTCAAATCATACCACTCTCTGTTCAAAACCCCATGGTGGCCTCCAGTAATAGGTAGGAAGAAATGCAAACATGTCAATGGTATAAAAACTTTTTATTGCCTGGTGCCTGCCTACCCCTCAGACATTCCCTCTGTCACACCTGCTCCCACTCACAGGGATGCAGTTGACTGAACTTCTCTGTTGTTCCTTGGACTCACCAGATCACTTCTTGCCTGAGGAAATGCTCTTTCTTCTGCCGGGACCCACTGTAGTGTTGTATGGCTGGATCTTCATGGCATCCGTGTGTCTGCTCAAATGTCCCATCCTCAAAGAAGACTGTCCAGACCATGCCGTTTGAAACAGCCAGCCCACCATTCCCTACTTTCCTCTGTTCCCCTACATAGGTTTAATTTTCGTCATCACCCTTAACACTTACAGAAGTCTGTTATTTAGTCATCTATTATTTATTTATGGCCTCTTCCACTAAAATGTAAGATCCCTAAGGCTACTGACTTTATTGCTCTCATTTATAGTGGCTAAATTATGGCCTGGAACGTGGCATATATTAAGAAATAATTGTCGAGTGAATGGAAATTTTATTAGGAATAATACTAAGCTTTTAATAGTGAAAATTATTTATGTTTTAGTAGGAAGAGGGGACTCAGGTATATATCTGTATTGGCAGAAGTTTGGGTGTTCCTGAACAGAGGTAAGGTAGATGGGGTGTGATTTAGCCTTGGTTTTGCCTTCCAGGACAGGGAGAGGAATGGGAGGTCAAGGGGGACTTGTGCGGGCCGTGTGACACATTTCATAAAATCTACATGTGTGGAGGCTAAAGGACCTTTAAATTTCCATCTTCACAAGAGGTTTTTATAGAAAATCTAATAAACACTTGAAAATAAGGATCAGTTTCTAGTTCAAGGCCTACAGCCATGGGGGGAAGGGAAGGAAGTGGGAGTTGGTCAGAAATCAGGCTTTGAACCGCACTTCTTTTTTTTTTTTTTTTAAAGATTTTTATTATTTATTTATTTGAGAGAGAGAGAATGAGAGACAGAGAGCACGAGAGGGAAGAGGGAAGAGGTCAGAGGGAGAAGCAGACTCCCTGCCGAGCAGGGAGCCCGATGCGGGACTCAATCCCGGGACTCCAGGATCATGACCTGAGCCGAAGGCAGTCGCTTAACCAACTGAGCCACCCAGACGCCCTGAACTGCACTTCTAACACATTATCCCGTGTCCATTATGTATTTTTAAAACTTTATTTATTAAGGGAATTCTACCTGAAGGCTAGAAAGCATGATGATTGAGCACAGGGCCTGGAGCCAGGCCCCTCCCTGGGTTCAAATCTTGACTTTGCCTCCTCCCAGTTGTGTGACCTTGGGCACATTGATTAACGTCACTAGGCCTCACTTTTGTCGTCGTTTGGTAATAGGAGTAGTGAGCCAGGAGGGGAATAGGAAGTATTTAGAGCGGCGTCTGGCACTCTGTCAGTGTTAGCTATATACGGCGGGGGAGGACGGAGCACGAGATGAATCCGCTGTGGGCAAATAGGACGGCTTTGATCCGGTGACCCTGGGGGCCCCGTGGAGGCCGATGTTGCTGCAAGTCCGGCATCTTTGTGGTGGAATGATTTTGAAGAGGCTTAGCAAGTGTCATTGTTTTTGGAAGGTGAATAGTGGCTGAGGGCTGGGGTGACCTGAGTTTCTGCCCTGGCTCTGTCACAACTCACCATGGGATACCGCTAAGAAAATTAGTGTGTTTCCCGGTTTCCCAGTTTCCCTGTGTCTGAAATGAGAAGGCAGGGCATGGCCCCTACTGCTCAGTTCAGTTCTTTACATTTGAGGAAGAGATTGTTAGCAGTTCGAAAATATATAGCTTGTTTATCCTCCTCCCTGGGCACAAAGCTGGACTCCCCTTTCCCAGCCTCTTTTGAATTTAGGTGTGGCCACGTGACCGAGTTCTACCCAGATGTGAGCGAAAGTTATGTGCCGATTGGCCTGTGAAAAGCTCCCATATGAAATAATTCACGCTGTTTCTCCTTACGCCATCTGGATGTTGAGGTCCAAAATTACCTTGGAAACCCATGTCCTATTTGGCAGATGCTCCATCATCGGCCAAGCCATTGAATGCCTCCACAGAGCAAGGCTCCCGCCCCTGCCCCACCAGCTGACCCAGAACCTTATTTGTGAGATTATTGCAGGAAGGAAAAATACACTTCATTGTGATAGGCTTCTGGGATTTGGGAGTTCATTTGTTAACAGTAGCTAGCATTATGCTATCTAATCAACACAACTATTGTGATTCCTATTTTCTGATTTCGACTGCATCAAAATACACAGATTTTTTTTTTTTTTTAAGTCCAAACTTAAGCACTTATTAAAATTTCCTGGCAAGCCTTTTGGTGATTTTTGCTTGTGTCTGAAAGTAGGAACCATGGCCTTTTCAAACTGAAGCCTTAAATGTTTGATTTTCATTTGCTTGACTCTTTACATCTCTGAACCAAGTAAAATGTCGGCTTTACAGAATACGTGAAAACCAGTGACAAAGAAAAGTTTTACCTTGAAGTAAATTAGCACATGTCCATAATGGCTACGACTGGAGACATATACTGTAATTAGCGAAAATACCTCTTAGATGACAAATTGCTCATTAATGGCTGAAGGTTTCTTACTTAGCATAACCTTTTGTGCTAGAGATATTCCAACACTCAGTGTTTTAATTGACACACAGTAAAGAGGCAGATGGGATGATTTGTAGGCTTTTTCTTAAAAATGTTGAAGAAAAGGGAGAGAAAACCACTGTCAGAGGTCAGATTTTAGAACTGCGACCAGGTGGTAGGGTAGTATGGGGGGGAGGAAAGTGTGGAAGGGGAAGGAGGAAAGCAGTTGTGGCAGGAGATCTACAAGGAATGCAGACACATAGAGTCAGCGATCTCATCTTATGTTCGTTGTCATCTCAGAATGATGCACAGCGCCTGGCACATGATAGGAGCTTAATGTTTTCTTGGGGAATAAATAGATGAGCCGATTTGTGTCACTTCAGCATGGCGTCCTACGTGTCTTGCATCTGCCAGGCACTGTACTAGGCATGGAATTCCTTTTTCACAGAGTGATTTTTAGTGAGGGGAGACCAGGGCTGCAGATTATATGAATTGAAAAAAAAAAAAAAAGGTGTCCTGTTCCAGCACACAACTTGCACAGACCAGTTGGGAACTGGTGCCCTTCCTCTAGTCTGACAAGTCAGTCCCTAGGGCTCCCGGTGGGATAGATAGAGATGTGCTCCATTAACGCCCTCTACCCACCATCGTTGAGCAGCATGCAACCTGTGCAACTGTACTCGACAGGCACCAGTTATCACTAAATAAATAAGTAGACAAAGTGTACTTTGTGTTTTGGAGAGTAACCTGGGGTGCATGGAGAGGGGTGCGTCCAGGGTGGTCAGGAGCATGGTGTGATCCCTGCAGGAATCAGAAGGAAAAACCTTCTAGGCAGATGAGTCAGCGAGTTTCATGACCTACTCAAAGATAAGCAGGGCAAAAGGGAGGCGGTCTCCAAACTGAAGAAGGGGTAAGGAGTACAAAGAGACATTTGGGCCCCTGAGTGTCTGTGAGGCCTAGTATAGCATACAAATTAAGGAGCAAATGATGCTAGCAGCACAGATTTTGGGAGATGAGAAATAAGTAAAAATCCCACATAAACAAAGACAACACCTGTGTTGATTTTATTTGCTCTGCATAGTTTCCATGTGGATACTGTCTGGGCTGTTACAGTTCTGTGGTTTCGTGGCAGCCAATATTTCGTGTCTCGCCTGCGCCTCACATGAACCTAGCCATATGGGTCTAGTGTTTTCTAACTGAAATGTCATCCTTCTTTGGTCCATTATGCTTTGTCATTGCCATTTATCACAACTGAAAATTATAAACATTTAAAATCTGCATAATATCCAATTTGATGTTTTACCTGTTGCCATTTCCAGGATATTACATTGTGAAATTAAGACAGCACTTTATGATCCTTTGTGGATGTGTGTGTATGTATAAGCAGACACATATTTGGAATTAATGGACTCATAGAAATCAGAGATGGATTAGGCCTAATGAGCTGTTCGGAAGAATTATTTAGTGCATATTTCATATCTCTATTCAGTAATCAAACCTACACACTGCGTATGCTAAGAAGGTGAGGTTTTTGCCTTTTTTTCTAGTCCTTGGATTGTCTCCATTTCTGAAAATTTAGCATTGCACCCCTAGAGCATTTTGCACCAACTTTATTAAGCATTCAGTTTGACATTTCCCTGTCCTTAGGGTTATCTTTGGTATTGAAAAAATAGTTGCTTTGCTTGTTACCATTAACGTTCAATTAGTAATTGGCGCCAAGCTCCAAGGATCCCACCGGGACGTGGGGCGGCTCAGAGCAGGTGGTGGTAGTCGTCGGAAACTGAGTCCTGTCCCCACCCCAGGCCCTTCCAGTCTCTGGGAGAGTCAGGCCTGACCTTCAGAGTATACTGAGTGGAAGACTTGGAAAGTTAGCCTAGATGAGGGGCTCTATGTATCTGAATTTTTATCCAAAGCAGATGACTTCCCTGCTGCCTTTTATGTTCACCTAAGCTGTGCTGGAGCTGGGGACCTTCCTGCTGGAGACCCTGTGCCCTTGGTGGTTGCCCACTGTGGTTCCTACTAGCCCTTCGAGCCTCAATTTCCAACAGACCTTCAAAATTCCATTCACAATATGGTTTTCCCTACTGCCTAAAAGGAGGAATGGAAGATGGGATATTTGATTGTATGGAGGGATTAACTATTTGAAGCTGACAGACATATGAACAGAGATGGGTTAACAACATGGTCGGCCTCCAATAGGTGGATGCCTACCCTGTGAATTTTCTTTGTAGCTTGTTTAGATATAATACATAAATACAGATCCTAACCATATAGACTCAACTCTTGTTAGTCTACATAAAACACGCTGATTGTGAATTATTCTGGAGTGGGAATAAAGAGACTCTGGAGTTGGGACCTCAGTTGTGAAATTATTAACTTCTTTGAGCCTTTATTCTCTTATCTGTGAAACATGGTTGAATAACACCTTAATACCTACCTGACAGAGTTGTCATAAGAATAAAATAGTAATAACAACAAAACACAGCATCATTAGCAGCGTTTAGTATGAGCCCTCCCATCTTTTAATAACCATAATTATTTATAATAATTGCAGAAGATAACTCGTAAAATCTCAATTTTTGTACCTGACATATAGTAAGCATTAAACTTGTTATATTCTATCCATAATACATTAAATTAGAAAGAAAAAAAAAAGAAGTTAAAACTATTTATCACGGATGGGAGATTGATGGAAGGTAGGCTGTCCCAGCCATGTTGTGTCTCTTGCCTGGAATCCCAGACACAAACCTCTTCTGTTGCTTTTGTCTTTTGTCCTGCTACCAAAGTACCCTTCAGGTGCTCTAGCACACATTCTCCGTGGCTCATTTAGCCTGATTGCTTTTTCCATACCCTTCTCTGCTATTCTTTCTCTCTCTCCTTTCTCCGAGGCCCAAGTCCGTGGAAATCCTACAAAGAGCGTAATCTCACTCAAACCTCTTACTCACCCAGGTTCCCATAGTTTGTTGGTTACGACCATGTGTCATTTGTTCAACAAATAATTATTCAACATCTGCTCAGTGCCAAACATTGTTCTAGACCCTGTGACATGTGAGGACAACGAACAAAGAAGTGGTTATCTAAATGTCAGGTAGGGATGCACACTCTTGAAAAGAAAACTGAATAGTAGGTGCTAATTCTGGTCACACGGGTTGGGGGAGGTCTTTCTAAGGCGGGGTTTTTGAGTGAAATCTGATGAAGCAAGGGAGTGAGTGTGTGTGTATATTTGAGGAAGGGCATAGCAGGGAGAAACACGGCAGATACAGAGGTGCAGGGGTAGACGCATCTTGACTTGCACAGACCAGGGAGAAGAAGTCAGAGCCAAGGCCAGGCCACTTGGCTGCAGTGACCATAGTGACCCCTTTGGATTTTATTCTTGGTCCTGTGGAAGCTACTAGAGCAGGTTGATCATTTTGGGGACTATATATTCTTTTTTCATTTTTCTGTATTTTATTATTTTCATGCCCTACCCTTGTTCGATTTCAAGTTCTTTAAAAAGCAAAGACCATGTTTGATTTGTATCTGTGTGTCACTGACAGGACAGAGCCCCTAACGCTGGCTAAATGCACCTGCTCTGAGCTCCCACAGTGACCTGAACCACCTCATCTAATCAGCACTTACCATAATTATGGAAAAGCTCTTTTTCTGTCTGCCTTCGGTTAGGCTTACATTGATCCACCAAGTATGAAGCCACTTCCAACTGTTACCTTGTGTGGATTTGGAAATTCCTTGATGGATCATGAAATTCCCCTGGAGTACAAGTCCATCGGCTTCCTTGGGTGAATAAACAGTCCTCCATCCCCAGACTTCCATTTTCATTTATGATCAAAGGCTCAGCCACACTGCCAGGTCCCTGTTGCACCTGGTCTTCTGATGGTTGAAATTGATGAAATGTCGTGAACGAATGATCTGAAATAAAAGCTTCAGCAGAGAGGCCATAAAATATGACTCCTATTTTATTATTTATTATTTTTTTCATTACTTAAAAAAGGTAAATAATTACAGTTCATTTTGCTTTTTTATTAATGCCTTAGTTGGTGCTGGATTGTTTTATCCTACAGTGTATGCCTATGGTATTTTTGATCTGTATTTCTTAATAATTACTGGTGAATTACAGATAAAATATTAATTAAACATATTCCTGTTTTTAAGGAAATACTTACATATAGCTCCTGTCCAAAATACATTTTGAACTTTTCTATTAACTATTTTGGTCACCAAGTCCTTTCCTACTAGAAACTGGGGATGTTTGGGACAAGTCGCGACGAGGGTACGGTAAGAGCACATGGGCAGTGGTGAAGCAAGTGTGTTACCCGTTGCCTCGTGATTGGTCCTCCTTCTTCTGTATCCATGTTGGACCTACCATACCGGGCCTGGCTCATGGTAGGCCCTCAGTACATGCTGATGAGATGTTTATTTCAGTAACACAGTATTTCGTGTATACTAAGAATATGTATTATTTTTCTTTTATTATGAAATATTTTATACCTCAACAGGTGTATAAGATATCTATCAATATCTATCAATATGTATAAAAACTGATCACCTGTATGCCCTTCACCTACTCCAAGAAATAGAACCTTCCATTAGCTGTGAAGTCTTATATGTTCCCTCCTTATTTTATAGCTTATCTCCTCTGAGGAGCTGGCCTCTGCCCTGAACTTCTTTTTTTTTTTTAAAGATTTTATTTATTTGACAGAGACAGAGAGACACAGCGAGAGAGGGAACACAAGCAGGGGGAGTGAGAGAGGGAGAAGCAGGCTTCCCGCGGAGCAGGGAGCCCGATGCGGGGCTCGATCCCAGGACCCTGGGATCATGACCTGAGCCGAAGGCAGACGCTTAATGACTGAGCCACCCAGGCGCCCTGCCCTGAACTTCTTTATTATTTCCTTCTTTTCTTTAGAGTTTTACCAAATATATGAGTATTCTTAAATAATGCATTGTCTATGTTTGCTTTTTTCTCTATGTTTTGAAAGACTTTATTTATTTGAGAGAGAGAGAGTGAGAGTGAGCACGCTAGCCTGAGTGGGGGGAAGGGCAGAGGGGGAAGGAGAAGGACAAGCTGACTCTGTGCTCAGCGTGGAGCCTGATGTGGGGCTCGACCCCATGACCTGAGATCATGACCTGAGCCGAAATCAAGAGTCAGACACTTAACTGACTGAGCCACCCAGGTGCTCCTGCTTTTTTTTTTTTACATATGTAAAAAGACATTTTATTTATAGTCCTGCAAATGTATTTTGTATGTATTTTGTATGTATGTATTTTCTAATAATTTGAAATCAATATCTTACTGAATATGGCTAAAGGAAAAACTCTAAGTCATTTTAGATAATTAACTGGTCTATAACTCATCATCAAAAATGGTTTAGTGCCCTGTGAATGTGAGTGTATGTGCACATAAACACCTGCTAAAAATATACACTGACAGGCTCTTATATCAACACAGTAATGCTCATAAAGTTTCCGAGTTGTGGAATTACAGGTGACTTTGATTTTCTTCCTGTGTTTTTCCTATAATTATTAAAGTTTTAAAAATTAAGTTTTACTTTACTTTTTTTTTTTAAAAGATTTTATTTATTTATTTGACGAGAGAGAGAGACACAGCAAGAGAGGGAACACAAGCAGGGGGAGTGGGAGAGGGAGAAGCAGGCTCCCCACCAAGCAGGGAGCCCGATGCGGGGCTTGATACCAGGACCCCGGGATCACGACCTGAGCTGAAAGCAGACGCTAAACAACTGAGCCACTTTTCTAAAATCAGAAAGAGGTCAATGTTATAAAATCTAGTAAAAGTGAAACTAAGTTACCATTTGAACTCATACTGCTCCGGTAGGTCTTGGGGCTTTTTGCTCACATGCTACCATGTGTAGGGCATTGTGCAGTGCACTGTGTGGGCTACCGAGATCTATAAAGCACAGTTCCTGTCCTCGGACAGCCTCCAATCTGCCCAGATAGAGCAAGATTGAGAACCAGGCCCTCAGAAAGAGATTGGAATGGGGGCGACTTATAATCTGTGTTATGGGCAGGTGGGTTGGAGGAATATAGAAGGGACACTGTGGGATGTGGTGGAGAAGGCAAGAAGGGGCTAAGTCTGTGGGGGCTGATGGTGGCTGGGCTGGCAAGGCCAGAGTATGACACTGGCCTGGAGCAGCAAGAGGCCATTACCCAGAGTTGGCCCATTTCTGAAGACAGGGTAGCAGAGCACTGGGCCACCTGGTTGGTCCCTCACCAGTGGTTGTGCCTACATGCATTTCAAATCTGAGCTTAGAGCAGTTAGGGTCTGTCAGAACACAGACTGAGGAATGCATCCTCTGCGTGGTTATGTTAGGTTTGATTTTTTTAATTAATTAGTTTATTTGAGAGAGAGAGTGTCTGAGTGGGTACACATGTGTGAGTTGAGGGAGGGGCAGAGGGAGAGGGAGAGAATCTTCAAGCAGAATCCCTGCTAAGCAGGGAGTGGGCCTCGATCGGCATGGGGCTCAACCCCAGGATCCCGAGATCATGACCTGAGATGAAATCAAGAGTGGGACTCCCAAAGAACCGAGCCATGTAGGCACCCCTCAGTTCGATTTTATTCAGGAATATTTATTGTGTGCCGACCACGTGCTGGACACCATTCTAGGCAGTGTGGAATAGGGTACTTAACAAAATATAGTACAATTCCTGTCCTCGTGGAACTTCCCTTCCGGGAGAATGAGACATATCATGAACGAAATACATACACAATATGGAATATATTAATTGGCGGTACAGGCTGTGGAGAAGAAGAATGAATGAAGAGTGTGGGAGGTGGAAGCATGAAGGCCATGATTTCAAATAGGATGTCTAGACAAGGTCTCATTAATTACTCTTTGCTTATCTGTGTATTTTATTTTTAAATTTTTTTGAAGATTTATTTATTTGAGAGAGAGAGAGAGAGAGAGAGCGTGAGCATGCGCATGTGCGAGCAGGGGGAGGGGGAGAGGGAGAAGCAGACCCCCTTTGAGCGTAGAGCCCGAAGCAGCACTGGATCCCAGGACCCTGAGATCAAAACCTGAGCCGACACCAGGAGTCGGACGCTCAAACGACTGAGCCACCCAGGCGCCCCATTATCTGTGTATTTTAAATCATGAACAAAAACATACTCTATTTTGACATGAGAAGAAACACATTGGAAGAAAAGACAATGGTTTAAGGCAATGTATGCTTTTTTCTACATTGGGGGAAAGAGACTGTACAAACAAGCTCTATCAGAAATATGTTTTAGTGTCTAAAACTCTTACAGCCAGGATGTTGATCTTCATTTATCACCCAAATTCTTTTTCCTCTATCTTAATTGCCCCTGTCAGAAAGCGTAAAAAATGGAAACACTTGGTCCAGCTTCATCACAGAAAACCTGTCTCTGTTCAACAGAAGAGGAAAAACGCGATGGTGCTGATTATGGTGATTATTCATAACTTAACAAGCATATGCTTCTCACCAGTGGGTGCAGCAGAGAACAGGTCAGCATTTACTCCCTGTCCTCAGGAGGTTTCCAGAAGGCTCCTGAGCAGCAGTCTGAGAGGAACAGATCCAGGCTGGTTGCAACAGCCAATCCTCAGGCAACTCTGAGCCCTGGGGCCTGTGGACCAAATTGCACGGAGCAGTTTAGCTGCCCAGACACTCGAAGCCTCTTAAAAGCAATGGCCGGTGAATAAGCCAGAGGTCATAAATAGATCAAGTAACAAGCAAATAATGGAATTAATAAACAGGGGAGCAGAACCCATGCTGTGAGTACCCGCTAGATCAAGAAATGTCAGCTTTTCTCTCAGCTTTTCCTCCACAGCGCCAACTGTCAGTAATTTAACTAACATTTTGTAAATAAATGTGGCACTCGGACAGCTGTCAGCGCGCCTGCTGTAAACACTCCTTTTGTCACTGGGAGCCGGCGGTCCCGTGCTATTTCTCCTGCAAGTGTGCCCAGCACTGCCAGTTGGCTTCGGGGCCCGGGGCTGTCCAGGGAAATGCACAGGGACCAAAGGCAGGAGGCAGGTGCCCCCCCCCACCCACCCCCGCGTTCTGGGGGGCCCCGCTCCTCCAGACCCCCCCAGGCTCGGCTGCCGCCTCAGCCCTTCGGTGGCACTTGGCTGACTTGTGAGTCACTTCATTTTCATGCCTGTCCTGTTGCCCAAGTTCCCACCGGGACTGTTGTTTTCCACACACCTTGGGGTTTTAGGTAGGAATCCCATGTCCCTGATCCTTTAGTCGCCCCCAGTGGCTTTGCTCTACCTAAGTAAGACACTTATTCCTCGAGGTCAGAGATACTGAGCTTGCTGTTTTCCACCCCAGCCGCTAGGTGATTGTTTGATGATACGGAGCCAGACTCTGCTCCCGCTGTAGCTTCCTCGGGTGCATAAGGCAAATGGCTCTGGACCGTGCGTGGACTCTCCGAGGCTTAATCACTGAGTTTTATTAAGTTAGTGCTTCCATGTACCCTGTTTCCCTGCGAGCCTCTTTCTCAAGGGTTCGTAACCTATACCCAAGCAAAAGCAGAGGGAGAGGAAGAATCTTTCTTAATATGAGTCCCAGGGGCAATAAATTTGGGTTATTGTAATATCTATAATCTAGCTCGGTGCAGAGAAGGGTGTACTGGGTCATTACATAGTCAGGGTATATTTAGTAAGAATAAAAATCCCAGCAAACATTTACTGAACCCTTTTTGTTGGCCGTGTTCCTGTTCTACATGCTTTACTTCATATCTCACTTAACTTTTAGATATCTGTGATCATCGCTGTTTTCCAGATGAGGGCCAGGAATACAGAGGCTTTGAGGAACCCGCGCCAGGCCTGCTGCCTAAAGTGTGGGAATGGGGCTTTGATCCCAGACAACTAAGCCCAGGGCCTGCGCTCTTGGCAACTGCACCACACATCCCCATTTGTAGTTACTGTGTGGCTGGGTATGGGATTACCAGTTCTAAAGAAGTTAGGACACAATAAAGTAAACCCTACACTGGAGCTGAGGAAGCAGCTTTGATCATTTTCCCATGAACGAGAAGGCTTTTTATAATATTAGGGCAACCTGTCAAGAACACCGTTCTTGGGTGCCTGGGTGGCTCAGCTGGGTAAGCGTTGGCTTCGGCTCAGGTCATGATCCCAGGGTCCTGGGATCGAGCCCCCCATCGGGTTCCCTGGTCAGCCGGGAGTCTGCTCCTCCTTCTCTCCCTGCCCCTTCCCCGGCTTGTGCTCTCTCTTGCTCACTCTCTCTCTCAAATAAATAAATAAAATCTTTAAAAAAAAAAAGAAAGAAAAGAATAACTTTCCTTAGAAGATATCATAGGGTGATATAAGAGAATATAGCAGAACAGTTAAGAGAATGGACTTTGGTGTTAGCTCAGAAATTTACTTAACCTTACTAGTAAACTAAGAATAGCAATTAATAGAAACTGCTTTGTAGAGATGTTTTGAGGATTAAAGAAAGGGTCCATATATAGTATTTAGTGATACCTGGCAGAGAGTAAATATTTATTCTCTCATTGAAATATTTATTACGTGCATATGATGTGCCATGGATTCTGTGGTGACTAAGAGACATAATGTGTTCTTGGAGCTTATATTCTCTTGAGAAGAGATGGTGAACAAGCAGACTTATATAAATATATCAAATAGGACCAGGGGCGCCTGGGTGGCTCAGTTGGTTGAGTGACTGGCTCTTGGTTTTGGCTCAGGTCATGATTTCAGAGTTGTGAGATAGAGCCCCACATGGGCTCTGCACTCAGCGGGGAAAGGTGAGGTCTTCTGGAAATTCTCTCCCTCTCTGCACCTGCCCTGCTCGAGTGCATGCGCACCCCCTCTCTGTCTCTAAAATAAATAAATAAATCTTAAAAAAAAAAAAAAAAAAAGAGCACACACCAAGTGCTATGATCTGGGCTGCCTGGGTGGCTTCTGTAGATTGGTGGCTTATAGTGACAGTTTCTCTAAGAGGAAGTGACATTTGGGCTGAGATCTAATTGGAGAGGTGGATGTGGGAGTAGAGCTCTCCAGGCAAGGGGAACAAGTTTCATGTGTTGGAGGAAGAGAAAAGGGACCATTGTGTCCAAAGCGGAGTAGACAATGGGGAGAGGGATGCAGGAAGTGGTGGGAGGGGTGAATGGGCAGGGTTCTGAAAGACGGGTAACCTCTCTGGGTCTCATTTCATTATACGAGAGGGCGCCATCAGAGCATCTTAAAGAAAGTGGTGACAGGGCCTGAGTTCCTGGGTTACAACAAGATGTTGCTGGGTGGCCATTTGGGGAATGGTTTACAAGGCTGAGAGATGGAAACTGACACCTGTAGAGATTATATAGAATCCAGGTGAGGGGGGCACCTGGGTGGCTCAGTTGGTTAAGCGACTGCCTTCGGCTCAGGTTATGATCCTGGAGTCCCGGGATCGAGTCCCGCATCGGGCTCCCTGCTCAGCAGGGAGTCTGCTTCTCCCTCTGACCCTCCTCCCTCTCGTGCTCTCTGTCTCTCATTCTCTCTCTCTCAAATAAATAAATAAATAAAAATCTTTAAAAAAAAAAAAGGATAGTGTTGACATCTATCACAAAGGTCCTAAATAAAGTCTAAAAAAAAAAAAAGAATCCAGGTGAGGGAGGGCACAGATTTCACAACTGGTGAAGGCAGTTTGATGGCAAACCAGACGAAGCTGATGGAGTGAATATAAGGGTGTTTAGTGATTGAATTACTTGTGGTCTGTGCTATTTGAAAGGAACAGAATACTGATGGTTTTACTGGATTATCGTTATTGAGGTATTTACATACGTAATGCATTATTTGTATCTTGAGATGTTCCAGGAGAATTATTTGCCACATTACTGCTTTGAATCGAACATGGATGCTGTGATTTGGAAAGTATCACCCCACCTCTCACACTTAAAACCCATTCAGGGGTGCCTTTGTTGTTGTTGTTTGTAATGTTTTTTCCTGCTTTACTTATAAGATTGAGGTCAGCATTAAATAATTAAAGGAAACAGAAGCAGGAGGGTATGATAGGGGATTTGGTGAGGAGAGGAAAGTGGACACTGGAGGACTCCCTGGCTTAATTCACTAAATGCCCTTTGCAAATCTCCCATTTACTGCTAGGGCCAGATACATTTTCTGTGGACCTGGTGTTGTCTTTCATAGGAGAGTGTATTTTAATTGGGGCTTCTTTCTCTAGTCTTCTTACCTGTAGAATTTTAGTCTAAAATAATAGAGGAGTCTCAGTTCTAGATTCAAGCCCTGTCTCATGCAGAATAAGGAATAAAGACTATGCAGATAAAGAGGGTGACATATCTCACTTTTTAATAAAATACTGGCATTCACTATCATTAATACTGATATTTTGTTCTTATGCAAAATCAGCATGAAAGTACCAGTATTGTAATTTTGCTCAAGTATTGCAATAACTAGGAGTGATAAAAAGAGAGGAATCAAGAAAATCATAGCTATACATGTATATAGAGAGAGCAGATTCTTAAATATCTCATTAACTCCTAAGAGTGTCAATATAAAAATTGGTGTTCAGGATGATGAATCTGAGGCATCAACATTTTAAAATATATTAAATTACATTCAGCATACTCAGTCTCCTAAGGCATTGAAGTGAGGCATATATTTGAAGCAATTTGTCATCAAAGTTGGTTAAAATTAAGATGATAATTTTGGCTCATATAGAATTAAATGTCAGTTTGTCTTGACATTCATTTATATGATACATTGCGTTCTTCTATATAATACTGCAGTATCACTGGAAAATGCATGTTTCTCATCTAAGGTTTTGAGTGTCTTTTAAGAAAGTATTGTTTTCTTGGGTGTCTTTTTATCAAGTGTTGGATATAGCTAAATGCTGGGTGATCAGACTTGTAGCCAAAGGGAGCTGGCTGTCAAGATCAGCCACTACTCTGGAGGGAAGACCCAACCTGTGATCTGTCAGTAGACAGAACTGAGGAGCAGGGAGATCTGATATGGCATTAATACCAGGATTCATCAGTCTCTTGCTCTATATACCAGATAGTGTTCCAAGTGTTTATGTCTATTTCTTAACAACCTTGAGATAGCTTCTCCTATTATTCCCACTTCAGAGGTAAGGAAAATGAGGCCCAGAGAAGCTAAATAACAAGCCCAAGAGAATATGACTAATAAGTAATGGAACCAAGTTTCTAATGCAGCCCCAGAGGAGATTCTTATCCTAGGTCCATAGGAAAAAGTCCAACCTACCTACTCTTTTAACTCTTTGGTTTTTACGTGTGAAACTGTAAAGAAAAGGAGCAAGAAGGAATATTGCTCCTTGCCTAGAACTGTACCCAGCACGTCTTCTCTATTATTCCTGAAGAAGCAGAAGCTCTGCATTTTCACTGAGGAGTAGAGTCAGCAGTTTATGTGTGTTTTTTTAATACCCTCTTAGCAATTAATTATTCCTTTTAATAAGCACAATGAAAAAGAATCATTATTGGACTCATGCTTTAATTGAATTAATAATGTATTCTGACTATTAATGTTTTTTTAATATTCTGTGTATTATTTTTTGTTCTATTAGACAGATATGACAGGGAGATAAAATGTGAGAATACACGGGGCCGTGTGGAGAGAGCGCTCTGTACGATGCATGGGTTCTGACAGTGATCGGTATTAAGCGGGGGCACATTGCAGGGACAAGGCGTGAGATGCACTGCTGCTTTGTCATCACTACAGAAGAGATTGAGGTCTTTTGGATAATTTCTTGGGCAGAGGTAAATGAAATCGCAAAGCCATTTATATATGATGCAGAATTCTTCATATGAAAGAATGAGTCTCTTCTTGTTTCTCTAGTTATAGACTAATCTAGACAAGGGGATACTTCGCCCTTCATACCATGGTAATCTTGGCCTGGGTCTAACTATAGAAATAAATCATAATTTCTTTATATCCAGTATTCTATTTGGAGACATAGGCCCTATGTTAGAGTTATGATAAAGGGCATGACATGGATTAAAGTTATTTTCTAGGGTATGTTCAACAAAATGTCTCAAAAGGCAGAGAAAAGATGAGATCCTTTCAGAGTCTACATACCCTGTCCTCTGTACTTGACTGCTTTTTGTAAAAGATTACTGAGCCAGACCTCAAAATAATGTCCGTTATTTCTGGATAATAATAGGCACGCTTGCTATCAGTTTAGCTGGTGCACATTATTTGTTAATTCATTTATTCATTTATCTAACATGCACTGAGTGCTCACTATGTGCTGAGTATTATTTGAGGTGATCGGGATACACAGGTGACCAGATCGGCCTTTGCTTTCATGGAAGCTCACATTTTCATGTGGAAGCAAGCAGACAATAAACACAATTAAAAAGGCCACGTTTTGATGAAAAGGAAAAGGAAAGAAAAGGAGCAGGTGATATGGCGGAAAGTAACTGGGGCAGAGTGGTCAGAAATGGACTCTCGAGATGGGCACAGTTGAACTGAGCCTTGAAGACTGGGAAGGAGCCAGCCAGGCAGAGAGGAAGTGGAGAATTCTAATGAGTGAGAAAACAAGTAGGAAGCTTGTGTGGCTGCAGCCGTCTTGGCACGTTTGGGAAAGACAAAAGGAGTCACTGTGGCCCCGCATAATGGCGAGAGAGAGGGCAGTGGAGAGGTCAGGTACGTGGGCAGTCAGCAGCTTGCTCCCTGCCTTGCTGGCCAGGGTGCAGCCTTTGCACTTTCTCCGGGTGCAATGGGAAGGATTAGAGGTTTCAGGCAAGAGAATGGCTTGGTCGTGTGTATGTTTCTAAAATGCCCCGACTGCTCTGCGTACCATGCCAAGTGGGAGGGTGACAAACATAAAACACCACTTTGGAGGTTCCTGTGGCCATGCGAGTGAGAAAGCAGTGGCAGCGTGGATGTGATGGTGAATATACAGGGAGGTAGAGGGGGAAGTGATATTTTAGAGGAGAACGATCGGACGTGATGCTGGAGGAGTTTGCAGTGAGAGAATAGAAGGCACCCAGAATGATTTCCAGGGATTTGATGAGAGCACTTGATGGACCATGATTCTTCTTACCAGCATGGAAAGACTGGAGAAGAACTAGGTGGGGGGTGAGAAAGAAAGAGGACCATCCTGCGTAGACCGAATTTAAGATTTAGAATCAGGAGGAGTTTTTAAGTGGATGTATGTGAGGCTCAGAGAAAACATGAGAGTTGAGGATATAAACTTGGGAGAGATCAGCTTGTATTTGTTGTTAAGTCATCAAAAAAAAAAAAATGAAATCTTGTCGTTTGCAACGATGCAGATGGAACTAGAGGGTATTATGCTAAGTGAAATAAGTTAATCAGAGAAAGATAAATATCATATGATCCCACTGATATGAGGAATTTGAGAAACAAGACAGGATCATAGGGGAAGGGAGGGAACAATGAAACAAAATGAAACCAGAGAGGGAGACAAACCATAAGAGACTCTTAATCTCAGGAAACAAACTGAGGGTTCCTAGAGTGGAGGGGGGTGGGAGGGATGGGGTGGCTGGTGATGGACATTGGGGAGGGTATGTGCTATGGTGAGCGCTGTGAATTGTGCAAGACTGAAGAATCATAGACCTGTATCCCTGAAACAAATAATACATTATATGTTAATAAAAAAATTAAAAAAAAATCTTGAAACTGGATATAATCACCAAAATGAGGAGATGGTAGAGCTGCAGTGCAGGATCAGGGATTGGAGCCCCAAGGCTTTGCAACAAAATTGGAGGGAGGAGGAGCCAACAAAGCCACAGAGAATCAAGAGCCAATCAGATAGGGAGAAAACCAGGCGGGTGTTGCTCAAAACATAGGAGGGAAGAAAATGTTCTAAGGGCAGAGTGACCAACTTTGCTGCCTAACGCAGCCACAAACTAAGTTCTGGAGACTGAGAAGAGGACTGTCCCTGCGATTGGATAAGATGATGGCCTGGTGATCCTGGCAATATGGATTTCAGAAGAGTAGTAGGGCAGGGGAGCAAAAAATGATGGTAATTTCTGAGGAAAATCAAGTCAAAGTAATTGTATTTGTGTATGTATTCACAGGCCTGCTAGCCAGGGCCTGGCTGCATGCAGATGAAAACATTCCAGTAGAATCAACTGTGACGCAAGAGAGCAGAGATGAGAAGCAAAGCATAGGTAGAGGGCTGGTCTTTGCAAGAAGCAGGGGCACGCCTTTGGTGTGACAGTACTTCTGTTTGCTTCCTAAATTTTTCTTCCCTTAGGACCCTGCCCCCACCAACCATTCCTGTAAACTACTCAACTGGGACAACTGATTACATGAATTTTCCAATGGGAAGGGGGAGGGTATGAGGAATTTAGCACCTGAAGAAGCTAATTTTCAAGATTTCTCTTTTACTCTCTTGAACAAATGGTATTTTGGGATATGGGGGAAATTAAGAGAGTAGTAGGGATGGATGCCAGATTTGAGGAGGAGATATGTGTGATTCAATGCCAGATGTGTGAGGATTGTTAAAAAAAAAAAAAAAAAAAAAAACAAAAAACCTCACCTGAAGATCTAGTTGGCTTTATTAAATGATTCATGAATTGGGCAACATCCCATCTAGCACGTAGAGGGGAACCCACAAAAGTTGTACAAAATGGAAGGGTTTTATAGGAAGGAGGAAAGGGCAAGAATTTATTAGCAAAAGAAAAGAAAAGATCAGTTCTGGCAAGGTCATTTTCCCATGGGGGAAGGGCAGGGCATCTAATCGTGTAGATTACCTCATTTTCCTTTGTTGTTGTTGGTGGGTGGGTGGGGGGTTATGGAGAGAATCCATGTGACAGATTACTTTTTTGGTGCTGATCAGAAAATTCTTAACTGACCAGTTAAGACTATATTTCTGGGGGAGGTTGAAACTGCAGTTAAGTGTTAGATATTAAGCCCAGATATGGTGACTTGGCTTGGCATAAGTGAGTCCATCTTGGGCCTCTGGTGTTCCTTTTAACAGGACAATGTCAGGTTTGATTTGAGGAGACCCAACATGGGTGACTTCATTACCCTGACGACTTTTACCTGCGTCATCTCTCTTGTCTGAATGGTTTTGTTCTACAGATCTGAGCTGAACCAGAAGAAATATGTTTTAAACTGGGCATAGAAGGTCTCACTTCAGAGAACCTTCCTTGCTATTTTTAGCTTCATCGTAGATGATCCCAATATGGCATGGGTGATTCTGAAGAGACCTGGTTTGTCTCTACACCCAGTCTCCAACCTGAGAACCTTACCAGGCATTGCTGGATTACAATTTCTTATTTTCACTCTTAACCTGATGCAGTGTGCCACGTGCAATTCCTATGCAATTTCACTACAAACAAAATATTGTCATCTATTTTCAGGAGCAGTTAATTGGGCAGGAAGGGGACTGGGGAGTGCTTTTAGGACCTCAAACAAGTAAAGACATTAATTGGTGTAATTTACTAGATAAATATTATAAAGTTTACTGCAGGGCCCCTGTGTTTACTTGGTTGTCCCAAGTGTTTTGCAAATCCTACCATGTATATATACAAGTGATTTCCATAAGCAATGTACATATGATTGCCTGCCACTCCATTATCAGGGAACTTGGACTAGACATAGTCCATTTGTGTTACAGAAGGTATAGACACTTTTTTTTACAAATGACTGTCCCAGAGCTTTCAGAAATGTTTCCTTATTTTATCTTTTTAAATAATTCTTGTGTTTTTCAGGGTCAGGATGTCCTCTTTCTGTTTCTGGGTAAGTTTAGTGGAGTGTTTGAGTCTAACACCAGACGGGTATATCACTCTTTGTCCACAACAAATGTTAAGTGTAAAAGAAGATCTGCTGCTAAATCTTGCATGTAATCCTAATGTTGCTACATCCTTGAAACATGTAATTTAAATAGACAATTACCTTGTTTTGATGACAAAATCAGTTTATGAGCTGACATAATCAGTGATTTAAAAAAAAATGTCATTTATGAATATGAGTACAAATTACCAAAATATTTTAACAAAGTGAACCTATCCTGCCAAGTACATTCAATTTTCTCCTTAATTGATTCTATTGACCAGAAGGATAAGTTCACATGACAGTGGGATTACAGCATGTGAAAGGGTTCAAGGGCCGAAGAAGGATACATTAGAGCATAAAAAGATGAGAGGCACATTTTACAATCTCTCACACATATTTATTTGTATTTACATATTTTTTTAAAGGGCAATAACTCATAAATCTGTTGCTTTGATTCCACTTAGTAGCTGGCAGTTTTCCATTCCATATCCGTGGGGCAGAATAGAAACTCATTAGCCCGGGGCTAGAGGTGCATCCCTGACCCCTTCCCTGCCAGCCCCGCCCCCACACCCTCCAGGAGTCAGGATAACGCTAGGGGAAGAGCTCTTGGGACAAGAATTCAGATCCTGACTCTCCCCCTCCTTGGCCACGTGTGACCTCGGGCAAATTAATTAATTACTTGGCTTCTGTTTTCTTACCCCTAATCATTGTTGTAAATGATGATTAAAGGAGGTAATGTACACAACACGGGGCCTAGTGCAAAGGCACGCAGTGCATTGTAGATCTGAGCCTTATTGTTGCCACCATCCCACTAGTTCTGTGCCTCTTCTATGTGGGGAAGAAGAGGAGCCGCTGACCTCTCATGGGACAGGTGCTGAGCAGGCTTCCTGAGGTACATGACCTCATGACTCTGAAGGTCACAGCTGATCAGCCTGAGATTTGAACCCAAGCCGATCTGACTCCTATGTCCTTGCTGGTCTTCACGAAGCCCTCCTGGGTGCCCAGACTGAAGAGGGACCAGTGCCTCCTGACATCTGTGTGGTGCTCTCAAGGCTTAAAGCATCTCCTCATATTCTCTTTCTTTGTCCTCCTCAGAGACTATCAGCACCTAGAGAGCAAGGGGTGCGTCCTTGATTCCTGCATCTCCAGAGCCTGGCATGGTTCATGGCCCATAACATGCTGGAACAAACACAGGCTCAACGAGTGATAGATTTTTATGTCACTGCTTACCACAAGCCTGTGCCGTGTCAGGAGGACCGGGATAAAGCTTACAAAGCACTTAACACAGCTCGAAAAATGCAGGTTCTTATTGGCATTATTGGGGAACAGGTATTACTTACTTGGAGTGATCAAAACACAGCCCCTCCAAAAGAAAAGCCCACTAAATAATGGTCTGGGCTCTCAACCCAATTCTTGTGCTTCCACTTGGCTTCATTGCCCTTCAGTCTAGGTGAAGTGTAGATCTATTCAAATTGGCAGGTGTTGGCTGCATAATAATCCACATTAAAGAGCACACTTAGCGTTATTGAACACCAACCCATATTGTAACTGATTTTCCTTTCTCTTCTTGCTTCCTTTTTCCCCCCTTCTTCCCCTTGCTTCTGCAGACATTTGTTGATTACCTATTTTATGCCAGAGTTTTATTATTTGCTGGAGATTTAAAAAGAATAAAGTGAAGAAAGCTATAATCTCATATGAAGATGGGCACTTAAACAACTAACTGTACTGTAAATGAAAGTGGTATGGCAGAGGCAGGTACAGAGTGCTCTGCAAAAACAGAAGGGAGAGAGGATTAGTAGCGTAATGATTCCTAGCTGCTCTAACAACTTCCAAATCCTAGCGAGCTAAGACAATACAAATTCATTTCTTACTTATACAGTGTCCACTGCAGGTGCTCTTCTAGGTGACCACTTCCAGGTGGTGATTCAAGGACCTGGGTTCTTGCTGTAGTGTTTCTAGTGGTGTCCTTGCTTCCATGCAGGTGGACGGGGAGAGGGGGGAGAGAATCAGGGCGACCTTTTGGGGTCAGACCTAGAAATGGAACTAGAACTGTCCCCACTGAGATGCAAGGTGGCTGCGAAAAGGCATCCCTCCCGTGGGCCTGCGAGGTAAATGGTAACAGTTTGGTGGGCACATACATTGCCTCTGTAGAGGAAATCATTATTTCTGTGGAGAGGAAGAATGGAAGTCCGGGGATCCGAGAGGACTCTGCAGAGGGGGCCCCATTTGCCTCACCTCTTGAGGAATGTCTAGGGTTTGGCCATGGGGAAAGTTATAGGGCATTCCAGGCAGAGAGACTCAGAAGAACTAAGCACATACCTGCGGATCTTTGTACCACAGTCCGGGGTGTGGAGCTGTCAGCTGAAGAGGCATTTCAGGCAGCATTCTGCTGTCACTGCATCCTCTTGTCCTCTTCTCGTCCTTGCCTTCCACCGTCCCACCTGCTGGTGGCAATTTCCCATTTGGCTTACGTAGCGTCTAGACTCGTTTCCTGTGAGGGCGGATTCTCTGGTTGTGTGTGCCGTGGAGGGGCCACGGGCCCATCTCCCCCCGTGGAAGTTCTCCTCACACTTGCTTTCCCCCTTCTTGGCACCTAAGGTGTGGACACATGATCTAGGCTCAACCCAGCAGAGGCCACACCCAAAATGGCCACTAGGCACACAAAGAAGAAAGGGTAGCTGGCAGCCAGCCGTGCTCCCAGGGGTGGGCCAAGTAGTCTGTGATTTAACAAACCCTTCAGGTGCTTCTGATGCGTGCTACAGTCTGACAGTTTCTCCTCGCCGAGTCCACCCTCCGTGGGAGATTTCTGATTCAGAGCGTCTGAGGTGGGGCCCGAGGATGTGCATTTCTGACAAGCAGGTAGTGCTGATGCTGCTGGTCCAGGGACCACGCTGGGAGAGCCTCAGTGCTACTCCATTACCTCAAAAATATAACGAGTGGAGAGAGAGGGAGGAAGAACACCAGTGGATAGGTCCTCCAGCCAGAATGAAAGAGAACAGAATGGGAGGCTTTGGGGTGCAACTCTCGGGCTCTCCTTCCCCCTTTGCAGTCTGAGCACACTCCTCTCGTTTCTGCCCAGCCCTGCCCATCATACTGGCCCGCTTCGCTTGAGTCAGACATTTTAGAAATGCAACTTTCTTTTCTTTTTTTCTGTACAGGTGTCAGTTCTGACATTAGAAATATCTTGCCCAATTAGATCACAAATAAGCCAAGAATATCCTTCAAAATGCAGGTAATCAAAGCGTAGTATCAGAACCTGATCATTCCCTCACACATCCATGGTGACGGCCCAGGGCTGCTTTCTTTACAGCCTGGCAGACTTTCTAATTCTGACTCACATTTTTCTAAAAGGGAAAAAAATTACCTGTTAGACAGATGCTCCTTAAAGAAGATTCTTTCTTAGAGGAACTTTATAAAAGCCACATTTGGACATTATTTGTGTGTGAAAATTGTGCTCTTCCTGCTCATAAACTTTTCCGAAACAGTTTTTTTTTTTTCTTGTGGGAGCTTGAAAAGGGCTGGTAATTTTAAAACGTCACCTGTGACACTGATATGCTTTTGGTAGCAGATAAATGCCGCTAGCTGGTGTGAAGACAATTTGCCCGGAAAATATGAAGTGCTATATGTCCAGAATTACTAGGCACAGAGTAAAACTCTCCATTCGTTAAAAAAAAATTCCCCAGACACTGACTTGCAGTCGCTGAGTTCTGGGCTGTGCTTTATTAATCCTTCTGTTCACTCTGCATGGGGCACAAGAGGCTGGTCAGAGAGGAGTTCTTTTTTTTTTTTTTTTTTAAGATTTTATTTATTATTTGACAGAGAGAGAAAGAGAGAGAGCACATGAGAGGGGGGAGGGTCAGAGGGAGAAGCAGACCCCCTGCCGAGCAGGGAGCCCGATGCGGGACTCGATCCCGGGACTCCAGGATCATGACCTGAGCCGAAGGCAGTCGCTCAACCCACTGAGCCACCCAGGCGCCCCAGAGAGGAGTTCTTAATGAACTGTGTGTGGGGGGCCCCTGCATTGCAGGAGGGGACGCGGCCTGTTCTCCGCTTCACATACAAGGCGTAGGGAACACACGAGGTAGTTTGAACGTGTAACCCCCATCGCAGCATTCCTTCCACACAAGGAATAATGGTATCAGCATGTAATCTCAGTATTTTGCCCTTGACACAAAATTCTGCCCGCTGCTCTGATATCCAGTAGCTCACTCCTCACTAATTTGAAATAGGTCCCGGTGGATTGGCATCCCCTCCATCTGAATTGCAACACGCACTTCATCTCCTCCTGCTTAAAATGAGGATGAGCATGCTTACAGCGTTTAAGAGTCGGAGGCCGCTTCAGGGATAGGTATTTGTAAGTTTCATGAATTATTTATTTAAGCAAATGTATACAGAGCATTTATGTGTTGGAGTATATGCCTGATCACACTCAAAGGGGTGTCGTGGAAATGTATCATGCTCCGGCATCACCATTTTGACACATGTAGTGTGTAGAGTCAGAACGCCGCTCCTGGGATAGAACAGGATTAGTTCAGTTTGGAGTCATTTGGCTCTCATGATGCAAAACTAAGTAAATGCGTTTTATCATTTCCCCGGTTGTGTAAGGATAAAGCCCAGCCTGGATCTGTTTGGGCTTCATGCCTGGAGTTTTGAACTAAACACAGTCCCATTGGTGTGTTGTAGGATTTCATTGTTTTTGCTTTTATTTTGTTTTTCCCTTTCAGCAAGCACATATTCAGAAAAACAGCAGTATGTGCTTTAAAGGTTTATAGTGTTTTCCTTACAGGGAGATTCACGAAATAGTATAAATCAAGTCAAATTTTTAAATATTTGTGTAAGACCGAGGCTCTGCTTCCCCTGTTTCCTTGGCATCTCCTGTCTCACACGTACACACGCGGGCATACACAGCCAGAGGTCTGCGGTAACACTTAGCCAGGCGTCCAGGTGTTTAATTTGGAGCAGTGCAGAAAGTGAGGGACCTGAGAAGCCCCTCCTATGTCGGAAAATCCAGCCTCAAGTTTGCTTCAAACCCTTTACTCCATCGGATGTGGAAACAGTTCTTGGGGACAACTTCTTGACGCTCTGGATGTTCTCACCTCCTCCTTTCTGGTCCGTTGGAGGGTAAAGATGGTAGTGAGGGAATCTAGAATAAGCCCCCAGCACATAGGTAAGCAGGCACTCCTCTCTGCAGAGTTAAGGGGTAAACTAGCAAGAGTAAAAGCTTAACCAGATATTCAAGGTTGTACCTAAATACCCAATATTTCCAAAATCATTTGAGGAATTAACTTAAAAGTCAATCATCAGCCAGCCGGTGTGTGTCAAAAAGAAAGGGCAAATTGCATACATTCCTTGGTTAGTTGCCCCTGTGAGGTACACTGAATTGTACCGTGACCTCCTGAACCTTTACTGATGCCCTCTAAAAGTCCCACATGGAAGGGTAAATATAATTGCTCGCTAAGATGCGTCCATCCTGAAATCTCCGGGAGACAGAAATATTAAAATGAATAGACGGCGCCTGGCAGATCGCTTCCTGCCAGTGATAAGCAATCTTGCCTATTAAGTGTCTGCCAGTGCAGGCAGATACTTACATTCCATGCACGGTCACAGGCACGGTGCGGGATGATTGATTGAATATATCTATACTTTGTATACAGCTAATGAACTGGGGATGGTTGCTTAAAAGGAAGACTGATAGAACCCCGAAGTCCATAGCCAGATTCTGGCCAGAAGGAGGATGAGAAAGCGGTCCAGGGAATCAGAGTAAAGGGGGAGATAAATCAGGTAGATAGGCATTATAAACAGGCCTGGGAAGCTGGGGCTTGCAGGCAATGTGAGAGACTCTCGGGAAACGGGGAGAAATGAGGAAATGGAGCACTGATGAATGCTTCGCTGCCTTCCGTCCTTAGCACACTTGGGTTGAGCAGCCATATGTGCTTTTTAAAAAAGAATCTTCTTTCTAAATCCTAGAAACATTCGTCTGAAAATACGGTAAAAATTGGACCAGCGCCCTTCTTTTAGATGGGAGAAAGCACCTAGGTAAAATAAATTGCTTAATAAGTTAAACAGTCAAATTTCCTGATCTTTATTGTTCTTTAAAAGGAAAGTTTAAAGTTTATTATTGTTGTTTGAAAAAAGAAAAAGGAAGAGAAAGGCCCATGCTCACTGTGAACACCTAAACAGTTCAGTGTTTTTAGAAGTGCAAAGGGAGTGTTTCTTTGGAGGGGTCTTCTGTTCCTCCTCCAGAGGAGTCCATAAGTTTGTATGTATTTTTATATTCATTTCTACCCAAGTGCAATGTGCAATAGGAATTGTACACAAATAAAATACCTTACGTGTATTGATCCTTTTATTTACAAATAGGATGTTGGCAATATTCATCCTTGTTGGTATGAATAAATTAATCTTGCTTCTTCTAAGATGCCATGATGTATTTCACTAGTTCCTTATGTTAATCTTAAAGATAAAACAGTTATTTTACCAGCAAATATGGGTTCATTTGGGAATGACAGAGAATTGCAATTCGGGACATGCCAAGTACGGCAAAGCCATAGGCAAGTCCCACAGAAAAAGGAGAGGAACGTTACTTTATGGAGGAGAAGGAGGAAGTTGGGAGGGGTTGTTTTGAACAAAAGTCCCTTGGAGAGAAGCAAGAGTTCAGGGTGATGACAGTTTCTCATTGCCTGAGTTGCAGGGGTAGTCGATTTTTTATAGGTGATGCAATATACATCTTTCCCTGTTGGGGCTGTAATTGATGATTCTTTCCTGTTGAGATTCTTTTGGGGTCTGTAATTGACACTTCTGTTGTAGTCTGTAATTGACAATTATTTCTATAATTAATATTTGAGTGATAAGGCTTCCCCTTCTGTGCTCCCCCTTCTAGCTTCTGACTCCATTTTAGTGAGGTTTGCCTTTATTAATTTTCACATTACAGATTTACCTGCACGTTATTTCTGGTTCTTCTGCTCTGCCAACCAAGGCCATTAGGAACACCTCGGTGGATGTAAGTGTCTCTGTAATGCAAGCTCCTAGATATGGAATTGCCAGAACCTTGGTACACAAATTAAAAGTCTGAGGAATATTGCAAAACTGCTTAACAAAAAGGTTATTGCAATATGCCATCCCATCAACTATGTGTAGAAGTTTCCAGAAAAGCTTGGCGGTAGTGGGTGTTTTCACACTTTTGACATTGCCAGACTGGTAGGTGAGAAATGTTTAATTTATATTTCTTTAATTATGGAGTTGAATGTCATTTCATATATTTACTGGACATTTTTATTTCTTTTTCTTCGTATTGTTTATATTGTTTGCCTGTTTTTTCTTTTTTTTCCATGTTTTTCTTTTTGATCTGCAACAAGTATGAAACATGTTAAAAGACTTTATCCATTGTCATGTGTGTTATAAGTTACTTTCCAGTTGGTCGTTTGCAATCTTATTTATCAAATATATATTTTTATATAAAATGTTTCATTTTTATGTAGTCAAAGTTGCCTTTATATCTTATGAACTCATGGTGAAAAAGATCATCCCCCTCCCCATCCCAAGATTTTGAAAAATATGAATTATTTTCCTAATGGTTTGAATAATTTAAATTTTACATTTTAATCATTGATCCATCTGAAATATATTTTATGTTAGGAGGGAGATTCAGTATTTTTGTTCTGTATGAACAGGTTTATAGTCCCAACATCGTCTGTTAATTAAACTATCTAGCCCTACTGACTGGTAATGCCGTCTTAACTTGGAACCAATTCTGGACTCTTTTATTCCATTGATTTGTCAGTCTCACACTGAGTCAATTCTTTTTTTTTTTTTTTAAGATTTTATTTATTTATTTTGAGAGAAAGAGGGAGCACAAGCAGAGGGGGGGGTAGAGGGTGGGGGAGAAACAGACTCCCCGCTGAGCAAGGAGCCCAACTCGGGGCTCCATCCCAGGACCCTGGAATCATGACCTGAGCCGAAGGCGGACGTTTAACTGACTGAGTCACCCAGGTGCCCCAACATAGTCAATTGTGTGCTGTTTTAATTATTATTGTTTTGTAAACTCTTTCAATACTTGTTAGGGAACATTCTCCACATTAGGTATCCTCCCATTTTCCCTAATTGTTACCTAGGGATAAGATAGGAGGAAAAGAGGGGAGACTTCAATGTGTGGGTGCCCCTGCAGGATCCTGATGACCCTCTTGGTGTGCAGTTCTCCAGATGAGACAGTGGACATTCACCTGGTGAGCCCCAAAGGGCTTTCTTCAACTTCCTTGGTAGTAGGGCCCCCTCTTGATGGAAGACGTCAGGGCTAAAGGCAGTGTTATGTTTCGTAGCTTCCCTTCTGCTTGTGGACTCCATAGGCAGCTGGTCAGAGAATGGCTTCCTCCTTTTGGTTATGGTGGTTTTGCTTTTTTTTTTTTATACAATGTTCCCTTGCATGATTTCCTCTGCTACTTGGCACTGACAAACTGGCTTTATCTTCATACCTGATTTTATTATCCATTCTCACCTTGTGCATTACGGATAGGATAGCTGCAGGGTCCATTTGCAGAACTCTCTTTGCCTCTGGTGCCAGTAGGTTCTGCATTCCTGTCAGCCTGCCATTTCCTCGGGAGTGTGTTTGTCTGTCTTCTCTGAATCCCGGCACCAGGCAGGGTTCCTGGCACATACGATCACTCCAGAAATGGTTGATAAGGAAGAAAGGACCAAAGGGAGGGGAGGGAGAGAGGAGCAAGATGATGCACGTATGCACCAAGCATTTGGAATGAATAGAACATCTGTCAGACACAAGGGCCCTGAGGTCTGTCCTTAATTCTGATCTCGTGATCTTGTTTTAGGGTTTTAGCACTCTGGGGTCTTGTTTATTCACACGTTGATACCACTCAGTTACCCATATGGGGAGTAGATAATACACCAGTTAATAACATTGACTTTGGCACCAGTCAGATGTGAATGTAAGTAATGGCCATACCACCTACTGGTTTTTAATTGGTTTAATTTACTTTTGTAAACCTCAGTTTTTCCTCCTTAGATTAGCAGTGAGGTTGAAATGAGATAATGCACTGAAAGCACTTGACACAGAGCCTGATATGGGTGTAAGCACCCAGTAAATGTTAGCTCCTACTAATAAGATTTCTGTTATTTTTATTATTATTACTACTATCTTATTATTGTCCAGTGGTAAGGTGATGAGTGCAAGTATTTCTTTGGCCATAAGGCCATAGGTGCTACACTGAGCAAGATAATACAATTAAAAAAAAAAAATTAAGCCCAATAATGATTGTATCCAAAGAGGTATTTCTGGGGAACTAACAAAACTTAGCCACTTTGTTTTACCAAAACATCGCTGTCCTTCTGATGATGGATTGTTGTTAACAAGGAGTTAGTGTAAAGCAGAAAGTTGACATGTTTTTCATCTAGAAGGAATGATTGAAGGAAATTAGTGCCACATGCTCAACTCTTCAGTCTCAGGGCCTTTGCACTTGCTCTTCGCTCTGCCTGGAAACGTCTTCCCCTCCATATCTCAATGGCTCCTTTCCTTAGTTCTTTCAGAGGAGCAGTGTGTCAGGGAGGCCTTCGCTGACCCCCAGTGTCACACAGTACCCCACCCCGACCACAGGCAGTTCCTTAGTCCTCACTGCCACCAGGCATGTGCATGTATTTTTATCTTTTCAGTTTTGTTTTATTGTGGGAAGAGCATTTAACATGAGATCTACCCTCCTAACACGTGGCTAATTGTACAATTGAACATTATCAATGTCAGGGACATCGTGGAACAGAGGATCTCTAGAACTCACTCATCTTGTGCCATTGAGGCCTAATGCCTGCTGATTAGCAGCTCCGCATTGCCTCTTCCCCAGCCCCTGGCAATCTCCATTCTGCTGTCTGATTCTATGAGTTTGACTGCTTTTGATAAGTCAAGTAAGTGTAATCATGCAGTATTTGTCCCGCTCCGACTGGATTATTTCACTTAGCATAGTGTCTTCCATATTGTCACAGATGGCAGGATTTCCTTCTTCTTTTAAGTTTGGATACTAATCCATTGTATGTATATACCACATTTTCTTTATTCATTCATCCATCTTTGGGCATTTAGGTTTTCTCCACATCGTGGCTACTGGGAAGAATGCTATAATGAACATGTGAGTCCTGATCTATTTTGTATACTTATTGTTTGCCTGTGTATTGCCCCTTGTTCCCCATTAGAACCTAAGTGGCATGAGGACTTAGTTTTGCTTTGTTCACTGCTATATCCTCAGAGTCTAGAATACAGCACTGTCCTTGACTCAGATCCCAGCACCTGTTTCCTTTGTCCTTAATTACATCCTAAGTTGGAAAACCTTCTCAGTCCAAGTTCTAGGCCATGTATGAAAAAACTGCCAGTGTGGCTGGAAAAGTGATCAGCTTTGGTACCTTTGGAAATTCAGGGTCTTGTGCTTGGTCCCCCTTGAGTATTGGTCCCAGACCCAGAACCGTGACCCACATTCCCATGATTTCTGAGGTCCATCCTCTTGAGCCATGAACAATGCCGTGTATCATGCCCAAGTCACTTGGAAGTCCAGTTTCAGTTGGAGAACCGGACCCACTCAGGATTAGCACCATCAGCTTTACAGATGATTTGCAAAATGTTCCTTCTCCTTCCCCCTGCCCTCTCTCTATTCTTCCATCCTGTTGAGACTCTTGTAGCTACTCATAATTCTTTCTTCCAGAACTTTGCAAACTTGCTATTCTTAGCTACTTGTCATCATTTTGTTACATTTTTCCCCACGAGAAAGTAAACCCCATGAAGGATGGTACCCTGTTTGTTTTATGAACTGCCCTGCCCGGACCATCAGGCATAGTGCTTGGCTGTAGTCCGAGAATATTTACTGAGCACTGATGGATGGATTGGCTTTTGTTTCACCTTCCCATCCACACTGCATCCCAAAGGTGGTATGAATGGGCTGCCCACTCCTTTCCAAATCTGCCTTCAGCATCACATTCCTAGATTGCTCTAGAGGCCTCCTGTTTGCTTAGTCTTTTCCCCTCTAGACTCTTCACCCCGCAGTGTACCTCATACAGCAAGGATCTCAGAAGAATGCTCTGGAAAGTGTGGCCCAGAGCACTTCCCTCTTTTCTCCACAGCATACAAATCTTTGCCTGCTGGACAGCATCCAGACTTCCTTGCCTGTTTTTCTGGGCATCAGACACCCTGGCCTCATGTTTTCCTTCTGTCTCACCTCTCTTGTCCCCAACATCTTGCTTCTGCCAAACCAGACAACTCGCCTTCCCTAGATATGCCCCACATTTTTCTCATACATTTTGTTCATGCGGTACCCTCTGTCTGAAGAGCCCCCTCACTGTCCCTCTACCTCACCCTGTTCTTTGCGTCTTTAGGTCCTAAGCTTAAAAAGAACAAAGAATCTGGTCAAATCCTGAACCTGCTTGCCAGTGGATAACACTTTCCTGAGCCTGTGCTTAGGAATCTGTCAAGTGGTGGAAATAATGGCCCCTGTGAGGGTTCAATTAGATACTGAATACAGGTGGTTTGGCAGAGAGTAAGCACTTATTCCATAAATAAAGTAGTTATTTCTCTTCAAAGCCCAACTCAAAAACATCCCCCTCTGCCGGCTCCCTTCTAATCTTCCCAGAAATGGTCTCTCTTCTTCCTTACCATCCTCTTGGAGGTTGTGGCAGAATTGCCCATGTATCAGAATGCTTCATCCACACGTTCTGCCTTCCCTTCTAGTCATCGAAGACGAGAAACGCCTTGAAGTTAGGAATCGTGCCTCGTGTTCTCCGCAGGACTCTGAACATCACAGTTGCTCCAGAATTGTTTTTCTCTTTTAATGGACTGAATCATTTTGCTGCTTCTCAGGCTACTACTTTCTATCACAATATCCTATAGATTAGGTAAGGATAGCCTATTTTTCACTTCGGTAATGGCCAAGCAGTGAGGCCCTGGTTTTGAGTTCTTAATATGGCACCAGGAGAATCACTGGCGTTGAAAGAAACTAGATCAGAGGGTGAATAAAAAGGCATTTGATGAGGCTCTTAGTGTAACAGAATGTCTCACTCATCTTTTTTCCTTAGTCTTTGAAACAGACAATGGCCTGGAGCCTTCTCGGCAGATGGACCATGTTTGTGCCTTAGTCACTTAACAGCTATTAGCCTGATTCCATACACTGCAGCCAAATTAAATAATAAGTAAGAGCCTATGAAAAGCTGGTTTGGAGACGGTGTTACTACGTCTCGCTTGATGGCCTTCTTAGAAGCACATGCTCCCTCTCCATGCTGTCAGCCTGGTCCTGGGACTAAGGAGTCTTCCACACAGATGCAAAGATGGAGGCCTGCAGGAGAGTTGTCTGTACTCTAGAGTTGGGGCGGGGGCGGGGGGGAAGAATGTCCTGATTATAAATTCCAGCTTGCACCCACGGCTCTTACCCTCCGTGCCACCAACCAAGAAGACAACTCACAATGATGTGATTTCTGCTTTCATTGGTCAAAAGTTTCCTTAGTGGATAACATAAGACCTGCAAATGTTCACAGTGAGGAAATTTTGGGTCTAAGTGTCTCTGTCCCCAGGCAACTATCTCAACATGAAGTGCTTCTCAACTTCACCCCTACTGCCAATGACTGTGTCCTCCTCTGAGCACCCTTCACCCTGAATCTGAACATCATATTTAATGGTATTTATTACTTTCATGCTTGCATTATGAATCTTGGTATATTCAGTTCCTGAAGGGTAGAGACTCTGTATTGTTCATCTATGTACTTCCTGTAAGTTTAACCTTACTTGTAATATGTTTGTACGTATACATTTATGTTCATATATATATTCAATAATTTTTGAATTGATGCCTGCAAACTCTTAGACATTTTAACTTTATCCTCTCTTTTCTCTCAGCTCCTCTATAGCAAACCCACATTCTTTCTGCATGTGGGCAAACAGTTTTTTGTATTTGTAAAATATCTCTATCAACTGTCAATGCTCATTACCTGGTTGTCAAGGGGTTAGATTCAGACATCTTCTAGAAAGCGTGACTGCATTTCTTGACTTAAATTTCAGCAGAAAATAAAAGCAGAAAACTCAAGTTTCATTAAACAGAAGAAACTCATTACCCTAGTGCAAGATCCTTATTGCAAGTTATACTTCATAAATAAGTATACAGGATTCCCAGGTGTGGTAGCTCTGATGGGTAGCCAGACCTTCACTTATATGCTGTCTTCCTACCTTTGCTACAAAGCACTCCCCTAGAATACAGAGAAGAAAGACAAATTAAATTAGAGTTGTTTTTTTGCTGTAATTCTGCTAGTGAGATGTCATGTAGATTTAAGATTCCCTGACCCTTTATGTATCACAAACCCACTTGTTTGTTTGGGTTGGTTTTATAGATTTAGCAGAATTAGAAGGTAGCCACTCATCAGGGCTTCTGGACAGAAACCATAAAATTCAGCTTCCTCTAGCTCCTGGCAAAGAAGAACATGGGGTAGAGAAGTCAGATACTGGTTAGTTTTCAGGCATCAGGAAGAGACTGGATGGTCTGTTGTCCTGGCAACATTTCTTTGATGTTGCAATAACCATGGGAAATGAAGTGCTAAGTTGTCCAAAAACAGAGGCATAATATATCCCCCCCACCGATATTTTTATAAGGTATTTTCAAAACATATCTTAAGGCTAACAGTTGAGATCCGTTTTCCTGGTTATGAGGGTAAGGTGTAGGTGGTATCTAAGGCACTTAGAATGGCAGAAACCAAGTTAGTAAGGCATGTGTGCACACGCACATGCGTGTGTTTGTGTGTGTGTGTGTGCATGCATGTTTGTACATAGTACAGACAACAGGCTTTTCCAGACAACACACTACCTAGAGGGGCATGAAATAAAGGGATTATAGTATTGAAATTATGCTCAATTCTTTGGGCAAGTAGACAATTTCTACAACCTAGTCCAAAGGAAGGACTTTCTCTAGGTAAGTAATTTCATTGAATTGATCATGTTATGTGGTTGGTTTTCCGTGGTCTTACTGGCCCGTCACCATTAAGTCTGGTTGAGGCTGAGTGCTAGACAAACTACATAATGTCCTTCGGCACCCAGACATCTGTAGAGCTGCAGTTCACTTTCTAATGACAAGGGAGGAGGAGGAAAGAATAGGAAAAAAAGAAAATTGATGGTAGGCTAAAAAATGTTTAATAAACCAAGAGGAGAATAGATAAAGAGATCATAGGTCAGAAGGAAGACGAGGAGAAATAAATGATGTGCCATAAGGAGAACGCAGACCTTAAAAGTGAGTCTGATTAACCAAGCCACTCTTCAGAGATGCAGAAGGCCATCCTATTTCTTGCTCGCCTTACCGGCTACTATCTTTGGGACTATCAGCTCATCTGTAAAGTTGGAGAGGTGAGTTCCTTTTGTTTAATGATCTGTAATTACATAAGTCAGACCAGAGGGATGTAACAGCATCATCTGACACTGTTTCCCTGGGTGAGACGCTGATATAGCTGTGATTTAGGGTAGGACCTCCTTTTCCCTAAAGTCACCGACCACCTGAAGAATGCCTCCTGGCACTGAAGAGAGTCTGCATGTCAGGTTAGTTTTGGGAAAAAGATGTAGATGAGTGCTGAGTAGCACAGAAGGCTTCTCTCACAACACAGGCAGAGAGGCTCATAGACCTATGGGAGGGGCAGGAGGGGCAAGACCGGCCTCCTGCCCTCTGGTCCAGGCCTGAGGAAGCATGAGGACTGCTCTTATGGCTCAATAGCACCCAGGCTATGGGCCACGGCTGTACCGGGATATGTGCAGAGGCTTCTTCATTCTGCAGAGAGAAGATGACCCACTTACGTACTTCATTGGGTCCACATTCAACCAACACATTGACTTAGGGCTCCCAATGCTGTGGCAGGATTGTATAGATTCTTCCTTCCCATCAGCACCTCCTGGGAGCCTGCATGCCTGGTTGGTAATTTCTCCCCATAGTGCTTGGCATAAACTGTGTGCTCAATTAACTTTTGCAGAATACATTTTTTTTTTCCAGAAGCAAAATCATTATATGCTTATGGTGGAAGGTTTTAGTAAAACCTTGATAGGAAAACACACACACACACATACACACACACAGTTAAAACCATCTGTAATTCATCCATCCACAGTTCAGCACTGTTAACATAGTCATATATACGCTTTCAGTTTTTATTTTATATGGCTATAGATCTAATTACATTTCTGATTTACAAAAATGAACTTCTATATTACACAATATGTTGTTACATATATATAAAGTATCTTTCCATGTCCTTAAATATTTTATAGATTAGGGCGCCTGGGTGGCTCAGTTGGTTAAGCAACTGCCTTCGTCTCAGGTCATGATCCCGGAGTCCTGGGATCGAGTCCCACATCGGGCTCCTGGCTCAGCAGGGAGCCTTCTTCTCCCTCTGACCCTCTCCCTTCTCATGCTGTTTCTCTCTCCCTCGCTGTCTAATAAATAAATAAAATCTTTAAAAAATATTTTATAGATTATATTTCATGGCTACCAAATATTCTACTTTATAGATGGATCATTGTTATTGAACTAATCGCCTTCTTCGGTTGAACAGTTAGGCTATTTTCAGTTTTCATGCTGTTGTAAATACCATTCAAATGAGTATTTTTTTTTTAAAGATTTTATTTATTTGACAGAGAGAGATACAGCGAGAGAGGGAACACAAGCAGGGGGAGTGGGAGAGGGAGAAGCAGGCTTCCCGCTGAGCAGGGAGCCCGATGTGGGGCTCGATCCCAGGACCCTGAGGATCATGACCTGAGCCGAAGGCAGACGCTTAACGACTGAGCCACCCAGGCGCCCCAATATCTTTGTTTTTAAGTCTTTATTCAAAACCATGATTATTTCCTTAGGGTAAACGATTCCAAGGGGAATTGTAGCAGAGAATATGCAAATGGCCAGTGCTTATTGATACATATTGTCAAACTGTCGTCCAGATAGGTGCAACTATGTGCTCCTTAGCAGGCCTACTATGGCGGGGTAATTTCTTGGGTCTCCCCCACCAATTCCCCATCAAGGCTGACTGTGTAGGTTTCTAGTTTGATAGGTAGGTACATTGCTTTGAGTGCAGTGAGTTTGAAATTTTCCCTCACATACTGATTGACTCCGATACTTTTTTCCCCTGGTTACCTACACACATGAATCCTGGCTGGGTTCCCGAGAGTGACAATATGACAACTGTTAGGCTTTCTCGTTTTTTTTTTTGGAGAGGCATTAGGTAGAAAATATACCTCATCAAATGTGTTAAAAATATATTTTAAAATATAAGCGGAAAAAATGTAGATGATTAGAGAAGCTGGTTCTAAACTGAGGGCAATTATAATAGTTTTTAAGAAAGGCAAACATTCCAAAGATACGCAATGATAAAAGAACAAAATGTCTTAGGAAATGCACTCAGTAGGTGAGAATTCTATACTGAGTGTGTTCCATCAAGAAAAGCTAGAAGAAACACCGCACCCCTCCCCGTGCTCAGTGCTCTTGGATGACTTAAGGACAGAGTGATTTTGTACTAGTGTCCCCACCAGGGACACATCCTACCCTAGCTCACTGATACCAAAATATTCCTCTCCTAAATAGAAAGCCCATGCTTTAGCTTTTAAAAATAACAGCAGAAAATGACCAGAGGGGCACTCAGTGATGTTTAAGAATCCTGGGGCAAGGCAGACTGTTCTTAAGATAGCTCCGTCCTTGTCTTGCTGAATTATTTATAAAACCTGTGGGGGCAGAGCCTGAGTGAAGGCACTTCCTTTCTGAACGTGCTCGAGAACTCCCAGGGCCTGGCGGGGAAGCCAGTGTCTCTAGGATGTCTGATACCTGGAGTCCGGGAGTCTGCCATTGATTTTCTTTAGAAGAAACCTTTCTGCAAATGCCACAGACCTACATTAGCCAGCGCTGTAGAGACCTGGTCAGAGGCAGGCAAGGAGAATAGGGAATTCCTTGTGCTGATTTCATCTCTTTGGGATGGCTCTTTCCTTTAATTCCCGTAATTCCAAACCCTGAACTGTTCACTTTTTCTTGCATGACTCCAGGTGTTCTAGCATTGCTTCAGGTGGATGCTGCCCCGCACTGACAAGAGGCTGACCCTGGAGCGAAGCGGGTGCCCAGTGCTGGTCCGTGAGTGGCAAGATACCTATAGCTAGAACAGAAATGCAAGTTTTAAGGGAATGAGAAGGAAGCTGATAAATGTGAATGGGAGAACATCATCCCTGAGCTGGAAGGAAGGTCCTGGGGGGGAGCATCCCTCTGCACGGTGGCCCAACTCACCTGGAGATAGACATTAAGATGAATTTATACTCAGAAGGAGCCCCTTCTAAGCCCAATCTAAATTGGTAGAGTGATCTTGAGCGTTTGAAAGTCTTAGTTATTAAAGACACGATTAGAGCTGTCCACACTAAAAAGTCATTTGGGAGTTGAGAGGTATGGGTAAATGATGAGCATGATGTTTGGATTGATTTCTTCTCAACAAAGGTGATTTCAGCTGGCTTTCCCAGACAGTTTATGATACTTTGTCATGACTTTGGGTCTCTGGCTAGATTTTTCAGTTAAGTTAAGCAGGGAGACTCTTAGAAAGGAGGAAACCTTGAGAAGACTCCACGCCTTTGGGGCTCCTTCTGAGTATAAATTCATCTTATTGGGCCACCGTGCAGAGGGACGCTCCCCCCCAGCACCTTCCTCCAGCTCAGGGATGATGTTCTCCCATTCACATTTATCAGCTTCCTTCTCATTCCCTTAAAACTTGCATTTCTGTTCTAGCTATAGCTATCTTGCCACTCACTGACCAGCACTGGGCACCCGCTTCGCTCCAGTCAGCCTCTTGTCAGTGCGGGGCAGCATCCACCTGAAGCAATGCTAGAACACCTGGAGTCATGCAAGAAAAAGTGAACAGTTCAGGGTTTGGAATCAGAAGAGATCGTGAATTCAGAGCTCTGCGCCTAACTCACTCTGTGTCATGAGTCAGATTCCTGAACTGTCCAAACCGGTGGATGAATACACTTTTATTCTTCAGGCATCTATCCTGTGCTGTCTGCTTGTGTCCTGTCAGTTATCTCATTTAATCCTGTTAATTTTATCTGAAGTAGGGACTATCACCCCTGATTTACATATTCGGTAACTGGGGTTTGTAGCCATCTGAAGTCATAGAAACTACTAGGTGGTTATCCCAGGATTGAAACACCAATTTTTATTTTAGTGCAAATCTTGTTTTCTTTCCAAGAGATCACAATTGCCTTACTTCTCAGGACTGTTTTGAGGATCAGGTGATTATAACACCTATGAAAGATGAAACAGTCTTACCATTGTTTGGTTAGTGTTCTGTTGCTTTTCTAGTATAGTCACCGATCTGTTATTAAAAGGCAAGTTTCCAAAGGCCCTGACTTTGAAGGGAAATAAGACCGCTGGATAAATAAGGGGACTTGGAGAAATAAGGGAGGGAGGCTATTTTGTCTGTTTATCCCAGGAAACCAGTTCCCCTATAGCTTCATTCCAGAAGGTCTGTTTGTTAAACTGGAAATGTGGCCACAGCTCTGCTGTTTCACCACTCTGGACCCTGGGCTCCACTGACCAGTCTCTGCTTCCCTTTTGCTTACGTCCACTTGTGCTAAAATCATTCTGAAATATCGCCTTATATCATCACAGGGCTCATGCACCCTTAAACCCTGGAGCCCAATTCTTACGCATAAAAATAAAGATAAGACATGTAAGAGTGTTTTAATTTTCATCCTGCTAGTATTAAACATTCACTGTTTCTACATCTCTCTCTCTCCCCCTGGAGCATTTTGGAATAGGGAAGATACATTCATCATCTTATCCTGTTTTCCTAATCTCAAGTTGGAAGGTGTGGAGTGTTCATATTAATAGAGACTTTTTAGAGCCAGAGAACTCTTCCAAAAGATACAGGTAGGTGGGTATACATATTTACTTCTGCTATGGCTTCATGTAGAATGTTTAAAGATCCTAGAAATGTTGCTCTAGGAATGGAAGTGGAAGCCGCAGGCTTCATGGTTGATTGCTTTTCTGATTGGTGCCATAAAAAAAAAATGCATTAGAGAGAGAATATTTGATTTAAAGAGCTCCTAGATGCCGACACCACCTCTGTTTGTTTTCCTTCCTTTAGCAGAAACCTTGTAAAATTTTTATGAAGCATTAATGGATCTGAGATTTTCTCAAGCAAATTTTATGAAGTAAGCTTAATCCCACACATCCGACCCAATTTAGCAGTCTTTGGAGACATAGAACATAAAAAGCTCTTCAAAAGTATCTTGGGTACCTCAGTGCCATAGGGGAAATGGCATCAGGCAAGGAAAGGGACATTGCTAACCCAGGATGGTTTGACATGAAGTTCCAGCCCCCACTGGTGATAAAAGGAATAACCATGCAGGATGGAGTAAAGAGATATCCTGGCCACAAAGAATACCACACAGGTGAGCTAAACTTCAGGGATTAAATCTTCATTTATAATTTAGCACACACTTCAAGAACTTCCCCATATCCCTTTATTCATCAACGAGAAAATCACATTAAGAAAAACAAAAAATTATTTGTATCAACAATTCCAGTGATGTGAACCTGAAATCAATGGCTTTGATCTCAGAGAACGTACACGCACACACACACACACACCACTTTCCCTCCACCCCAATTCGTTTTCTGTATCTGAAACAAAAGGGCTTTGAGGATGATAAATTAATTCTGGTATATGCTGATGGGTGAATTTGCACTTTGTAATGTGAAGTTTGGTATTCCACAAACCAGGCAAATCAATGAGTCCTAACAAAGTAGTGAACAGTGGGAGTCCTCCCTAGAGGAGTCCTCCCACTATGCTGCTTTTGTCCCACAATGGCGAGTTCTTGTCATTTATTGTGGGCATTCCATTAAATTTATGACCAGCTTAACAGGGGAACGATGTCTTTGGGAAGAGAGAGAGGAACCCTCACTTACTGAGATATCTTAGTGCTCTGTTCAACAACTGTGAAGAATCTGAGATTTTACCTGACTTTTAAGCTAACAAGGTAGCTTGCTACTCTTTCTTGGTTGCTGGCAGAAGACACAAGACTCCTGGGTCAGAGACAAAGGGCTTCACTACTCCTGGCACAGCAAGAGGCATGAGTTTCATGTTCATACCTGTCCCTTTTGTCCTTCAAGTCCCAGGAGAGTGGTGTGTGTGGCCCAAGTAGATGCTATATACTCAGTTTGCGTGCCTCTGGGAAGGGGGCAGGGAGGACAACAAAGGATGTTGACAGATGTCTTGTGAGAGAGTTGCAGGACCTGGGGCCATCCCCTTCTCTTTCTGATACATTTTTCTATAAGGTTAAGGGGACTAGTGACCAAATTGTGATCAGAGCCATCAGAAGAGGTATGGCAGACTCAACAGTCGGTTAAATTAAGGTGTTTGCAACAGTTTGGGAGTACTGTACCAGGTTTTTTTCCTCATGAGGTAGGATACCTGGGTAGTTCTGAAAGACAAAGGGCAATTTGTGTCCCTTCCTCCCTGTACTTCCCAGGATCTGAGGTATCCCTCCCCAGGAACCTGGGTTTTTGCCTCTACTTCAACAAAATTGGTGTGTTATATCTAGTAGCTATTATTTCACCTTTCCCAATCATTTCCTGCTTGTAGTTAGATCTTTTATCTAGAAGAATCAAGTGCAAGAGTCTCAAGGGTATTTTCATAAAACTTACAGAGATACATTATGTCCCCACTTTGGCCTATGTGGGCCACTATAGAGGGATTTGGAAAAGAGCATACTCAACCATGTGGCCATTATCCTTTTGATCTAGGACCATGTTGGTCCAACAAAAGAATCCAGGAGGCTACACCAGAATTGAGTTTGAAACCTCTAGATCCCCTTTTGGCCATGTTGCCATCCAGAGGTGGACCCACCAGGCTGTCCTGGGGTTGCTTTTATGGGAAGGAAAGAACAACATGCCCAGGAATGGTCAGGGCGATATCTTGAATTTTCACGATAGGCTTTTATAACCCTTCCCCTAACCCCCAATTTATTTTGTCCTGTTTATTATCCAGGAAAGGACTAAAAAGAAATGATTTCTTTCTTGGAACAACCACATTCAGGAACCAAAGTGATATATTAAGGTGTGTGGATTAGGAGGAGGCAAGGGAAGGAGTCAGAAATCTTTTTGATTCAATTTTTCAGAGGCTGTTCCAACACTCACTGATATCAGATGCCTGTGGCTGATAGGGAGAATAAAGGTCCATCAAATACCTTGACTATCAGCCCTTTGTTGAGTTGCTTTAATGATAAAAGCTGTAGCACTGCTAGACTACAAAGGTTCTAAAAGCTCAACACATGACCCAGATTAGTTTTAAGGGCGACAGAGTTTGTGGCTAAATTAGCAGATTATATTGGAACAGCAACACTGCACCCTGAAAAATGTCCACCATAGTGAGGCATCATCAATAGCCCTGAAGGAAGGGAGTGAACAGTCAGATGTTGTCAGTTTTCCTGTAGTTGGCAGGAGCAATGCCCCAGGCAATGGGCCTCCCCACTACCACAAGATAAACAGGTCAACTTTGGCAGGAGTCACAAGCGGTGGCCTTCGCATTGGAAACATAGAGGCATTTGCCATGTGCTGGGGCTAGGATGGTAGATGTGTTGTCATGAAAAGTTCAGCAGTGCATCCAGGCATCAGTGGTGCCCATCAAAGTGGTATAACTTTATCCCAGTCAGTGTCGTGAGAGAACCAGTCCTTGCTGTGGGGATCTAAATGAGTAACCCAGGTGGTTTAATTAGCAGTTCTGTTATTTGTTTCCACGGCTCATGGCTCCAAAAAGGGGTGTCTCATCTTTAAGTCTGTAGTCTTCTTAGTGGTAGACCAAACATCTAGGCTGTGGACAACAGTCCAGGAATCAGTACAAATGTAACAAGGTTCATCAACGGGAGTATTGGCCAGAACTACGTGAACAGCTTTGAGCTCTGCCCACTGAGTGGAATGGCCATGTCCATTTTTGGTTCTGTTCTATTGGCGCTAAGGTTGAACAGCTGCCACCATCTAGAGGATACTATTGGGTTTCAGCTTAGCTGAACCTTCAGTCAGCCAAGTACAGGAATTTGGGGGAACATCTGTGAACTGAGGGCTTCACTTGGTCAGTGGCTTTGATTCAGACAATAGAATTGGGGATAGTTTCCTCAGAGGGATAGCTGACACTTTTCCTGTAAAACTGAGATGCCACTGAACTAGGCAGGCTGTGTTCTTGAAAAGATCATTTCCACTTGTTGAGCTCTCCCACCTTGACAGTCATTTGGCCCTAATTAAGACACCTCAGAATGGGAATATCAGACTGGAGATTCTCAAGGCCTCTAAGGGTCACATGCTCAGTTTTGACAAGAGCCCAGTAGCAAGTTAATAGCTGCTTTTCAAAAGGGGTGTGTATCTGGTAGCCACATCAGAGAAGGAAAGGGGCCAAAATCCCAAGGTACACCTCTGGGTGAGCCAGCCTCTCTTTGCCAGAGGCTCCAGTCAGCAAAGTCATCACTCACAGAAACATGTAGCTTGGAGGAGTTATTAGGGTTATGGGACACCAAAAGTAGAGAGCATGCTGCAGGTGGCTGGACAGCTTCTGACACAGCCTATTGGTTTGGGCCCCATCAAAGGAAGCTGATTCAAGAGTTAGTCAGTATAGAAGAGCAAGTAGGAGGCTGAAGTAAGGTGCATCCTTTTACCTGTTACCCAGAGAGTCCAATGAGATGCCAGACCTTCTTCTTGGTGGCAAGGGACTGAAGAGACAGCAGTTTTCCCTTGACGTCCAGGGGGGCTGGATATTATAAATCTATCCACGTAGTTTGAAGAAACTACTTGTCAATCAGGCCCTTGAATTTTATAGGGGTTTATCAGCCAGAGTTCCCTACTGGTGGAGGTGTGATAACACTGCATCCAGGGTCATTGAGATGGAGGTTTCTAACTTGCCAATCAGCCAGATATCAACTGGCGAGTAAAAGCTTTGAACATCAGAGAATAGAGGCATTAGTGCTAAATCTTGACCCAGATCCTGATGACACATGTCAGGGGATCTTGTCACACTGGCACTTCTCTACCTCCAGTTCTCCCTAATCAAGAGGATCCCTCTGACATTTTTGGGATGTGAAAGTACAAGCTTATAACACATCAGTTTCTACTGTTGATGGAGAAGCAACAGCAAAGACAATAGTACATTGAATTGGTTTAAAAAGCCCAGCCTGCTAGTTCGCATTTACTTCCTTCTCTTACTGTTAACCCTGCTCAAACCTCATGAGCTGAATCTGAGTGCCTCAGCACAATGGGAACTGGTAGAATAGTGACTTAACAAACAGAGAAAGACATGTATCATATGACCTCACTGATATGAGGAATTCTTAATCTCAGGAAACAAACTGAGGGTTGCTGGAGTGGGGGGTGGGGTGGGAAGGATGGGGTGACTGGGTGATAGACACTGGGGAGGGTATGTGCTCTGGTAAGCGCTGTGAATTGTGCAAGACTGTTGAATCTCAGATCTGTACCTCTGAAACAAATAATGCAATATATGTTAAGAAAATAAAAAAGAAGAAGAAGAAGGTAGCGGGAGGGGAAGAATGAAGCGGGGGAAATCGGAGGGGTAGACGAACCATGAGAGACGATGGACTCTGAAAAACAAACAGGGTTCTAGAGGGGAGGGGGGTGGGAGGATGGGTTAGCCTGGTGGTGGGTATTGAGGAGGGCACATTCTGCATGGAGCACTGGGTGTTATGCACAAACAATGAATCATGGAACACTTCATCTAAAACTAATGATGTAATGTATGGGGATTAACATAAGAATAAAAAAAAAAAAGAATAGTGACTTAAAAGCCATCCTAAGTGGGATGGCCTAGGGAATAGTTTGATTCCCTCCCCTCCTCATGGTTCCTTAACATACATGGGGACAGGGAGATCTCAGCCCCATCCCTAATCATCTTTCTCCTTAAGGCAGCTGAACAGAGTAGAAGGGATCAGAAGGATGAAGGGGTTTGGAGGTAGAGAGCAGCTCCGTGCCAGTAAGCGAGGAAATACCAACCAAACAAATTTCTGGTATTTTCAGTTTACTCAGAGTTCTGTATCATCATTGCTAAGGTCATTTATTTTAGCTCTGGGGATTCCTGGGCTCAACAGCTATAGACATATTGTCTTTCCACTGGGGTTGTGAGGTTTGCTGCCCCATTGTCCTGATAACATCCCTTCCTCCTCCTACCTGCAGGAGTGTAAGGAACAACCGATCACCATTCATGGGACTGTTTCAATCTTACCTCTCACCAGTCTCCAAACATTCAGTCATAGACAGGACCATGGGGACCCTCATTCACTACCCCCTACCCACTATTGATTAGGCAATAGCATTTGCTATAGGATCCCAATTGATAAATATCCTCTAAAGTGGCCTATGTGGCATACATCCTTTCCCTTACAGAAAGATCTATCTCCATTACTCTCCCATTTTTTAAAATTTTTTATGGTTATGCTAATCACCATACATTACATCATTAGTTTTTGATGTAGTGTCCCATGATTCATTGTTTGTGTATAACACCCAGTGCTCCATGCAGAATGTGCCCTCCTCAATACCCACCACCAGGCTAACCCATCCTCCCACCCCCTCCCCTCTAGAACCCTCAGTTTGTTTTTCAGAGTCCATCGTCTCTCATGGTTCGTCTACCCCTCCGATTCCCCCCCTTCATCCTTCCCCTACTGCTATCTTCTTCTTCTTCTTCTTTTTAACATATATTGTATTATTTGTTTCAGAGGTACAGATCTGTGATTCAACAGTCTTGCACAATTCACAGCACTCACCATAGCACATACCCTCCCCGATGTCTATCACCCAGCCACCCCATCCCTCCCACCCCCCACCACTCCAGCAACCCTCAGTTTGTTTCCTGAGATTAAGAATTCCTCATGTCAGTGAGGTCATATGATACATGTCTTTCTCTGACTGACTTATTTCGCTCAGCATAATACCCTCCAGTTCCATCCACATCATTGCAAATGGCAAGATTTCATTCCTTTTGATGGCTGCATAATATTCCAGTGTGTGTATATATATATATATATATATATATATATATATATATATATACACCACATCTTCTTTATCCATTCATCTGTCGATGGACATCTTGGCTCTTTCCACAGTTTGGCTATTGTGGACATTGCTGCTATAAACATCGGGGTGCACATACCCCTTCGGATCCCTACATTTGTATCTTTGGGGTAAATACCCACTATTACTCTCCCATTCTTATTATCAAATCCTTTCAGGAACTGTGGAGGATGTGAGATATTACTTAACCATCAAACCAACAAGGTAGTCTGCTACTGTTGTGTAAATGCTGGCAGAAGGCACAAGATTCCTGGGTCAGAGACAAAGGGCTTCATTTCTCCGGCACAGCAAGCAGTGTGAGCTTGAAGTTCATATCAGCTCTCCATGCTCCCAAAGCCCACAGGCGATGCGCAGAGCAGACATGTGGGTGCTGTGCACCGAGTGGGTTTACTTCACAGCTGTTAACCCCAAGTTTAGGGAACCTGAATCTTTTATAATGGGCTACAAGCAAACCTGCTTGACATTTGTCTAAGAGGGAGACATTATCTTCATTATATTGGGCAGTAAATAACATATGTCCTCTGCTCTGGAGGGAAATACTATCTCCATCTTCCAAGATTTTTCATTCCATAAATATCTGTGATATGATTGCCAGGTCCTTTGTTTGCAGGAGGAACAGAAATTTAAGTGACCCATGGTGACTTCTTCCTGAGACCTTGATAAAAAGATTCAAGCCAGAGGCACTGAGAAAGTAGACTGTTAGAGCTCTAATCCTGGCTTTAGAGCATCTTTCATTCAATAACAATTTTCTAAAATGTTCTAGGCTCTGGAATAGACATGGAATAACTATACAGTAAATAATGTAGTAATGATTTCTTCTGTGACAGAGCTGCTATAGGCAAAATAACGACCAGAGCTACATAGTGCTTACTATGCCCTAGGTCTTCCGTGGGTAATTTACATTTTACTCATAAAAATGACAGTTGGAGGCAGATACCATTGTTGTTATTCCTATATTTACAGAGTAGAAAACTGAGACCCCAAGAGGGAAGGTGGTGGAGTCAGGATTCAGACCCAGGCAGTTTCTTGAGTTTGTGTTTCTAACCACTGTCCTATCCTGCTTCTAGTGGAGTTACCACACAGTATCATGAATTCAATTATTTTACAATACAAGAAGAACTGGTGTTGTCTAGGAGGAGTTTCCAAGCCACACCCAGAGGCATCTCAGAGGCATGTGGCACCGAAGAATAGTCCTGAAGGGTGTGTGAGTCTGCCTCATTGAAGGTGGGGGGAGAGATCTGCCGGTAGTGAAACTGCACATGCAAAGGTATTGGAAGTGAGTTGGGATGGGTCATGATACTACTTTGATGGGTCTTTTACTCATCATGATGGCACATATTACTTTGAAACGAAGAAGCTTGATGAGATTACCATCAGTCTTCTAATTCACAGCTCTTTGTTTTTTTTTTTTAAAGATTTTATTTATTTATTTGAGAGAGAGAGAGAATGAGAGAGAGAGCATGAGAGGGAGGAGGGTCAGAGGGAGAAGCAGACTCCCTGCCAAGCAGGGAGCCCAATGTGGGACTCGATCCCGGGACTCCAGGATCATGACCTGAGCTGAAGGCAGTCGCTTAACCAACTGAGCCACCCAGGCGCCCCACAGCTCTTTGTTTGATGTGTATTTTTAACTAAAATATTATGTACTTTTATTGTTGAGATGGCACGTGAGCTTCTAAAAAGACCGCAAAGTAAACCAAGGCATAGTGGAAATTATAAAACCCATCATCTGGGTTTGATTTATGTAGAACTTGCAGACCCCAGGTGCCTAATTAGTTAGCAAGTAGAGACATTAAAGCCAGCTATGCATGGGATTATGGGAGAGAAGAAAAAGATTCAAAGCTGGAAATCTGTTTGGACATTGATAGTTTCTTTGATGGTTTCTCTTCATTATGGGATTGCATTAGGCATCCTTTTTCCCTTGACCAATGGTTTCATCTTATCTTTATTGTCTACTTCCTGGCAGCACTTCTTGGGGGTGGTTCCCTGGGTTGTGAACACTAGCCCAGTTACATTTGTCTTCCCCACACTAACCTGTGTGATCAGCCCACGTTTTCCTTCTCAGTATCTCCAGGTGGAGAGAGCCCTGTGATCTGACAGCTCTGAATAATTGATACCTGCTCATACTGAAGTCGAGTTTAGGTTTTGTGGTTCAGCAGGATGCTTTACTCTTGTTGACCTTAACCTTCAGAGGCACTCAGGCATTACTGAGAGATCAATAAAACTTCCCCGGGCCGGTCTGAGAGGACAGGAGCCTGACAGAGAGTGATGATCAAGAGAAGAGGGAAGGAAAGATTGTGCTATAACCTGGGGAACAGGAAAGGGAGGGTGTGTGAGGCAGTTGGGGGGACAGGGGTGGGGATGTGGAGCATGTGGAGGGGAAGAGAGAAATACTTTTCCAGAAGGATGAAATGAAAAATAAAGTGATGAGGAGAAAAGGGGTTTGACAGAAGAGTATTGGAAGAATAATAAACAGAAGCACAAGGAAAACTGAGGGAAGGAAATACAGGAACAGAGGAGATTTATTCCTTAGCCCTCATAAATTGAAGTCTACAGTATGCAAAGCTGTACTAGGGGCGGTCTAAAGGAACTCAGCATCCCATAGGAAGCAGGCAACTAGATGCCTTATAGAGTGAGGCAGGGTCAAGTACGGGTCACACTGCGGTATTTCAGGAAGGGGAGGGACTTCATGTCTGAATGACAACTATGTGCTAAAAGGACATCTGCACAGCACTTAGTTCACTTATTTATTATTCACTTATCTATTACTGATTATGTTGTTATGTAGTACTTAATATGTGTATAATTATTAATTATTTTTTAGTTTAATTATCAAATAACTTTAAGGTAGGCATTATCCCCATGTTAAAGACAAAGAGATAGGAGATTCTAGACATTGGATGTTTTGAGTAAGCTCACTGATAGATGGTGGAACTGGACTATGCACTGGTTTCTTAAGGCTAAGCCTATATGCTCTTTTCACCATCCAAGGCAGCCACCCACACACAGTGAAACATTAGAGTGATTTATTCCTAGGGAGGCATTGGAAAAATCTTCAGTGAACTATAAGCTAATTGAAGGTGGAGGCTGTGTCTTATTTTTTTCTACATCTACCATGGCTAACACAGTGAATACTGCCTAAAATATATTAAAATCTTTGTGGAAACAAGGAAGAGATGGAAGGAGGCAAGGAGGGAGTGAAGGAGGGAGGGAGTCATGAAGGAAGGAAGAGCAGTAGGGAGGGAAGGAACTGTATTTGGGCTGAATCTAGAAGAATCGATTATATTTTCTGGGGATGGTTGTAGGAGGAAAAGCATTGGAGCTCGAGTAGCATAATCAAAAGTACAGAGAGTATGTTTGCGTGATCAAAGAATTCCAACTAGATTCTAGACCAAAGACAATGGTGAGAGATAAGATTGCTGAAACAGAATGAGTGCTCATTCTTTCATTCATTCATTCATTCATTCAACAAATACTTTTTGAGTAACTACTATGCCTAGGCATTGCTACAAGGGTTCAGGATATGGTGTGAATGAGAAGGTAAATACATCTGCCCTTAAGGATCTTACGCTCTAGGGAAGAGAGACAGGCAGTAAACATAATACATATATGAAGTACACAGAATGTAAAAAGTAGTAAGTTCCTATGAGTGAAAAACACAATGGAATAGTAGGATGAGATACAGGGACAGGGTAGATAGTATATTTAGAGTAAATCATTAGGAAGGTGGCATTTGAGTAATACCTTGAAAGAGGTGATGGAACGATGAATACATCTGTCTAGGGAAGGAATTCTGGGCAAAGGGAATAGGCTGTGTAACAGCCCAGGACAGAAGTGAATATGAAGTATTCATAGGACAGCCAGGGGCAAGCGTGGCTGGGGTGGGTGCATCAGGCGAAGTCGGAGGGTGGAGAGGTGACAGTGGTCTAGATCGCGTCAGGCCTCAAGGACTGTCTCACCATGAGGGAGCCACTGGATGGTTTTGAGCAGAGGAGTGACATATTTGGAAAGGAGTACTCTGGCGGCTATGTGGGGGCAGATGTGGCAGCAGGGGGCCAGTTAGGAACAAGCCGTAGATGAAGGTGAGGAAGGCGGCTTCAGTGGGTGTGCTCCCTGGGCCACATTCTGGGTACATTTAGAAGGAAGAGCCCATAAGATTTGCTGATGGATTAGATGCAGAGTGTGAGGGGAAACAGAGGAGTCAAGGGTAACTCTAGGGTTTTTGGCTAAAGTTGCCAACATCTGGCCTGGGAAATACTGTGGGTGACATAAGTATGTCAGAAGAGATCAGGAGTTATGTGGTGCACAATAAGATGGGATGACTATTAGACATGCTAGTGGAGATTTGAGGTGGGCACATGGATATGAAAGAGGTTGGAACTTAAGGGAGGCACCCAGGCAAGAGGTGTACACTGGGAAGTCATAAGCACATAGATGGTATTTATTTTTATTTTTATTTTTTTTTAAAGATTTTATTTATTTATTTAATTGATAGAGACAGCGAGAGAGGGAACACAAGCAGGGGGAGTGGGAGAGGGAGAAGCAGGCTTCCCGTGGAGCAGGGAGCCCGATGCGGGGCTCGATCCCAGGACCCTGGGATCATGACCTGAGCTGAAGGCAGTCGCTTAACCGACTGAGCCACCCAGGTGCCCCCATAGATGGTATTTAAAATCATGAGGTTAGAAAACTCTAAGTTGAAAAGAGACATGCACCTCTGTGTTTATTGCAACATTATTTATAGAACCCAAGATATGGAAGCAACCCAAGTGTCCATCCATAGATGAATAGATAAAGAAGATGTATGGGGGTGCCTGTGTGGCTCAGTCAGTTAAGCATCTATCTGCCTTTGGCTCAGTCATGATCTTGGGGTCCTGGGATCAAGAACTGCATCGGGCTCCATGCTCAGTGGGGAGTTTGCTTATCCCTCTCCCTCTCTCCCTCCCCCAGCTTGTGCTCTCTCTCTCAAATAAATAAATAAAATCTTTAATATATATATATGTGTGTGTGTGTGTATGTGTGTATACATAATTTCCCTTATATATATGCTTATATATGAATGAATTTATATATATGAATATATTCATTTATATATATATGAATATATGTGTATAAAAATGAGGTTTTGCCATTTGTGACAACATGGATGGACCTAGAGTGTATTATGCTAAGTGAAATTCAGATAGAAAAAGACAAATACCATATGATTTCACTTATATGCGGAATCTAAAACCAAAACAAATGAACAAACAAAAAAACAAAACAGACAAAGAGAACAAACTGTTGGTTGCCAGGGGGGAGGGGGTGGGGGAAAGGGTGAAATAGGTGAAGGGGATTAAAAGGTACAAACTTCCAGTTATAAAATACGTCATGGAAATGAAATGTACAGCATAGGGAAGATAGTAATATTGTAATAATGGTGACAGATGGTGACTACACTTACTGTGGTGAGCACTGAGTAATGTATAGAATTGTTGAATCACTATATTGTACACCTGAAACTAATATAACATGGTATGTCGATTACACTTCAACAACCAATTAAAAAAAAAAGAATAGTGAATACTTTGTTCATGGGTATGTATCCCAAGTTTTTAAAATAGTGCCTGACAGAGAACATGCTTAATAAATATTTGGTAAATGTTAAAAAAAAAAAAAAAGAAGAATCGAAAACCCCATAGTTTTACAAGCAGAGAGAGAAGAGGTCCAAAAATTACAGATGCTCTCTCAAATGCTGTGCTCAAGATTTGAAACTGTATTTTTTGATCGATGGAAAGATATTGATTTTTTTTTTTTTTTTTTGAGAATTAGGTAACAAAATCTCAACTGGGCTTGTTTTGTTGGTGCTTTTTGTTTGCTTGTTTTATCCACATGCCATTCTGGTGGCCCTATGGCAGATGGCCCCGGAGGACCAGTCAGGAGGCTTGTTCATGGCTGCAAGGAGCTGTGTGGAGGGATAATAAGGACCGGAAAAGGAACCGTGGCAGTGGGGATGGAGGAGAGCAGGGAAGGGGGGGAAAGATAAAGACAAGAAAGGACAAGACAGCAAAACCAATGTTCTTTTCACCCAGTTCAAAACAGAAATCACCAAATCAATAGAAAAGAAAATATAATTTAAACGTGAAAAGGTTTTTGTGTTTTCTTTCTCTCTCTCTCTTTGTTTTTATTTTGTTTTGTTTTATTAAGTGCTTGAGGCATGGCTATGGTTTAAAATGCTTTGCTTCCTGGGGGGTGGGGGGAGCTGACAGCCATAGGCAAGGAAAATAGACATTGAGTTTTCAGTATTTCAGGAAACTAGTTCCTAGCTGAACTGTGGAGTGTGAGGAGCTTGCTCTTTTCATTAATTGTTTAGCCTATTCAGAATCTGAGAGAGAATTTGTGAGACAAGTAGATCCAAATCATTATGATAGAAAGATGGAAGTGTTGCTATCCCCCCAACTCCCTTGGCCTGCTAAATAATTGGCCTTATCATACTACCTTATATAGGAATAGAGTAAAACTGAAATGCATAAAGTACCTAGCCATGTGCGTAACACACAGGAACTAGTATTTGGCCAATAAGAATGCTTTCCAGTTTATTTATTTTTAAAGATTTTATTTATTTGAGAAAGAGAGTGAGCAAGAGAGAGAGACCACTAGTTTGGGGTCTCTCAGGGAGAGGCAGAGGGAGAAGCAGGCTTCCGGCTGAGCAGAGAGTCCAGTACAGGGCTAGATCCCAGGACCCTGAGATCATGACCTGAGCTGAAGGCAGACGCTTAACGGACTGGACCACCCAGGTGCCCCTGCTTTCCAATTTACTTTAATAGGCTTTATCAGAATGAATTCTCACAATGAGGCGGTGAAGAAATCAAGGATTCCCCCTCTTTAATAAAGTAACCAAGCCCTAACCAGGTGAAGTGACTTGCTCACATCACAGGCAAACAGCACCAGGAATGAAACTGATCTGCAAGCTGAGGTCTGCTTTCCCACAGCACGTGCTATCTGGACGCAGACGGCCGTGACATTGAACTCCTGGTGTCTGCCACAGCCTCAGGCCCGTCGGGTGCCATGACAGAGCTCATGGTTCTCTAAACCCAGCACCATCTTTGACAACTCTTTCTTGAAAACATTCGGGTTCAATGGGGCGCCTGGGTGGCTCAGTCGTTAAGTGTCTGCCTTCGGCTCAGGTCATGATCTCAGGGTCCTGGGATCGAGCCCCGCATCGGGCTCCCTGCTCAGCAGGGAGTCTGCTTCTCCCTCTCCCAGTTCTCCTGCTTGTGTTTCCTCTCTCGCTGTGTCTCTCTGTCAAATAAATAAAATCTTAAAAAAAAAAAAAGAAAGAAAGAAAATATTCAGGTTCAAGAGTGGCGGGCTACTGCCACCATCCCCAAATGCACCCAGCAAATGTAAAAGGTCACTCCAGGGCTGGTGGAGGGGGTCGAAATGACCATCTATTTCTTTGTCTCTTATCCATGAAGGACGTCATCTTGCCTGAGCAGGGTTGCGTCTTCCTCACACTGTGCCCTTTGCTTCCGGGTCTTGCTGGCTGCCCCCACGTGGGTGGTAAGAGTGCAGTTGGCTTTTGAGCTGAGGTGATTGTTGGGATACTTGATCTCTAACAGGGCACAGGTATGATAACTCCTCTTTCATTTCTATAGATCACACCAATCCTCCCAAAAAGACATTTTCAGTAGTGCACTAAATGACTGAACACGAACACCCTTCCATCCCCTTAATTCTCCCGAGGGTTAGTTCAAGTTATCTCCCTGCCAACTGTTTCTCTTCTGCACTTTGTGTCTATTGAACACCATTGGTGTTTAAGACCTACCTGATGAATTTTTTTGTCAGCAGGCAAGGGGACCCTACCTCTGTCCCTGAAACATCTGTAATGAAGCACATTTAATTATAGGGCCAATACAATACAGCAGCAGGGCTTTTATAGATCAATTAGCATGCAACTCGAGATTAACAACAGAAGAGGGCTAATTCTGCTTTCCATTTGGGTGGTAGGCTGCTTAAGGGATAGTAGGACAGAGGCCAAAATCTTTGCGAGAATATTTAATCAGAAGTAAAGAAAGTTTACCCGGGTGTCTTGGTTAATTATGAGAGACGGGACATTTCATGAGCAGGGAGGTGGTTGAAGGCAGGCTACGTTCCCTAGGAGACCTTTCATGGTTTTTGTCTTCCTAACCTCAAATCCACTCCATTCTTTTAGCCGTACTCTGTATGAGTTATATGCACTTGTTCATGTTCCTCTGTAATCATTCAAAACTATGTCTTCTTAACCCATACCATTTGCCCATCAACTCTGGAGGACAGGGCCCTTTAATCTGTTGATTTTGAGGCTGAGTGGGGAGGGGGAGGGCATGGTGAGTCCTCCGTGCCTCTTACTATGGATTATAGCCACACAATGGATGTCAAGGGCTTCCATGTTGGGGTTTGGTGGCACATGATGTGAGTAGAAATACTTTAGACATTGGACAGATCTGCTGCTTTGAAGTTCTCTCATTATCTCTAGTTTTGAGTACTTCACAGAATGGACACTCTATACATTTTGAAAATGATATCGTGCTCTCCAGAAATTTTTCTCTAAACTCAAGGAACCCTCTTCCCTTTCTCCCCTTTCTGTGTTTTCACATTAGTGTAAAGAAAGAGATGACAATTCATATATAAAGGCAGTGAAAGTAATGCTGTAGAAACTTCACCCACACCTTATTACAGCCAAATAATTGTCCTCAAGCATCCAGGTCAAGAATGATGGTGTTAAAAGACACATCATGGCTCTGATTTCCTTGTGTTTTACCTTAACTCAGTTTCTGTAAGTCATGGGATTCAACTGTGTATTTCCTGTTTCTTCATTGTTCTACCTGCCAGTGAGCTTGGGATGAAGCACATTTCCTTTGGGCCCCCTCCAAACCTGCACAGGGTAAACTGTACCTCCACAGATGGGTTTTCAGACCATCTACTAAATAGTCAGTCATCTCTGTTGCTTTGTGGAGCTACTGTTTTCCTGTTGAGTTCCTATACGTACTTAGTTCTTTTTCTGAGCTCTTGACTATTCCAGGTAATAGGTGAGATTCAAATCAGGATTTTTCATTCTTAGGGAAAGTCTGGTCTACTATGTTTATAAACCACAAAAAGTTATGAAAAGAAAAATCAAACCAATAATGAAAGCTTAAAAGCTTAGACTCCTACATGGATAAATGGGTCATCATCAGAGGCTTTCTTTTCTTGTAGCACCCTCCAGGATTGGGGGAAGGTGAGTACATGAGTGTGTGTGTGTCTGGCCCACACACATGCATGGGTGCTGCTTACTGCCTGATTTCTTTTTTTTTTTTTTTAAAGATTTTATTTATTTGAGAGAGAGAGAATGAGAGAGAGCACATGAGAGCGGGGAGGGTCAGAGGGAGAAGCAGACTCCCTGCCAAGCAGGGAGCCCGATGCGGGACTCGATCCAGGGACTCCAGGATCATGACCTGAGCCGAAGGCAGTCGCTTAACCAACTGAGCCACCCAGGCTCCCTACTGCCTGATTTCATACTCCTCTTGTTTCATGCTATTTCAGCCCAAGACAAGATGGATGTCTTTTCTAAGCAGTTTCCTTCTTGTGAAGGAGTATATGGGTTGAGTTTAAGAGTCCTCAGGTTTCTGCTATTACACTTGAAAGGAAGAGGGTCACTAGGGGAGTGGAGTTTCAAGCCTCCGTGGTCAGCAAGAAGAGGAAGGAGTTCTGCACAGAATTTCCTATTGTTGACTTTGGAGAGCTCTGTGGTGTGCTCTGCGCGGGATCAGGGATGTGATGAGCCAGACACGGGACCCCACGGGCGTCATCAGAGAATCAAGTGTTTCTAGCATCGGCAGCCAAGTGTCCTTAGTGAGGCCCAACCCGTGTTCCGTGGGGCCTTGTTACCCTTTCAGAAAGAACTAAATGGTCTTTGAATGTATCTAAACATGTGATTGGTGCAATTTGCTGGGGTTTTTTCGTTGTTGTTGTTTGTTTGTTTTTAAAATGAAAAATTTTGAATGCACTTTTTTTTTTTTAAGATTTTATTTACTTATTTTAGAGAGAGAGCACTCATGCGAGTGGCGGGAGGGGCAGCGGGAGAGGGAGAGAGAGAATCTCAAGCAGACTCCCCACTGAGCGTGGAGCCAGACACAGGGCTCTACCTCACAATGCGGAGATCATGACCTGAGTGGAAATCAGGAGTTGGCCACTTAACCCACTGAGCCACCCAAGAGCCCCTTGAATGCGCTTTAACTCTGCTTTCAATATATTTAATAGCATAGAGTTGAAACAATGAGAGGAGGATTTAGACCTAAGATGGGTAAGGAGAAAGAGGTGTGTTTCTCTGATCATTACTGTTCTTTTTTGTCTCACCTACCAATCAACTAGGTGGGAGGCCATCTGCTCTACTGGACAGCCATCAGTGGGCCCTTACTTATGAGCTGCCTTGTACATTTGACAGTTTGCAATGTTCTCTTCACATTTTCTATCCTAAGGAATCATTCGTATGCCCATGTTTTCTTATATTCTTCCTTTGTTCCTTTCTGTTTTTTTTTTTTTTTTTTTTTAACTACAGGAGATGGGCACATTAGTTAACACACAGATAATTTAGAAGGATGCTTCAGTGCCTGTCTCCCCCACCCCTCACCCCTACTCGGTCCAGGAGTAACCACATTCATAAACGAATAGATCCAATTAGTGATCTTCGTCATGCCTCTGTTTTTAATTTCCAGAGGAAAACAAGCCGGTGTGGCAAGTAGTATTTTGCATGGAAAAGAATCCCAGCAAAAAAGTCCCACGTGATAACGCCACTCTCATTTCCATAATTCTGCTCCCTCTGGAGCACAGGTACATTTAATTTCTCACAACTGTTACTTAAATGAAGAGCAGTGTGAGGAATACACAGAGAATGAAAAATATCCACATGTGTAGGTAGTACACGGCCACTAATCTTTCCTGACATTTACTTTCACTCATGAACACAGGGGTGACCAGCCCCACCAGTCCTAGATGCTGAAGATAAATGTCAGCTCCAGCCATTGGAAGCTTTCTATGCATACATGCATATTGGAAATCAAATATATTTGGCATATCACACACTGAGGCTGCAGTGCCCATCCTTCAGGAGTGCATTGATTGCTTTCTGCCACGCCACTCACCACCACCACTTGATAGAGCTGGAAAGTGCTAGAATAGCTTGCTGCTTTGTTCATGGAAGAAAAAACCAACTAAGCTTAACCGTTTTCACATCATACGCCTTCGGTGCTTGCTTTGTCTCCCCACATGTTGTGCTGCCAAATTTCCCAAGAGCATTTGCTCTCACTATTGTGAAAACAGGGAGCTGGGGCATGTCTTGCAAGGGTTATTCTACCTCTGCCAAATAGTTGTGTACATTTTAATTGTCCTCAGATTGAGCTCTACAAGTTACTCGGGTGCACACTGCTTCTTCAGCCCCGGGCAACTGAAGTCATAACATTCATGAGCAATCACTTCCTTCATGTAAAGGATAAAACGGTTTTGGTTTTAAGGCCTTGCCAGTTCATTGACTAATTTACTCTTAACCCTGAATATATAAAGCCATTGTGCTTGGATGGCATGGTTAAAGCCTGATGTGAATATATCCTATAAGGGATGGGACTGTAAAATAAAGTCAAAAAGAGGACTTTGTTTCTTTTGACTAGATACTATAAAAATGTGATGTCCAGTGAATATCTGAAGCAGGACCTTTTGTAATTCAATGCAGGGTGAGTTTTCAGGAAAAAAAACAGCGGGGGTGGGGGCCCTCCATTCTCAAGAAGCCATTAACGATGCAAGATAATGTGACTTCTGATATGCAAGAACAGCCCAAAATAATTTATGGAGAAAGTCAATAATGAACTAAGGACAAAAGAATGCTGCAAAGATAAATACAAAGTTAGGAGGTACTGTCATTGGGAGCACCTAGAGTGGTGGCCAAGGAGGAGGGTCCTTTTTCGAGGGTGGCCCGTGGTCAGAAGGAAAGGAGGGAGCCATTGAAGTCAGGCTTAGATTTAACTTCTGGAATGTTAAGAATGAGAGCACACATCATTTATTCAGTAGAGATGAAAAAAACTATTTTGAAAATAGAGGTGTGTCTCATACTCCTTAATATGAAGTGTGAATTGTCTAGGGAAGGAACGCGAGCATAGGCTGGAAAACCTGGGACAAAATCATAATAAACTGAATCTAGAAAGCTCAGGGACAGTAATGATTTGGATGATTTATCTTATCATGTATTTTCCTTCAAAATAGTAATAGACTCACAAACTGTTTACAATGAAGGTGCCCTTAAAAACAGCTAGTCTGGTGGTTTTCAAATGACTTTGGTCAGAGAACCTGTTCAGGACAGATCAGATCTGATATTGAGAAATTAAAGCAAACCAACAAAATGAAAAGAAAAAAAATAAGTGAGTGACTTTCTCTGGCTAAGGAGTTGATGACGTTTGAGGCTCTTTCCTCTCTGCCTGTGTCTGCCCTGGAGGCCCCCACAGCAGAACCTCTGGGCTCCATGGAACAGCTTTGGAACCCTATTTTTCCTGGTGTTAGTTCCAAACTCTGTGTGTGAATACTCTACGAAAACGGGTTTTCTTAGTTTAATAAGTTTGTAATGCCGCTTATATAACCCAGAGCTTGGAGAATTTCAATGCACATGAGCACATTGAAGGCTGTGAGGAATCCTTTGGTTTTGAAATGCATTGATGTATGTTTGACCTAGTTTTTTGCCTGCATACTTTAGTATACCTGCCTGGGGAATCCTTTCTTCAGAAACACCTACTAACATCTGTGGCAAACAAGTTCTCTAGAATGCAGGTTAGGAAACATACATTTTATTGGGGTTCTGGTCTAATTCCCTCATTTTTCAAAGGGGGGTACTGAGGCTCAGAGAACTGGTAAATTACATAACCTGTTTTGGGTGACATAATCAGAAGCATATTTTGGAACCAGGTGTAGGACTCCTGAATCCACGAGGCTGAGGGGCTTTTCAGATACATCCTCTTTATTATTTCTACATGTCTATGGGCAGGTAGCAATCATGGTCTGTTCTGTCCCTGCTGTACAGTATGACACAGAAAGTCAAGGTCACCCAAACTCCAGTATAATTCCCTGTCCTGTGCCCTGGTTTGCTGCCTGGGTGCTAAATCAGTTCATTTCCCTGGTGAAGGGAAGAGGTAGGGCTGTCCATTTTTAGATATCAGGACATGCTAAGACAGATTTAAACTAAAGGAAATGTGTGATGGCATTATTAACAATTAGCATAGTAATCTCTTAAGGTTTGACGAAACCAGTGTGCTTTCACAACTCTTTCCAGTGATTGAAGGTGTTTAGCTCTGTTGGCATTAGAAAATTGGGCAGACCTCTGGCCAAGATGAAGTATAGCCCATGTGAGCTGTGGAGTTGCAGTGAAAGGGAGCTTTAGAACCCTCTCAACTGGCCGTGCTTAGTTAAGATCTGATCAGGCAGCCTCTTTGTGGCCATTAATTCATTGTCTGGTAATCCAATAAGGGGTTATTGTTTGAAGCCCTTTGAGAGACACTTGCCTCATTATTAACTCAAAGGTGCCCAGAAGGCAGCACTTAGTCATTCTTTCTGCCCAAAAGAGGGTATGACATTGAAAGATATTTCACATCCCCTTTTGACAGTACTTTACCCTCAGACATTATGGTTCAAACATTCACAAGTCTGGGGATGTGATAATGGAACTGGTGGCATCTAATTACTAAATGGCAATTAATGATAAGAGTCTTTTGTGAATACGTAGGGCTGTTCTCTACAAGGGACTCATAGCTCTTTGCACGTATTGATTAATATAGATGAGCAGATGGTGACAGAAATGTAGCTTTATAACTTTATTTTTGGTGAGTAAACTGAGTCATATTCAAATTGCCTCTTACCAATGTACAATAATTAATTGCTCGCTGATTTGAAACCATGTATACTATAGTTTTAAAATTAATTGAGGAGGATCAAGATCTGTAGAGAAGTGGAGGGAATGGATGTCAAGAGAAAATTCAAGGCATTATTAAATTATTTAGATACCTTAGTTACTTCTACTCATATATTTGTAAAATAGGAATTGGTAATATTTACTGGATTAGTAGCCAGAGCTTAAACAGTAGATGAGCATTGGCAAAGTGATGTCTGGCATATCCAGATTAAGGTTAATTTAGTATCTCTCCATAGAGCCCCAAAGGTGTTGGATTCTTTTTTTTTTTTTAAGATTTTTTATTTATTTATTTGAGACAGAGAGAGTGAGAGAGGGGTGTTGGATTCTATTATCAAGTCAAATTCAGCCTGGGTGGTGGTGTTTTACTGGTCTTGGTAGATATAACCAATGTCTGTTTGCCAAATGCCTCCTTGATAATGGAAATTTTAATTAAAACCAGGAAACTGAATTGTATTATCTCTATTGATCCCATCGAAACACCTCAAATTGTTTTATGATTATTTTAAGTAATTTAAAAAAAGAATTTTAAAAAATGAATAACTACTCGAATTTTAGTGTTCTATATAGAAATTAAGTGAGTTTTCATTATACTTGGAAAAACAAATGGGAGATCACCATTATTTTGTACATTATTTCATTCCCAAGTATTTAATGGGCACATATTATGTGCCAAACAAAGTGCTGAGCCCTAGATTTGTTAACAGAAAAACCTTTGATCGTGGCCCTTAAGATGCTCAGTCTGGTGGTGAAAGGGAGGTAAATGAGTAATTACAATCCATAGTGATAAATTCTGCAACAGATGTATGAGCAAGTTGCAGGGGTTATGGGGGAAAAGAAGAGAAAGAGTTAATTTCTTCAAGTAGATTCAAGAGTAAATTTTCAGGGAGCCTGTGTGGCTCAGTTGTTAAGCGTCTGCCTTCGGCTCAGGTCATGATCCCAGGGTCCTGGGATCGAGCCCCACATCGGTCTCCCTGCTCAGCAGGAAGCCTGCTTCTCCCTCCCCCACTCCCCCTGCTTGTGTTCCCTCTCTCGCTGTGTCTCTCTGTCAAATAAATAAATAAAATCTTTAAAAAAAAGAGTAAAATTTCAAGCCCAATGTATGTATGTCAGAATCAGAGTCTACATCATTACGGAGAATTCTTTGTGCTATATACTACTACCTGTCCTTATTTCAAATTGACTTCATAGTTCTGCAATTTGAAGCTTCAATGGAGGAGAGGGGTGTGTGTGTGTGTGTGTGTGTGTGTGTGTGTATGCGTGTGTGTGTGTGCTTATAATACGTTTGAATAGCTAGATCCTTTTACAACCTCATCAAACCCTATAGGGATCCATTTGTTTTTGCATAAGGGCGGGATGTTGTAGAGATTCAGTAAATATGACTTCAGCCTTAAGTTTAAGGTGGATGAGTCCTGAACAGCTTGGGCCCATTACTCATGCCCTGCTTCTTTTTACTCTGCATTGTAAAGGCTACCTGTTGAGGCCTGGAGAAGAGAGAATTAAAGTTTCCTGATGCTGTGTTCCTGGTTGCCTAGATTTTAAGCAGGCAACAATTTTTTCCACCTAAGAAGCTCCCATGCAGCTGTGTGAGAGCACGTAGCTTTCTGGTGAACTATGTGATGCCAGGTGGATGCCCCCCACGGCCATTTCCCTCACTCTTCAGGCTTGGGCTGAAGTGGTCTTGATGAATCTCTGCAGGCACTTCTTCCTCAACCAAGGGATGATTCACTGGCATGAAGCTGTTAAGCGAGTAAAATAAAACACTTTTATGGAAATGTTCTGCTTACCCTGTGTTCCCTGGCACCTCAGCAGTGTCTCCGTGGCAAGAGAAGACCAGAGGGGACACACATCATCCTTGTGGGGTTTTTTTTTTTCCTCCTCTGTTAGAATATCCACTATTTCTATGCTAGGATAGGATTTGGAAATCATTCTAGTTCATTTCTGATAACCCTGCATATGCTCTAGGGGCCTGGAAAAGAGAGGAAGATAAACAAAAAAATTACAGCTTGCAGTTATGTCAGAGACTGCCCATCTGCCTAAAGGGACGAGAAGTCTATGAGAAACCATTGAGGATGGTGGACAGACATTTCCAGACAGCACAGTGTCACCATGCAAAGAGAAGGCTTTTGTGTCTGTTTTTGTACATAGGAATTGCCCTGATTGGAGAAGAGTTTGTGATTCTCCTCAGTGTGGGATTTCTTTGTTAAAATGACTGAGAGAAAGCATGGAGGTAAGAGGGTAAAGAGAATGAAAAGAACAGAGATGCAATGAGCTGGAGGAAGGAAAAGAAGAGCCATTGCGTGGATGGAGGGAAGGGAGGGGTGGGATAGGGGGAGCAGATGGGGAAATGGAGCAGATGCAATTGCTTCTTGAATTGCAGTGCAAGAGGATCTGCCCAGAGGAGAGGGTCCTTCCAGCCAGGGGGATCGCCCTAAGAAAAGCAGACTGTCTGTTTCTTGAATGTGTGCCCTTTAAAGCAAGCAACATTGGGGACATATAAAATGAAAGGAAGGGAGGGTGGAATAAAGGGGAAATTATTACAGTTCTTAGACAGATGATCCTAAAGGGTGGTGATTTGGATCCTTTTATTCATTACACATCATAAAGGACCCAGGCTGAGTTGCCCATGGTTTTAAAGTCTAGGATCCTATTAAAACCTTTCTTGTTAGTACTCGGCACTTTGGAAAACTCACTAAGAAAAAAAGCCAATTTAATCAAGGCAAGATTTAACACAAAGAAAGGACCTGATCTTGCCTTTCTGCAGAAAAACTTTCAGGATCAAATGGCTTATGGTTTTCATTTACCTAGAGAATCCCTGTGGAATTAGCAGTTGGAGGGAGGGGGTCCTTTCATTTGCTTGCAGGGCACACCCAGATTCTGTTTCTTCACACTGAGTCCTGACTGCTTTCTTAGCTCTACAAAGAAAAATAATTTTTTAAAAGTCCTGCTGTATGGAAGAAAACCCATGACCTAACCTAGGGCAAAACCAAATCTACCTAATATCTGAATGTAGGATGAGATTGTTTGGTTTATCTTGACCCTAATAGATCCCTTTCTTAATGACTGGTAGTATATCGTCATTTGCCAAGTGATCATGTGGTACAATGAAGGAGAATGCTGGCATTGGGAAGACATAGGTTTAAGCCTAACATCTGGGGCGCCTGGGTGGCTCAGTCGGTTAAGCGACTGCCTTCAGCTCAGGTCATGATCCTGGAGTCCTGGGATCGAGTCCCGCATCGGGCTTCCTGCTCGGTGGAGAGTCTGCTTCTCCCTCTGACCCTCCTCCTTCTCGTGCTCTCTGTCTCTCATTCTCTCTCTCGCAAATAAATAAAATCTTAAAAAAAAAAAAAAAGAAAGCCTAACATCTGCATTTGCAATCTCTTTAAGGTACATAAAACAAGCTGTCTGAGCCTCATTTTTCACATTTATAAAATGGAGGGCATAGTACTGTATTTACGAATAAAAGCACTGCAACATCATGGAGTTAACTCAGTGTAAGTTTGTGTCTTATTCACTGAACCGTCTCAGTGTTTCTGATTTTTGTTGAGGAGAGAGGTTCTGCTCCACACAGTCTTTCTGGTACCCAGGCTAAGAAAGATTGTGTTATCTGGAACACGCAACATCCGAGTGAACCCCAAGCATTAGTTGCTAGCCATAGGAAGGGGAAACAGCCCAGAGGAGCACACTTGGGGGGTTTTAAAGGTCATCATGGTACAGGTCATTTTTTCTCACTTTCCTTTGGCTAAAATGCAGTCACTTGGTCTACCTGGCAACAGAGACTGAGAAAAGGAATCTAGCCTAATGCCAAGGGGAAAAAAAAATAGGAAATGGATTTTGGTGTATAGCTAGCAACTGTAGCTACAATGTTTTCACCAGATACCCATTTACACCCCTCTTCACATGTTTAGAACATACACAGGCCCAAGTTAGACAACTCAGAATTCAATCCAACTATTACAGCTAGCTCAAAGCCCAAGATCACTTGGTGATATTTATTCTTTTTCTTCATGACCAGACATGGCTTTTTCAGGGAAAACTAAAAAGATTGCCATGCCTTGGTCCAACATTCTTTTTAATGGGGTTGTAGGATAAGATTATAAAAGAAAACATGTGGAAATTTTGGAATTTGGAGAAGAAGAACCTAGAGCTATAAAATAGTTACTTCTTTGTGCTGCTGGTGGTGAAGCCTTTGTCCTGGCAGTTGGAGACACTCTTTACTTAGGCTCTGATTCTGTTCTCCGGGAGGAACTTTCTTGTCTGTTGTTCCCTGGGAAGTTCACCCACTGGGTAGCTCTTCGTTCAGTATCTTCCATGGCCTCATCTAATGTGGCCATTGTAGAGCACATCCTCCTTGGGGCTGAATGGCATCGTGTAGCTCATTTTCTCGTAGTGCATGTTGGAGAGCTTGCAAATGTCTACAGCCACAGGCTCTCATTGTTTCTTTGGCTATGCAATTCCTTCAAAAATGTTGTAAACTTCTGCTCTTTTTTTTTTTATTTTTTCAGGCAAATCCATTTGCTACATGAATAATATCAAGGGCATAACTGGCTATAACTTTCAAGGCTATAGTATTTCCTTCCTTTTGTGACCCCGTGTTCCTCTCTCTCTCCACTTAATGTGGCTGCATGGAGGTGGTCTGAAAGAAAGGGCTTTGTAAAGATGATGGCCATGATTTGGTATTTGCCACCGAAGTGAGCCCTTTTGTCCAACTGAGAAGTCTTAATGGGCCTTTGTTGCTTAGAACTATTTTTCTGCCTTCCTGATATTTGGGATCCAATTCAGTTGGCTTCTCCAAACCAGGGAGCCTCAATATTCTAGAAGCAATCTTTCTCTCTTTCTCTGCATCTCTCTTTCTTTCTCTCTCATTTTAATATCTGATTGAAAACTGGTACATTCTTTCTGAGCTCATCTCTTTTTTTGTAATCACTGGTATAAACAGAGGAGCAATTAAGACACATAAACACTTTGTCTCTTTCTATCCTTTTTTTTTTTTTTAGAGCTATGGGCTTGGTTGGCACTTAGTTAGCTTTAGAAATGATCAGAAATGACAGTTTTTACCAAATGTTTGCTATTTCAAAACAGGGATGGCCAGGCTTCTAGCTCACACTGTCTGTTTCATTGACATCCATTGACCACTACAAAAGCCATTAACACATATTTTTGGTTTACGCCAAAGCTCTACTCCTGGTACCAATCTTGATATTAATTAGGGCCACACTAGTTATCGTGTTAAATAAATCCCCAAATCTTTGTGGCTTTACAATAGACATTTGTCTCTCACCATTTAATGGCTATATGTCATGCTACTGGTTGTAAAGTGGGGAGGCTCTGCCTTTTGTGCTTATTCAGGGATGCTGCATTTTGGAGGCTTTTCTACCTTCAACATGTGACTTCCAAGTTGGCTATGGGTGTCAACTTCTAGCTGGGGGAAGAGGAGGACATAGAGCAAATGAAGGAGGCTTTAAAGGGCCAGGCCTGGGAAGTTGTGAACGTCACATCTACCTTCATTCCCCCGGGGTAGAACTTGGTTATTGTATCACACATAATGGCAAGAGATGGTGGGAAATGGCATCTAGTGAAGTGCCCAAGAAGAGAAAGCAAGTTTTGTTGAAGAGCCACCAATCTTTCAAATACCCACTATGTTTTGTAGTAAGGATTGCATGGGTTATGCGAAGGGCCCATCATGATGATAACACACATAGGTACTGGGTAGGTGTTAAGTTCCCTTCACTTCCCGCTCACTCTAAATAGCCCCCAAGGTACCCAATAAGTGCTCAATAAACAGAGAATAAATGAATTAGTATTTGTAGTTATTTCTTCTCTGAATTGAGGACTTTTGAAATCTGACCTTGTTTTGGACTGAACTGTGCTGAATCTCTTTGGGTCTGAATTTTCTTTGAATTAGAATCATCTCTCAGGAAACCTAGACTCTTTTCCAAAGAACCCCATCTGGTCTATTGGAAACTATTTCAAAGTTGAAACCTCAACCCTGATAGGTCCTTTGGCCACTAAGAATGAAGCCCTGAGGGATATGTCTATGCTGGCTATTAACATAAAATAGCATAGCAGAAATTGGAGGAAAGTGATCTGGTGTGCTGAATTTTACATCCTCTTTAAACATACATGCCTTAAAATGTACCTTACACAAAAGCTTAATTTTCTTTTCCCCAGATCTTAAATCGCTTTGCCGACGACAGAAATAGTTTTTGTTCCATTTCATTTCTACACTTGTTTATAGTGTTTGCTTTTTTTTTTTTACCATCTATTCATTTTATTTTTTCAGTAGGGTTAATTTATTCCAGCTTTATTGAGGTATAATTGACAAAATTGTAGGATATTGAAAGCATACAACATGATTGTTTGACATATGTATACATTGTAAGAGAATTCCCGCCTCCCCTGGAGTTAATTAACGCTTCCATCACCTCTCATATTTACTTTTTTTTTTTTTTTTGATGAGGTCAGTTTGCTGCTCTCTTAATAAACTTCAATTATACAACACAGCATAAGGAACTATAGTTACTGTGTTATACGGTAAATCCTCACGCCTTTTCCATCTTATATGTGAAAGTCTATAGCCTTTTATCAACCTCTCCCTATTTCCTCCACCTCTCAGCCCTTGGCAACAACTTTTCTACTCTCTGTTCCTATAAGTTTTATTTTTATTTTTATTTATAAGTTATACCATGCAGTTTTTGTTTTCCTCTGGCTTATTTCACTTAGAATAATGACCTCCAGGTTTACCTGTGTTGTCACAAATGATACGATTTCCTTCTTTTTTGAAACTGGATAATATTACATTGTGTGTATGTATGTGTATGCAAGAGAGAGAGAAAGATTGCAGTCCAGAATGGGAAGTACTGTGTGGGCTGTTGGAAAAGGAAAGAACACAGCCAGAAAAGGTACAACATCACCTAGAAGAACAGGTAGCAAATCTCCCTTTTACAGATTACAAACATGATGCTCCAAAAGGCAGACTTATTTGTCTAAAGTTACATGACTAACAAGTGGCGGAAACAAGACAGTAACCAGGTCTACAACAGTGATCTATAAATTTCTTCATATGTACCTATAGAAAGAGCCATATTTTAATTGTAATGTTGTACAGACAGGTGCGTGCGCATTTATATATGTATATAGAGAGACACACAGAAGTATTTACTTTGTTTTGTGTAAAGCTTTCTAATATTTTCTACTCTGTTCTGTTGAATTTCATCCCACCCCATTCCTATTTCTTAATTTGATTTTGACGCATTAAATTGTTTTTGCAGCAAAACAAATGGGTTGCAAAGCAGAATTTGAAAGTATTTGCTCTTTGTCCTGTTCCCTGGTGTTGAAAGGTACTGGAGTCCTAGATGACGTGCCAAGGATTAGGGAAGACTTTACTGAGGAGATAACATTTGAGTTAGGCCTTGAATGATGTGGATATAAGGGAAATATTTAAGTAATAAACATTTCACCCGCTCAGGCAATATACTCATATAATTTAGGTTTCTATCAAATAATCCTGATGCTTGGCATTTTATGATGAGGCTGAAAAAGGAAAGTAAAAGTGCTCTAATATGTGGCTTTATTCGTAATAATCATCCATCCATCCGTCAATTGATCAGTCATTGTCATTCACTTAGGAAATAATTATTGAGCTCTAGTTATGTATCAGGCAGTGGGCTCAGCACTGAAAACATAGATGTCTTCAGCATGCTTTTTACCCTTAGGGAACATATGTTTATATCTCTTTCCATGAACTGATTTGAACTAGGGGTATTGAATGGTATCCCCCTATCCCTGGGGAATTTGTATTCCTCTTACTTGGCTGGATGCTGGGTGTGTGGGGATATGGTATTGCTCTCTCCTTTCTGCCATCTTAAAAAGACATTTATAAGTTAAAACAGGGCCACTCGTGTAGCCTGATGACATATTGATTGTGGTAGTGGGTTTCCTTTGTTAAAAGCATTCCATGTGAATGATGGTTCTAGACATGGTAAAGGAAGGTTTGTGGGTTTTATCACCTTTTTTGCTTCAGATCAGGTTTTTTCCACCAAGTCAGAGAAATGAGAGTTGCCTTATCCTTTTAAATCAGGGATTCTCTAGAGAAATTGCTATGTGTGGCTCCCTGGGCAGTACCTTCGTTTTAACAGTTATCTGGGTCCGATGAATTGATTGCCAGAAGAGGCTGGTGGGCAGCTGAGCTTAGGCAACAAGACCTCTGACAAACAGGCTTCAAACAGAAGCCTTCTATTTTACATAGATTTTCAAGGACTGAAACATAATACTCAAACCATTAATATATATTTCCTTATTTTAAGCCTATACTTAAGGAAATTATGTTATTTTAGAATGGATAAATGACAAACTAAGATATATAAACACAAAACAAAATAGAAAGAGACATCACCTTTCTGGCCCTGTAAATCTAGCAAGAATAGCCTGGAACATTCTGCACCATTTTTCTTTCGTTTGTTTTGATTTAATTGATACAATAGAGTTTATTGGCACTATGATCAATCACGGAGATTTGCTGCTGAATATGCTCCTGTTGATTCCCTTTTCTGATATAGTGGGCTGAATATCTTTTGAAGATACTTCTGTGTTACATGCTTCATGTTGTCCCCAGCATGGTGCTTTGTTAAAAAAAGTAGCTGCTCAGAAATATACTAATTGACAAATTAGTATCAACTAATACATCAACACAGAAATTGAAATTTATATGACACTTTCATATACATTTCATCATTTGAAAAATCAACAGCCATTTATTTAGTGATTTGTTCTTGGAAAGTTTTTCCAAAGTATTTAACATTGAATTACAATATAAAATCACAGTAGTTATGCATGATATACAAGAAACTGATTCTTGGTAATTATTCACCTAACTTGGGGATCAGAAAAGTGCTAATGTACTAAGTATTAGTCTAATGAATCTGGGTTTTCACTATGTTTTTCAGAGGAAATAGGGCATCTGTTAATCTGGTGGGTATTTCAGTGAAAATTAATTAAGAGAGGTTCTAAGGTGTATTAGTCAGCTTTGGCTAAGTTATGTTGTAGTAACAAATGTCCCCAAAATGTCAGTGGCTTACAAGCACAGAGGTGGCTTACAACTGCGTGTGTGTGATTCTTTCTCTCTCTCTCTCTATACACACACACACACGCATATATATGTACACGTATATATATGTGTATACATTTATTTATTTATTTATAAATGTGCACGCATGCAAGCATGCACACATACTTTTGTATGCATGGTATAAGAGCGTGTATATCACACATATGGAATGTGATTTATCAGGTAACTGAATAACCCACCCTGTCTAAAACCAAAGATTCAAAATGAAATACTCTTTTTTTTGGGGAATAGAGTGTATGTGTATACACACACACACACACACACTCACATATGCATGTACATATGCATATGTTTATATAATATGTGAGTATGTTTATATATGGTTATATAATATTTATGTATTTATTTTTTATTTATAATCATGCATGCACGTAAACATGAACACACACACTCACATTTATTTATTTAGTTCTTGGACCAAAGTCTGAAGGAGTAGGTTTTATTTGTTATGTGCAGTCTTGCTCCGGAGGGAAAAGAACAGCAGAACCACATGAGGGTTCTTAAAGTTTCCATTTTACAGTGCCACATGAAATTTCTTTTTTTTTTTTTTAATTTTATTTATTTATTTGACAGAGAGAGACACAGTGAGAGAGGGAACACAAGCAGGGGGAGGGGGAGAAGGAGAAGCAGGCTGCGGGAAGCCTGATGAGGGGCTCAATCCCAGGACCCTGAGATCATGACCTGAGCCAAAGGCAGACGCTTAATGACTGAGCCACCCAGGCGCCCCGCCACATGAAATTTCTATTCCCGTTGCATTGGCCAAAGCAAGTCAAGTGACCAAGACTGATGACAGTGAGGTAAAATGTACAATCTTTTCATTGGGAGAAGCTGCAAACACTTGGAACAAATAAAACAATATACCCCATTCTGTTATTATATATAGTTGGAATATTGAGGTCTGAACATGGAATAATTATTTCATATTGATTTTGATCCTCAAAAATAACCAAAAGTTTGGCAGAATAGATGTTATTCACTGTGCTTTATAGGAAAAAAAAATTCTAAGGCTATTTTTTTTTTAACATTTTCAAGTCTCATAGTTGGTAAATGACAAATTCTAAATTTAAACTGATCTAAATCTGACTCTTTTTCTAACCTAAATCTAAATCTGATACTCTTCATGGCCATGCTACATATGTGAGTGTCTGTATTACGTCAGAAACTAAAATGAAAAATGAAAATGTCCAGCTATGGGATGCTGGAGAATTTGTTTTAAAATTTTCATTTATTTATTTCATATTTCTTCAGGTGACCAATATTGAACCAAAGGAGTTCTTTCTGTCTGTGAACATAATCATTATTTTATGTTATTTTATTAAGATTCTCATTTTTGGCATATACATGTATGTGTGTGTATGTACAAAGTCAAGCTCCTTCTGTCCTCTGCAGGACCTTAATAAAATATTCTTACAGATCTTGCTAAAACTGCTGAGTTTCAAATCAGGAATTAGTTCTGATTCTGTTGATGTAAACCTGAACAGAGAGGAGAAACATAATCCACCTTCCTGCATTATTAAGATTTCTGATATACAGTTTTGATAAAAGCTTGCAAGTACAAAATTTGCTTTCTGGCCTAATGTAGCATGGAGGATTTTGTCTGAGCTAGCAAAGGATCACGTTTTCATCTCCTACGAGGCAAAAACCGAGCTCTATAAACTATTTTCCACATGCATGCTCTACTTCAAAATATATATATATTTATATATGTATATAAATATATATATAGTGTTTCATTCTGAATATTTGCTTTAAGCGTGGGTGGGCCCTAAACCTAGTTGCCTGATAAGTCACATTCTATATGTGTGATATACACAGTCTCTAATCTATGCAAGAACATTGACTTCAGGTACAAGGAAAACCAATACTGCACAGTAAGTAGACTAGATGATTCATTCAGTTTGATTCATGTTTGCTATACATTTAGTACTTGAGCGTATACTATAGAGGAAATGCAGTATCCTTCCGGCTGTCAGGAGTTCTTTTTTTTTTTTTTTTTAAAGATTTTATTTATTTATTTGAGAGAGAGAATGAGATAGAGACAGAGAGAGCATGAGATGGGGGAGCGTCAGAGGGAGAAGCAGACTCCCTGCCGAGCAGGGAGCCCGATGCGGGACTCGATCCCGGGACTCCAGGATCATGACCTGAGCTGAAGGCAGTCGCTTAACCAACTGAGCCACTCAGGCGCCCAGGAGTTCTTGTTGAAGAGATGAGTTGTACGATCTTGGGGAGATGCTCCCGCAGCAGGGTTGAAAAGAACGTTTCTCCATCTGACCTACTTTATTTTCCCTAAGACGTGGGAAAAAAAAAAAAACCATCTACTGTGTTGCATAGTTGAGAACAGTAGTTCCATAACAAGAGAGTTCAGAGATTGGAGGTCATTACAGGCCACAGACAGTCACTTTTCTGACCTTTTCTTCATTTGGCATCCTCTTCCGATTAATTAGTAATTAAAAAGTGATTCTTTAAATGATTACTTCAGCCCCTCAGTAAATATTCAAGGAGGTCATTCTTTGTGCCCAGAGCTGTGCTAACTGATCGAGAGCCAAGGTTATAAGCGCAGCTCTTCCCCTTCATCTTTAAGTCCAGTGGAGACAAGTCAACCAATGACTCCAGTGCCTTGTGACAAAAGTGATGTCCGGTATGTGAAGTACAGCCTCCTTTGGGGCACAAAAGAAAACATTTTCTAGGCTTAAACATCCCGGTAAGCTTTTCCATTAATTTTCTTGGATGAGGAGGCTAATGACCAAGATTTTTGAAAAGCGGGGGACCGGCATTCTAGACATGTACTTGTCATAGTATGCACACAAGAAAGTAGGCCAGAAGCAGCCTGGACAAATAGTCATGGCAAGTCCTTAAGTAGGGTGGGGCTAGGGGAGACTTGGGAGGGGGAGAAAGGATGGGAATGGCTGCAGCAGGGAAGCTAGAAATCAAATTCATGAAGCTCTTATAACCACGCTTATTAATCTGTGTGATTTGGGCCTTATGTATGGAAACTTTAGGGGAGGGGTGAGAAGGTTGGGAAAGAGAAACCTGCAAAGGAGATACATAATAGAAGTAGAATATAAATCAAGAGAGATGGGTATCTTTAAAAGGTAGGGAGAAATTTTATTTATTTATTTATTTTATTTTTTTTAAGATTTTATTTATTTATTTGACAGAGAGAGAAATAGCGAGAGCAGGAACACAAGCAGGGGGAGTGGGAGAGGGAGAAGCAGGCTTCCTGCCGAGCAGGGAGCCTGATGTGGGACTCGATCCCAGGACCCTGGGATCATGACCTGAGCCGAAGGCAGAAGCTTAATGACTGAGCCACCCAGGTGCCCCGGTAGGGAGAAATTTTAAAGGAGAGAGAATTAGCCAACAAGAAACAATAGTAAAAAAAAAAAAAAAAATGTCCACTGCGTTTGGCCAGTAGCAAGTCAGTTGTGTCTTTGAAGACTGTAGTTTTGTTCTGTAATATTATTTTCATACATCTGTCCTCCCCATCTAATGGTGAACTTCATCCATACATTTATTGAGCAGACACTAGGTGGGCAGGGCTGAGAGTCCTGAGATACATAATTTCTGACTCAAGAAGCTCATAATTTAATGAAAAGACAAATAAGATTATAGTAGAAAGTGATAAGGTCTGACGGAGACATACAGAGTATTATGGGAGCCCATGGGGGCATATCTAACCACTTAACTAAGTAGGCACTCAATAAAATTTTATTAAATTAACATATTTATTAAATTTGCTTGTGCAAAAATGCGTAATATCATCACTAAGTGCACAGACCAGCTAATGTGGGCTGGTCTGTTGGCAGAAGTCTGTTAAGAAAGGCAACGAGTCCTCTGTGGTTTTTTAAATGCTTATATTTTTCAGGGTTTTCTCATAAGCTCACTAGTCTCTTTGGCTTCACACAGACATCAAGGATTATTTCATCCCACTTCAGTGATTTTAGCCTTTGGGCCACTAACTCTCCAATTTATGTTTCTGGCCTTTCCAGATACCAGATCTAATTCTCAAGCTGCCTGCTGGCCATTTCCACCTGTATGTCTCCCACGTACCTCATATTTAACAAGGTCCAAACAGGACTCTATGTCCAACTTCATTTTATGAATTCTTATTCCTAAACTCGTGATCCACCTGTTCACCCAGACCCGATACCCAAGAGTCATCCTAGACTCCTCCTTCTTCCCTATTCTCCATTGTATGCTGAGTTTATTATGGAATGATTTTTTTTTACATATTTTATTTAGTTAGTTATTTGAAGGGGGAGGGGCAAGGGGAGAGGGAGAGAATCTCAAGCAGACTCCATGCCCAGCACGGAGCCCAACATGAAACTCCATCCCAAGACCCCAAGATCATGACATGAGCCAAAACCAAGAGCTGGACACTTAACTGACCGAGCCACCCAGGCGCCCCATTATTGAGTGACTTTTGTCTTGTACCTACATTCATGCTGCCACTGGGTAGAGCAGACTTGTCATTTCTTAATGACTTAAGTAAGCCCAGCTGCCTACCTCAGATCCCCGTCCTCAAATGCATCCTCCTCCACTGCATGGCCGTAGTGACCTTTCGACATGCTTTAGGCCAGTGCCCTGCTCCCACCATTGGTGGCTTCATGCTGACTGTAGGTTACCATCTAAACAACTTATCAGGTCAGGCAAAACCTTCATTTGTTTCCAGTGTAGGTCGATTTTTTCATATTATCTGCCAGGCACTGGGCCAGGTCCTGTGATAGCTCTAATGAGGCTTACATTCCAGTGTGGATGACCCAAATGGAGCATAGACTTGAGAATCTGATGAGTGTTTGAGAGAGTGCCTGGAGGATGGGACCCTGTAGCTGTGTCTTGATTAGTATGTGCAGCATGGTGGCAAGAGGTGCCTGCCATGGGAGCTCCTTAGAGGACACCATGTCAAGGCTGAGGCCTGGGTGGATGAGGAGGATTCAGGTGGATACAAACTGCAGGGAGGAGAATGGCACTCTCCAGCATCTTGATTGGAAGGGAGCGTGGTGTGTGAAAGATGAAGGTGTGGGTAATGAAGAGTGAGCTGAAGGGCCAAGGCGAAGAGATGAACTTGGCTGGAACTCAGCAAGGGCCAGATCATGCGAGCCCTCGTAGGACTGCCTTAGGGAATTTGGACTTTCTTTCATGGGCTGTAGCAAACACCTAACGAGTTTGAAAAGGTAGTGACAAGGCAAGTTTTTGCTTCAAGAAGACTGTTCTGATTATTCTGAGGGGTACAGGTTGGATGAAGTCAAGAGTCAAGGCAGGAAATGCAACCACTTACTGGTCTCATATGCTCTTGTCTCCCAGGCCAGCTGCCCGGCACCTTCCACACCCCACAGAGCCTGGCACACTGGGCGAGCCAACGACTTAACAGGTACACCTTCCCCATAAGGAGCTGGTGCTCTAGGCAAAGCAGATGGCTTACTGTACCTAAAATAGGAGTGGTTCTTTTCTATCTGCGGCCACTGCACAGGGTTCCTTGGCTGGAAATGCACCTCTCCGCAGGCTCCTATCCCCTCATTAAGATGCTGTTCAAATCGCACCCTACACACCTTATCTCCCTTAATCCTTAAAGCAACCAGATGAGGCAACTGTTTTATCTCCACTTTACAGATGAGGAAGGAGAGACTCAGGAAGATTATGGACTGTTCAGAGTCACGTAGGGGGTTTGGGGATTTAAAGCCAAGTCTCCTTGTCTTCATACCTGTTTACTCCACTCTTCAAGGCTCCTGCAAACACGAGTGATTTAAAAGGAATAAATTACTGACTGTGAGGCGTTGCTACAGTCCCAGGGTTTACCTTGCTCCCTGGATGTGTGTTTGCCCTCTGGCAGGATTCTTGATCCTCTGACTCATTGCCCCCCTTGCTCTGGCACTCCTGTCCCTCCAGATGGCGGGGGACCCACTCCATACAGTCATAACACATCCAGACCTATCACTGCTTTTCCTATCTTTCTGCCTTCTCCAACCTGAAAAACCCAAAGCCTCCACAGTCAGTTATGTCAGGAACCCCAGCAGCTTCGCCATGGCCCTCACCTGATCTAGATGCTCTGGAGCAAAGCAGCAGTGGTGCTCACTCCACCTGAGGCATTTCAATACACAATCAACTCTGTTTCTGAGCTATTCTCTGAGTTCTAAAGTCAGTATGCCTCACCTCAACTGCCTTCCTCAGGGTCTGTGTACACACCTGCCCAGAAAGTCTGCTCCCCTCGCCCACCCCCAGCAACCCCCCACCCCTCCTTGGGCTTCCACCAGGAACACCCACACTACATTTCTCTATCCTCTGTCCATGACTTCTGCAGTATGATGCTGCCTTTCTGTGGGGACATGGAAAGCCCAGAGTCTCGCTAATAAGTTTGGGTGATTTAAGATTCCAGATCAAAGCACGGGATCAGGTTGTCTCAGTCACAGTGACTCAGAAGGGGTCATGTGGGCCTGAGCTAAGAGCCCAGCTAGGAGTGGGAACATGCAGGTTGGCATGCTCTAGCTGGGTGGAAAGGTGTTCTCACCTGCATGGAACACTAAAGTGTTCTGAGCTGGGTTTCTGACCCCTATTCTTTCGGTGTGTGTGTGTGTTTGTTTCCTTGTGTAATGCAGGTGTCATAGTAATGGGGTGATGTCCTTGAAAAATACTATGGAGCCTGTGATTTCCTGGGGGCTTCAGGTTTTATCTTTCCATTGAAGGCACCCAGTCCCTGTTAGTTATGATTCTGTCTCCTGAACCTTCAGCTCTCACTGTGCTTGGTGACTAGTATTAGGGTTTTGGCATTGGGGTGCTCTGAAGTGCTAAAGAACTGTAAGGCCATGTTCAGATGCATTGCTCATGCCCACATTCTACCTGCCCTTGCCTCCCCTCACTCTCCAGTCTCTCTGTCCCATCCACAACCTGTCTTCACTCAAGGCAAAAACCCCCTGGTGGTGTTCCCTCCGTCTTTCCTCGAGGCCTTGTAAATGTACAAACCATTTAGACTTTAAGACAGTGGGGCCACTTTTCATCTCGGGCCAGGCTGCTGCCTGGTTTTACAGGGTCATAAAAGTCCTGACAGGAGTCATAAAAGCCTCCAATTGCACTGCAGAAACCCTTGGAGTATATTTTAAGGGCCCCTGAGTTTTCATTTTGCTGCTTTTATGGGGACTCGTAAAAGCTGCGTGGAGCGAACCCTCTGATTGGCTGCTCACCACGGAGGTAGTTAAAATTACAGCTTTAGACAAATTGTTCCAGTCCCAATAAATCAGCATCCAGCATGTGGCAGGGGGAGGGCTTACAGCTCTGCTGCATTCCTTGTGGCCTCCCTTGTCCCACCTCAAGGCAAGATTGGGGCCACCCTCTCGGAGAAGCCGTCGTTCCCCAAAACCATTCTTTGCAAGAGAAGACTTGTTAATCAACTCGCTATTTTTATGCATTTTACCAGATAGCTAGTTGACTTCTTTATTTCCATAAACCTCATTATTTTATACCAGATTGATTTATTTTGAAATCAATTGGAGTTAAAGAGACACAATCTCAGACTCTGTCCGTCAGCATGGCTAGAGTATGCCTGCTGAGTATAACCTACTTTCTCCCCAAGGATCCCCTGATATCCCATCTCTTGCCTTACTGTTGTCTTAGCAGATCTGTCATAGCCCTACAATGGGCCAGCATAGGGCCATTATAGTGCCAACACGGTCAGTGGGAGTGTCATTCTCTGGACCCATCTTAACTTTCTACTGGTTGTGCCTGGCAGAAAATCAAACCAGAGTGAGTATTATGGGATGCTGCTTTTGTTTTGTGCCATTATCAGCTTTTTATTAGCTTGTGGCTCAAATCTATCACCAGTATAGAGAATCCTCAGGACCTTGAATGGAGAAGCAGACTTTGTTTCTTCCCTTCTTTCCAGACCCAGCACCAATCAGGCCCAGTTGAATTACCATGCTAACCACCTGAGGTTCAATCAGACTCTTCAACTGATATTTGGAAGTTAAGAAGAAAGGGACTAACGCTTACCACTCCAGAACCTCTTACTTTTCAGGCAAACAAAGCTTCCCGGAGATGCTCTGATGGTGGTAGAAGAAGAAGGAGGTTCTGCTCATGCCCCCTTGGGAGAAATGTGCTACTCCTGTTTGTGTGGCCGCCTCTGTTCCCATGGCAACCACCTCTCTCCCCTGCTATTTCTGAAAAGCACATGCTTGTGGGAGTATCATTCTGAAAAAAAAAAAAAAAAAAAAAAAAAAAAAAGATGCGTACTGCTCCTCTTCTGGAGATTAGCCAAGTCAATATCTCCAGCCGCGCGAGGTATCTTTTTACATGGGAAATGCCCAACTAAGTGTAGATTGGTGGGAGAGCCAAGTGAAATCGGGAGAAAGACTTGGGGTAGGGAAGGAATGTAAGAAGTACTCCCAGGCAGGGATTAGCCTGAGAAATTAGACCAAGATACATAGCAGGGAAGGTTTACCACCATTACTTCCCTTCTAGAGTCACGGGCTGGCAGTCAACCCTGCCAAGGCAAGGAGGCAGAGGGATGCAGGTGTTGCTGCAAATTTCCTGCATAAGTCAAAGGAGAAAACAGGTTCTCTCCTGACACATGCCTCTATTTTGAAGGGCCTTATTCTTTTCTTAAATGTATGAACCAATCACAAAGGTTACAGGCTACGTGAGAGAAAAACACATCTTATTTCTGTCTTGCTCTAGTTTTATATAATTATTATATCAACTGTGGCTGATCAAAGCATTCATTAAAGAGAAACTATCTCTTCTATGCTTTTGTTGCAGTTTGGAGAAATTTGACAGGCTTTCTATGTCTCTGGCTATATTTCCCTTTTTCTTTTTTCACAGTTGATTTCTCTCCTCTTCCTCTCCTCCTCCCCTTTCTCTATACCGATGATTTCTAACACGACACTTTTTTTTTTTTTTTCCTGTCCTCCACTTGGCTTAATCAAATCTCTCTTAAGGCATCAAGGGAACCATGAGCCAGAGCAGCTTTGGGAGTTCTAACCGTATATTTAGAAGGTGAGCACTGCCGCAAATATCTGGTTGCTGAAAAGCGATTGGCCCCATGGAAGTGCAGGGGGCCTCCACCAGGCATGCCCCCACCCAATGCTCCTTTTCTTGTATCTTTCTCATGGACACTGATTTCTGTGCTGAGCTTCCTGCTCTGCCCTTATGGTCTCCTTCCAAAGACAAGCACATATCTGACTGACATCCCTTTGTCAAACCGAGGGGGGATTCTGTGCCAGCGAAGGATTTCCACATGGGCAGCTCTGTCTTCGCAAGCTCTCATCTTGCAATGTGGCTTTGGCTGCTCCGGCTTTCATGATCCTAGCACTGTTCTCCTAGTGGCGGTAGTTCCCGTTTCTTTACCATAAAGGGTTTTCTCCCAGGGATTTCAGCAACCCAATAAATCACAAGAGGATATGACTTGAACTTGAAGAGCATTTGGGGTGAATGTGAGGAAGTACATTTTTCATATTAACGTGCCTCTGTATCCCATTGTGTGGCATAAGTCCATCTCATTTTCCACTGGACTAATGACAGACTCCTTCACAAATTTATAAAAGTGCTTTGGTTTTCAATCTATATTTCATCATTCATTTATTCTTCACTCCTTCAACACACAAAGCGCAGACTGTGTGCTAGGTACTATGCTGGGGCCTGGGGACATGGAGATAAATAAGAAACAATGTCTGTCTTCTTGCAATTCATAAACAAAAGGGCAGGGAAAGTGTAATCAATTACTTAGTAAGCATTGTGGAAAATGTAATGATATATAAAGAGGAAGTAGGGATAAGCAGTGACTTTCCGGGAGTGCTTAATGTTATCTGGATTTTTTCCTCAAGAGGAGAGAATCAGGACAGGACATTCCAGATGGAGATAGCAACAAAAGAAATGCCTAGAAACATAAAACAGCATGTTTGTGGCATGCTGAGAGAAGCCTTGAGCAATAAAAAGGCTGAAGAGAAATTCAAGGATCAGATTTGGAGAGGTATTTGTATTGGAAGATACAAAATGTGGGTTTTCCATTACTAAAGAAAAAAAAAGCAGCATCCAGTGCTTACATATCACTGTGTGGGATTGCATGGCCCTTCAATTTAGCAAATACTTATTGAGTGTTTGCTGTGTACAAAGTAGCATACCAGATGTGCCAGAGATACAAGGGTGAAGAGATACAAAGACAATATAAAGATGTATCTCAGTAACAACCTTCTATGGATTAGACATTTTGTTGCAGAGACAGGGAATAAATGGGGGAAAAAAAAACAACACTAAAAGGACATACACAGGTACACCTACACTCACACACACATCCAACAACAGCGGAAAATGAGATCAGATCATACATGAGTCATTGTCAAGTAATCTTAAGGACAAAGAGTTATGGAAGCAGAAGACAGAGTAATTACATAGACATGGATGGTCAAGGAAGCCCATGCAGAGGAGGTCAATGAAGCTGAACCTAGTAGGATTGGAAAGATTTGGAGAGGTGGAGTCTGGATGTATAGAGAAAGATTTGACAGAAAGGGTGACAATGGGAAAATCCAGATCAGAATTACAGTGAATGAATTGGACTTGCTGGAAGGGGAGTAAGTGGGAGCACCTAGCAGCTGGGACTGCAGATACGTTGCCTGCAGATCACAGAGTGTCTTCAAATGTTATATTAAGGGTACTGGGCTTTCCCCCATTGGCTATAAGGCATCCCTGAAGGTATGAGTAGGGAAGTGACATGGTATTGGTCAGACTTCTCTTATGGGCTGTTTGTGGCACCTTTATTGTACAAAAGCCATCAAACTTAATAATTCTTCAGTTATCTGGAACATTACTGTAGCAAGATAGCCTATCTTTTAATGGGAATTCAGGAATGGGAGTTTACTGATAAGCAGCTGAATTAGGAGGATATCAGAAGGGAAAATTTGGGTGAAGTGGATAAGAAGCTACGTTTTGAGTTGCAGTGGTCCTAAATAAACCTTACTATATCAATTTCTTCTAAGGGAATACAATTAATACTCTTTAAACAGGATGCAGGAAAATGAAACAGTTCCTTTACATGTATTCCCTAAACTAAAAGGTTTTTGGCCATTGCTTGCCTAACTTTCTATTATGGACAGACATGCCTTTTTTTTTCCTTTTCTTTTTCTCTTAATATGCATGATTCTCCTGAATCATTCCTCTCCCCCAAAATCTCATCTGTTAAATTTTATGGTACCATATTGCCTGGGTTTGGACTCAAGTTCTTCCATGTCCTTGTTCTGTGATCTTAGATGAGTTATTGAAACTCTCTGTGCCTCAGTTAACTCATATGGAAAATGGTGAAATACTAATATCAATGTCGTGAAGTTTACAATTAGTGAGTTTTACATCTAAAGTGCTTAGACAACTTCTGCACTTAACAAGCTCTTCACTAGTGTTCTCTTTCCTGGATCTTCTGCTTACAGAACTAGCTTCACCCAGATGGTTCATGTTGAGAATTTATTTCTCACTCAGCCACATGGATTCTCTAAAAGCTCCAGGTTCTCTTGGAACCTCTTTCTTGAGTATCCTTTAGCCCCTGGATGGCCCAGCACCCCTACCCTCATTTTTCAGGTCACATAGTCTCCTTAATCAAACATTAGCATAACGTATTAGCATATCCGTAGCACAATTATATTTTCATTACCCTAGTCCCAGTCAGACTAAAAGATGCCTTCAATCTAGATATAAATAATTTATATTGTTTACACCAAGGTGAATTACAGAGGAGGGAAAGAGAGAATATGTGTGCGTATGGGGTCTGGTGGGTATGGATTAGTGATGGTGGCAAAAGACAAATTGAGTTGCCACTTTGTCTTGCATTTCTTCTCTGCGTTATTCTCAATAAGAAGGCACATGTGTATATATATTCCAAACACAGATACCATTTTTAATTGCTTCTAATCCTCTCCTTCCTTTTAATCTCACTAAATCTGTCAAAAATGTGTCTCATTTAGTAAGTAAGAAATAGAGGATGGTTTTGAGCTTTGTTTCTTTCAAATGGCTAACTCTCTGTAAATACACCCTCCTCTGATTCATCTTTGGAAGATTTCTCTTCCCCTGTCCAGTTAACTTCCTCACCACCACCAAGATAACACTTGTCTCTGGGCTACTTGGTTGTCAGTTTAGAATCCTGATTCCCCTTGATTGGTGTCCTCTGTAGCAGGCTAGAAGAAATCTCAATATATTTTGTCTCTAAAAAAAGGGCCACACACATGTACACACATGCATCACCTTAGCTGGTACATGGGCACATCTGTGGTGGGATCACAATCATTCAGAACTTGCGAAATTCAAGCTGCCTTGGAGATTGATCTGTCTTTTCAAGCAGCTATGGACAACAAGATAAAAGGAGTGCTCTCCATGGAGACTGTTAAGTAATGACATTATTGATGCCCTCTGATCAGGACGGAGAGAAATTTACTAGAATGGAGAGAGTTCTTATATTTAGAATGGGTGACATATGTATTTACATATTTATGAAAACCCAACCAGAATGACAACAGGGTGCTTGGGAGTAGATGGCATGAGAACTCTTTTGCTGCTGATATGAAGAGGTTATGGCTGAGGGCTGGAATGGCGAGGGAGGGTGTGGGAGAGGGGGAAAGGGCATTTCGAAATGATAGCATCCATGTGGCTGGTTCTTAGATTATGTTCCCCAGGGAAATTTTCAAAAATATAGGCTCCTTGGCCCCAAGCTTAGAGATTCTGCACATCTGGGGTTGGAGTTCCATCAGCTGACTCTAACGGCCTCCCCGGTTTGGGTCATTTGGTTTTAGATGGTGTCAGAAAGACGTGAGCTTGAATCTTCTCATGGCCAATTAATATCTAGAAAATCTTAGGCAAAATACATTCTCCCTGAGTCTCATCCGTCTCACCCCATGTTTAGGGGGTTCTAACCCATCTCCTGATTAGATGGAAAACGACTTGAGGGCAGGATCTCTATGTATTACCTCTTTGTCACCGGTTCCTTTTTGTGCCAGGTGGAGAGCAGGAATTAGTTGTTTTAGAATGGATGAGTGAATGAGTGAATGAATGAATATTGGAAGGAAGGGTTATGTGATGATGCTGTGTGTATTCAAGAAGGTAATCATGTGTTATATTCCTGACACAGAGTGGGGATTCAAAGAAGTGTCCTTCTTCCTTCTCCTTTTCTATATCCAGCATGTTAATCGTGGAGTGGTTGTTTTCATATTCCTTTACCCTACTAAAAGGGGTCCTCAGACTTTGTTCTTCCTAGTATCTCTTACTCTTGTGGACCCACAGCAGATCTTTAGTATATATTATTAGCCCACTTAGATTTACAGACGGTCTTTCTGACTCAAATCCTCCCTGTTTCCCTAAAGAGAAAGCTTCTTTTCCTTAGAAATTTTACAACAACATTAAACAAGAAATAAAAAAAAAAGGAAGAAATAAAAACTAAAGGGTTTTAACCACATCTGCATATTTCAGTTATTAGCACTCACCTGTGCCCCCATTAGTGCAGAGAAGCGAGACTTTGCATTGTTTTCCCGTCAGAAGCACAGCCCCTTTCCCTCCCTCTCTTCTGATTAGGTATTCCCTTCTTTTGGAGGCCTCGTCCCATTTGGCTAATTCATCTCGACAGCTAGTTTAATAAGAGTGCTTGGTGTTAGCATTCAAGGATGTGTAGGAGTTGATAAAAATCTACCTTGCAATCTCCCCATGGCTCAAAAATAAACGACTTCACCCGGGGACCCCTAGCACCTGTATCTCTCAACCCAAAATTGTGAGAAAGCTTGAAGAAAAAGGAACAGCCATTGATTTAACAGAGACAGTTTGATTTGTTTGTGTGTCTTTTCTTCTCTTCCTTGTGAAAAGACTATAGAGGTAGGAGGGGAAATTTGGGAAATAGAAAATGTTTAAATCTACCCGAAAAAGAGGAAAGAAATCCAGCAACAAGAAGAATCTGGAGAATGTGAGAATACTATCTCTTTGGGTGTAAATTAAAGTCTCTATTGCAAGAACGTCATGGAACAAAGGTGTCTCTGCAGTCCTGAAAACCTCAGCATGGCACAAAAAAACCTGGTTTTCACACTTAAGGACAGCCCTGGAGGAGGCGTCCCACGGGGCATGTATGAACCAGGCACCTATTCTGAACTTAGTAGAGCTCTGTAGTCTTTTCTTTGGGGACAAGGTTTAAGGGGCTGATGTAATCAGGAGTACACTAGGGATCTCTTTCTTCTCCAGGACTAACGGGGACCAGGTCATCCAGAATCCCTTCATGCATTTGTTCCCCAGGATCCCAGGATCTGAATCTCCTTGTCATCTGTCATCATGGAATAGCCTTGAACACCATGGTGGGCCTCTGCTAATCATTGGTGCTCCTCAATGAGTATTTTGGGCTCTCTGCATCCCCAGGACTTCCTTTGGTTAGGATTCTCCTTCCTCTCTTGTGGGACAGAGGGGAGCATGTGACTAGTCCTGGCCCATGAGAGGCAAGTAGAAGTGACCTCTCTTGGGAGGTGGATTAAACATTTTATTTCCAATGTGAGATCCTCCAGAACTCTCTCTTCCCCTCATCATGGCATCCGACGGCTTTAAAGATTGTGACTGGTCCTTCAGCCTCAGTCCTTGAGTTAATGGATGAAAAAGAAACCCTGGGCCACCTCCTGCCCACCAACCTGGGATAGTCCTCTAATGTGAGAGACAAACTTACTGTTTTAAGCCACTGGGAATTTCCAGTTGTTTATTAGCTCAGCATAAATTAACCTATCAGAGTCTGATTCTAATGCAAAAAATAATCAGGAATTAAAGGCTGGTTGCTACAGTGGCTCAGCTTTTTCACAGGGTAGTTTGGTAAAATGGGATAGTGGTAATGTGTACCAGGATGGCTTGTGAGCCCAGATAAGACTGGCAGCCGGTGTCAGGCTGCAAACTCAAGAGGGCCACTGGAAGAGGCTGAAGGGCATAATTCCTGCTACACTTTCAGAAGCAGTAAGTGATTTGAGGCCTGCCAACAGCTAAAGGCTAAATGAATAGGTCCAAAATGTGAGTTCTCCAGGCAAATATTTCTGATGCTCCTTTTCATTATAGTCTGCTTTGCTTTATTTATGCAAAGGATATATCCCTGGGGGGAAAAATCAAGTTATATCATAAATGCATCAGAGAAGCTTACTATTTAAGGAAGTCTGTGGTGAATCCTTTTGTGAAGGAATAATCATCCACCCTGATTTGCATTTGCTTTGCAAATTGTGGTGTGTGTGTGTGTGTGTGTATGAATGTGTGTGTATCAGGTTTTATGAATTTAGGGCACATTATAATGCATATGTCAAACAGAGTCCAACAGAGCTGAATTGTAATCTTAGGTCAGCAAAAGCATGTAGGTTGACATTGTAATGGGGATAGAACAAAGGTACAACTAGGTGTGAGCTTTTACTGAAAATGCTCTGCCGCTTGAGAAGGTGATGCAAGGTAGGTGGTGAGGATGACTCCAGGTGGGGTTAGTTTGGCTATACGGGAGGTCATAGAAGCTAAGGAATATGAGGAGTAGACAAGGAAGCATTGAGTGGACCAAACTTAGATTTTAGAACAGGTGTTAGTATTGGCATGAGAAAATTGGGGGAAATTTGCCCAGGCCTGTCAAGGCTGTCAGTGAGGAGAGGCAAAGGAACGAGCCTGAATGTACTAAGTGTGAATAAATGGGGCAATGAGATTAGATTTGCCCAATTTGCCCTTGACTCCACTGCACAGAAATAGTAAGAAAAGAAATAGTAAAAAAGAACATGGTCTCTGATTTAAGATAGATGGGAAATTAAATTCCAACTCTGCCGCTTGCCACTTGTTGGATGCATCTCTTTGGGCAAGGTTTGTATTTTTTTTTTTTAATTTTATTAATATTTTAATCTTTCTAAACCTCGATTTTCTACCCATGGGCTGAATGTCATAATCCCTCCTTGCAGGACTGTTATGTGGATCAAGAGCCCACAAATGTCAAGTGTTTAATATTATAGTTGACTCCAGACAAGACTTAGGAAATTAAAACTATCAATATTGTTGACCGTATATTTATCTTTTCCCCAAGATCCTCAATGTAAAGTATTAGTACAGTGTCGAGTCTGTGATAGGGCTTTTATAAATATTTGTTGAAAGAATGAACCATCTTGGTCATGCAAGGAGTGTTGAATGGACAGCAGATGTGGGTACTGAGGGGTAATGAACCTCTGTGTACGTATCCTGTGCCTTTCCTCCCCAGCATTACAGATGCTCCCAATTCCCCCGAAAATCATGTCTTTTTCACAGAATCCATATTGCTCAGAAAGATTAAAACCATTTTCAGAGATTCCGTGTTCTTTTTTATCCTTTCTGTTTTGCGCATCAGGTTCTCTGACCATTTGATTTCAGCAACTCAAAGAGCTCCGTCTTTTCTTTCTTTTTCCTTTCCTTTTCTTTCTTTCTTTCCTTGTTTTTTTCCCTGTTGTCAGAGCCCTAGGAGTTTCTTTTCCCTTTTTAATTAAGAGTGAATGAAGGTAACAAAGTGTTTTATAACTGGAGAGAATTCACCAGTGGGGCACCAAGGTGGAAATCCACAGGGTGAAAGGCGGGCAGACAGACACCGTATGGGCACTGTGGGGAAGGTGGTCTGCAGTTGTTCCTCGCCCTGCTGTCTTATTGCCCACCCTCCCCCTGCCCATTGGCCTGGAAGCTTTACCTCTGGAGGAAGTCGCCCTGTCTTTTGTTAGGAAAAGCTGCAGTTGGAAGTTTGTTTTTTAAAAGCATTTTTAAACACACAGTGCGCTCTCCTGAAATACGCCTGTGCCCGCAAGGGTCCTGCAAGTTAATTCCTGCTGCCCAGGGAAGTGTCCTAATTTTCCCTTACTTTCCCTGACCTCCTCCTCACTGTGTTTCTGGCTGTCTTTAAGCCCGGGTACAGCTTGGGGTTGGAACAGGAGATCTCATGGAAGTGTCTGTCAGATATATATGCATGTGTGGCTATAAAGCAAAGATTGGGGGCTAAGAAAAAGTGTGTGAGCAGGGAGAAGGAAAATCAAATCCTATTGCAGAGAGCCACCCAGGAAGAGAAACCCTTTCCGTCACTGATGCTGTGCCCAGTCTAGTGTTGTCCTGGGCTCTCCCTGATGCTGAGGAGTGGGCTGGTCTTGCGAGAATGGAGTGCATGCACTCGATTACGTCTTTGGAGCCCTGAATCTGACTCATTGCTTTCCGGAGCTCTGTTTTGCATACCACACTTGGAGAATGGCATTATGAGATTCCTAATGAGGAAAGCATGCTTTTATTAAACTCCTGGACCGAATTGCCTCCCTGTTGCCTTCTTTCTTTTTCATGCGATATGATGGGTTATTACATTTGTGATTAAAAAGATCTGTCATCAGTGTGTTTTGCCTTTTCAATTTTGTTGGAAGGTGATCATGATGCCGGTTCTCGGAGGAACAGAAGGATGGAGAAGAGAGGGCATATTTAGATATTTAAGGAACTCACCCTGCAGAGAGGGTTGACCCTTCTTTCTCCATTCACTGCTGACCATGTGGCCCAAATGGTTGTGAAAGGTCACTGAGCTGGCCACATGCTCACTGTACCAATTCTGCACAGCAGGAGTGAAGGAAATGGACAGGCTGATTTTTTTTTTTTTTTTTTTTTTAAGCCAGGGACCAGATTGTAAATGTCCATACAGACAATTCTGGAATTTTTAGAAACCCCAAATGTTTAGTCACACCATGGCTTTTACATAATACCTAATCAGCTTTTTTGCTTCTTGTTAGCTTTGTGCTTACTATCAATTTGGATTTGAATGTTTCAGAAATGACTTTTTTTCTGTAAACAATCCTGAATACAAAACTGAACATTTGAAATTCAACTACTGTGTAATTCAGTTGCAGCCCCAAACTTCCAGCTCACCTTGGTGAATCAGATATCAAAGGAGGATGAGAGTAAGGATTCTGTTTCTCTGTGGTTAGACCACCCACTTGGATGTAGATATCAAGTTATAGGGATGACTGATATAGTACAAAGGTCAATTGTCTTCAGAATCTCCCACTGCTCTTCCCAATGACTTGACCCAGACTTGGATGAGAATTATGGCCTCTTAACTAGCTTCTTTCTTTCCAATCTCAAGCCTCCCATCTGTCTGTGTTCAGGTATAGTTCTTTATGCTAAAAGAATGCCTTGATCATGTCGATTCTCTCCTTGAATGACACACAACGAATTTTCCCTTCAGTGGCCATTCCTGTCTTATCCTGGCATTTGAGGCTCTTTGTTAAGTTATCTGCTTCTACTTCTTTTCGTCTTATCTTTCACTAGACTCCCTAGGAGCTCTTTGTGGCACATGCATAGATAGCACTAATGGCAATCACTGAAGGGTCTCTTACACTTTGCCCAGGTTTGGGACTTTGCCAGTATCTCTCTGTCTCTCCATTAAACTTTGCATCCTTTATTTTCACCTATCAAAATCATACATTTTTCTTAAGGCACAGCCACATGCCATCCCTCTTTAGAATGCCAGGTGGCTCAAGTTGTAACCTTGGCTTTCAGATAAGACCCTCAGACTTCTGTTAGTTACTTGTCTATATCTACTTTCTAAACTCTCTTGATCTTTATTCTATAATAGAAAGTGACTTAATACTTATGTATCTCATATGGGCATCACCACTGTGTATACTCTCTGGCAGTGTGTTGTTTCTACACCTTTGATTGGAAGCCTCAGCAAGTGTGGCATTATTTCTTGTATGATTGTCATCCTTCATAACAGGCAGGTCTATATTTTGTAAAATTTGTTCCATAAATATGTGAAGAACTGAGTGAAACCACCTTTAGTAAAAACGCGCACTTTATAATGATTCTGTAATTTGAGGGAAAAAAATAAATCAAGAGAGGAACTCCTTGAGGTAAGAGTTTGTTTCTAACATTTTCTTGATGTGCAAATAAATGAATTTAGTCAAGTCATCTTTTCTTTGAACTGATCTGAATGCTAGTGATGCTCAGGAGTGAAAGCAATCTGGCATTTCTGTTGAGAAACTGTTAAATAGACGATAGCAGGGGGTCAAATCAGCATCTCCCTACAAGATGGATGAGCGATTGCCGAATGCCTGTCCTGTCTCTACTTCAGCAGGGGTATTCATATCTAACATGCTCTTTTTTCTTGTAAGAAAATGATATTTGCATTTATGATTTACATTTTTATTGCCTGTAATGTACCTGAGCTTTACAAGCATTATCCCAATTAATTCTGATAATAATTCAATGACCAAGACATTATAATACGTATTTTAAAGTTGAGAAAACTAAGATTCAGAGAGTGTAAGTAATATGGCCACGGTCACACAGCTAGCAAGTGGTGGAGCTACCATTCCAACCTAGACCCATCTCATTCCAGAGCTCATGTTCCTTCTAGTGCATCAGGTAGTGTCTATATATATCCTACACTTTCCTGCTTCTGGGTCTCTGTGCATGCTCAATCCCAAGCCCTAACTGCCTTTCCCAATTCACTGTTGCTGTGAGTGTTGCCCCTTATCCCCAAGGCCTCTTCTCCATCACTTTGGAAGTAATCACACTTTTAATGGGAATTCTCACAGCACTTTGGGTTTTTATCTAAGTCTCCTTAACATAATTCATCACTTTCATCCAGTAATACAGTCATTCATAGATGGATTCCATCTTCCTTCTGGTGCAGGAAGCTCCTTGAGGACAGACTTGATGCCCTTTGATCCATCCTGTACTCTTCAGGAGCGACTGGAGCTGTTAAAGCAGTGTAGTTCCTCTGGACACATGCGTGGAAGATGGGGTTGGGGAAGGAAGGAGGATGAGAAAAGAAGGAATTAGAGAATAGAAGACGGTGTATAATTAAGTGCTAAATTATGTGGTTCAGACTAATTATGAAGCCTTTTAAAGAAACGCAGTTTTATTACTTTCAAGAATATAAAGTTAATTAATGGCTAACAAAATGTTGTCAAGTAACTGTCTTGTCATCCCCACTGTAATTAATCAATGCTTTTTGCATAAATGCAAAAGTCGACTTAAGCCCAGCCCATCTCCAGATTATTGAGAATTTTAAATTAGAACAGTCTGAAATAATAAGTTTTTTAAGAGGCTTAGATTGAAATCTAAAGATGAAAGCATACAGATAAAGAATGCAGAGGAGACCTCTAAATGTTTTTCTCTTTAACTGGTACTAACCAGGGTCTTCGTAATTGTTGAAACACATATAGGACCTTATTTGCTAACATGATAGCACATTTGCTTAACATTTTCAATTACTTCTTTTCTCCTCTTTGTTCAAGTAAGTAAATGTTTCATTCACTCATGTAAAAAAAGATCTAAAATGACTATTTTTTTTTTAAGATTTTATTTTTTATTTGACAGAGAGAGACACAGCGAGAGAGAGGGAACACCAAGCAGGGGAGTGGGAGAGGGAGAAGCAGGCTTCCCGCAGAGCAGGGAGCCCGATGTGGGGCTCGATCCCAGGACCCTGGGATCATGACCTGAGCCGAAGGCAGGCGCTTAACGACTGAGCCACCCAGGCGCCCCTAAAATGACTATTTTGAGGCTATTTCAGAAATGCTAAAACGAGAGAGTAATAAAAATGATGAAGCCAGTAGCAGAGGGGGCAAAAAGGAGGAGAGAAAATGAAAACTAGAAATGGTAGGGTGGGATGTGTGAGCAGTCCAGTGCAGGAGTTAGGGAGAGGAAGGACTGCAGGGTAGCTTCCAGGTTTCATACTTGAGTGACTATTTGGAAAGAAGGAGCACAGAAGAAGAAGAATATGGAATTTAATACTGGACCTACTGTCCCAGGAGTGTCTCTTTGATACCAAATTAGAGCTCTGTAGACAGCAGTTGACATATATGCCTGACACTCAGAAGGGAGGGTCACTGGAAGATAACCAACTGTGGAGTCATTGGCAGATGTGGTTGGTGAAGCTTTTCACAAAGGTGGGATGTGCTAGGTCCGCAGGTAATAGAACAGGGAAGGATCCCACAGAGATTGAAGGTAAGATTCAGAGAAGTTATCTAACAAATGATTTTGAGGAGTATGCAGAGAAGTCAGAGGAAGACCTAGAGAGAATGATGTCAAGGAACCTAAATGGAAATATTTTTAAGGTAGGATCTAGAGGAGAACTGCAAAGCATCCATCAGCTGTGGTATTTAGACCACAATAGATGAGTGCAGGCTTGCTTTCCTGGTGAAGGGAGCCCCAGTGGGGCTGGTTGGGGGATGGGAAGGGAGAGCAGGGCCATGTCTGTCACAGACTGTTGTAAAAGGAAGCGGCTAGTGGGGAACTTGGGAGAAACAAAGGGAGTTGGGAATAAATCATACCTAGCAGAAGGGTGATGGGAGTAGTCTTGATCAGGGACAGCACCATCTCTCCTCCAGGGAGAGAAGCGTAGAGTAGTCCTTAATGTCTGCCTTCAGGAAAGAGCTGAGTGAAGAGTGCAGCTCACTGTTGCATTGTTTGTTTGCCATAGCTTTGTTAAAGTACAGTTTACATAAGGTAAAATTCACCCGCTTTAGTGTAGAATTCAATTATTTTAAAGTAAATTTATACTTGTGTAATCATCACCACAATTCACTTTTAGAACATTTCCATCACTCCAGAAATTTCCTTTGTGCCTATTTGCAGTTAATCTTCATTTCTTACCACCACCGCCCCCCCCCCCCAGCTGTAGACAACCATTGATCTGCTTTCTGTATCTATATATTTTCCTTTTCTGGATATTTCATATAAATGGAATTTTATAATACGTAGTTTTTGCATTTGGCTTCTTTCATAATGTTTCTGAGGTTGATCTATGTTGTAGAATACATCAGCAATGTATTCCTTTCCATTGCCTACTAGTGTTCTATTGTGAAGATACCACACATTTTGGTTATTCATTTACTAGTTGCTAGACATTTGGATAGTTCCCAGATTTGGGGCTATTATGAATAACACTGCTATGAACATTCACCTACATGTCTTTATGTGAACATATGTTTTCCTTTCTCTTGTGGAGATTCCTAGAAGTAGAATCACTAGGTCATATAATAAGTTTATTTTTAACTTAAAAAAAAAAAAACCCTGCCAACTGTTTTTCCAAAGTGGTTATAACATTTTACATTTCCACCAGCGATTGATGAGTTCTGCATCTTCTCCACATCCTTACCAACACTTGTTTTTGTCTCTCTTTTTGATTATAGCCATTCTAGGGGGTGTATAAACCACAGGGGGTATCTCCTTGTGGATTTAATTTGAATTTCCTTAATGACTAATGAAGCTGAACATCTCTTCATGGCTTATTACCCTTCATATATCTTCTTGGGTGAAGTGTCTGTTCAAATCTTACAGTGATTTCTTAATGATGTTGTTTATAGTCTTATTAAGTTGTAAGAATATTTTATATATTCTGGATACAAGTCCTTCATTAGATATATGATTTGTAAATATTTTTCTCCCTGTCTTTGGCTTGTTGTTTCATTTCTTAATGGTGTTTTCAAAAAAAAAAATTGGGGGGCACCTGGTGGCTCAGTTGGCTAAGCATCTGCCTTCAGCTCAGGTCATGATCTCGGGGTCCTGGGATCGAGCCCTGATTGGGCTTCCCGCTCATTAGGGAGTGTCTGCTTATCCCTCTCCTTTTCCCTCTGCCACTTCCCCCACTCAAGATGTTTCTCCTATATTTTCTTCTAGAAGTATCATAGTGTTTTAGGTCTTAGATTTAAATCTGTGATTCAATTTATTTTCTGTATAATATAAAGCAAGGATTTAAATTCATTCTTTAGAAGATTTATTTATTTGTTTATTTGACAGAGATGGGGAGAGAGAGAGAGAGAGAGAGAGAGAGAACACAAGCAGGGGTGCTGCAGACGGAGAGGGAGAAGCAGGCTCCCCACTGAGCAGGGAACCTGAAGTTCCCAGGATCCCAGGATCCTGGGATCATGACTTGAGCCAAAGGCAAACACTTAACTGACTGAACCACCCAGGTACCCCTTAAATTCATTTTTATTCACACAGATATTCAGCTGGTTTAGGTCCATGTGTAGAAGATACAATCTTTCTCTCATTGAATTTGTTTTAGCAGTTTTGTTCAAAATTTCATTGACCATAAATGGGATTATGAATCCTTTTTGAATGAGATTTATTGCTGGAATATCAATTCTATTTTGATCTAAATGTCTATCCTTGCACCAGTAACACACATTATTAATTACTGTGACTTTAAAGTAAGTTTGAAGTCAGGTAGTATAAGTCCTCCAACTCAATCTTCTTTTTTCAAAATTGTTTTTGCTCTTCTACATCCTTTGGATTTCCACGTATAGTTTAGAAATAGATTGTCAGTGTATACCAGTCTGCTGAGGTTTGGATAGGAATTGCATTGATTTATAGATTAATTTGGGGAGAATTGCCATCTTGACAATATTGAGTCTCCATATCCATGAACATGGAATACCTCCATTTACTTAGATCTGTTAAAATTTCTATCCACACTGTTTTATAGTTATCAGTGTAGACATTTATTCTTAGGTATTTAATTCTTTATAGAAATGATTCATTTTTTTAATCTCTATTTTCTGCAACATTGCAAAATTGTGTATTAGTTCTAATAGCTTCTTTGTGAACTCTTTAGAATCCTCTTCATCCAGGATTATATCATCTGAGAATAAAGACAGTTTTCTATCTTACTTTTTAATCAGATTTTTTTCCCTTCCTTCCTTCCTTCCTTCCTTCTTTCCTTCCTTCCTTCCTTTCTTCCTCCCTTCCTCCCTCCCTCCCTTCCTCCCTTCCTTCTTTCCTTTCTTCTTTCCGTCCTTCCTTCCTTCCTTCCTTCTTTCCTTCCTTCCTTCCTCCCCTCCCCTTTCTTTCTTTCTTCCTGTTTGCACTGAGTAGAACCTCTGTACAATGTTGAATAGAAATGTCAGAATTGGATAGCCTTTGCCTCTTCAGTGATCTTAGGAGGAAACATCCAGTCTTCTATCATTATTGTATGATGTTAGCCGAGGATTTTTCATAGATATCTTTGTCAGATTGAGGATGTTTCTTTCTAATCCTCTTGGTTGAGAGTTTTTATTGTGAATGGGTTTTCAATTTTACCCAGTGTTTTTTATTCATGTATTGAGATGACCATGTGACTTTTTCTTTTATTCTATTACATGATGTATTTCACTAATAGATTTTCAGATACTAAGTCAAGTTATTATTCCTGTAGTAAGTCCCAGATGGTTTTGGTATATAATACTCTCTATATGTTGCTAGATCCAGCTTACTAATATTTTGTTAAAGGGTTTTGCATTTGTGCTCATGAAGGATATTTATCTGTAGTTTTGGGTTTTTTACTTGTGATTTCTTTGTCTGGATTTGATATCAGGTAATACTGGCCTCATAAAATGAGTTGGAAGTGCTCCATCCCTCTCTATATTTTGAAAGAGTTTGTGATGGATTAATATTTTTCTTTTTAAAATATTTGATAGAATTCACTGTGAAGGCACATGGACCAGGCTTTTCTTTGTGGGGAGATTTTTAATTACTAATTTAATACTTTGATTCAGTTTTAGGGGCACCTGGGGAGCTCACTCTTTTAAGTGGCTGCCTTCGGCTCAGGTCATGATCCTGGGGTCCTGGGATCGAGCCCCATGCCCGGCTCCCTGCTCAGTGGAGAGCCTGCTTCTCCTTCTCCCTCTGCCTGCCATTCTGCCTACTTGTGCTCTCTCTCTATCTCTCTGTCAAATAAATAAATAAAATCTTTAAAAAAATACTTTGATTCGGTTTTATTCAGCTATTTTACTTCTCTTGAGTTAATTTGCAACTTTTTTTCCTAGGAATTTATCTAAGTTGTATAATTTATTGGCATAAAATTGTTAATATTTCCTTCTATTATGTTTATAGTTGTATCATGTTAGAGTCTGTAGGATCATGTCCTTTCACTTGATTTTGGTGATTTTTTTCTTCTTTCTTCTTGGTTACTCTAAAGATTTGCCAATTCTGTTAATTTTTCAGTGAACCAATTTCTGTTTCACTGGTTCTATTCTTTTCTCGTTTTATTTCATTGATTTTTCTCCCTAAATCATTATTATTTTTCTTCTTCTGTTTAATTTCAATTTAGTTTTCTCTTCTTTTCTAGTTTCTAAGGTGGAAGCTTAGGTTATTGATTTGAGACTTTTCTTCTTTTCTAACATTAAGCTATAAACATCCAGCTATAAATTCCCCTCTAAATGCTGCTTTTGTTACATCCCATAAATGTTGATATGTTATGTTCTGTTTTCATTCAGCAAAAATATTTTTTATTATTCTTGGACTTCTTTTTTGATCAATGCAGTATTTATAAGTATATTGTTTAATTTACCAATATTTCGGGACTTCCCAGATTTCTTTCTGTTACTGATTTATAATTTAATTTATCAATATTGGGGAGATACTTTCCATGATTTGATCCTTTTAAATGTTATTTTGTTCTACTATATGTTCAGTCCTGGAGAATATTCCATGTGCATTGGAAGTACACATTTATGTTACAGATACTGATGGGAGTCTTGTAGAAAATAAACAGGTCAGATTGATTCATAGTATTCTTTAAAACTTCTGTTTTTTCTATCAATTATTGAGAGTGAGGTATTGAAATTTTCAAACTTAACTGTTGATTAGTCTATTTTTTCTTGCAATTTTGTCCATTTTTCTTTGCTGTATTTTGAGGTTGAGTTTTTGGATTCATATATATCTATAAGTTTTTTTTAAAAACACATCCTATGTGGATTTCATTATGCAATGTGCCTCTTTGTCATTAATAATGTTTCTAGTCTTGAAGTCTATTTTGTCTGATATTAAAATTCTTCCTTTATAATCAGATGCCTTCTTTCTTATGGTTATTGTTTGCATAGTATCTTTTTATTTTCAACCTATTTGTAACTTTGAATGCAAGGTGTATCTATTTTAGACAGCTTGTAATGTGATCTTACATTTTTATCTAATTTGACCATCTCTGCCTTTCAATTGGAGTATTTATACCACTTATATTTAATGATGGTTATTTTTATGGTTGGATTTACATTTGACATTTTACCAGTTTTCTGTATGATTCCTATCTTCTAAGTTCCTTTGTTTCTTTTAAATTGACTACTTCTGTGTTAAATACTTTTTTAGTGTATCATTGTCATTCTTCTATTGACATTTTATTTGTATATTTGATTTGTGGTTTTATCAATTGCTTTAATGATTTTACTCTTCAGTTTAGCTTATCACAATCTACTTCAGATTAATGCTGACTAAATTCTGGGAAAATATAGAAAATTTACTCTTTCTTTTTTTTTTTTTTTTTTCTTGAGAGAGAGAGCATGTGAGCCAGGGGTGGGAGGACAGAGGGAGAGAGAGAATCTCAAGCAAGGTCCATGCCCAGCATGGAGCCCAACATGGTGCTCAGCCACATGACTCTGAGATCATGACCTGAGCAGAAATCAAGAGTCGGATGCTTAACTGACTGAGCCACCCTGGAGGCCTTAAAATTTACTCTATTGTAGCTCTATTTCCTCCCCCTTCTTTGTCCTATTACTGTTAGATATGCTATATCCATATATGTTATCAACATAGCAATACATATAATTTTTTTTATTTAATTTTATCTTTTAAGGACTTTAGAGAAGAAATGAGAAAAAATAAAGACTTTTTATGATTTTTATGATTATATAAAAGTCTTTATAAAAGATTCATAAAGACTTTTATATAATTCTACATACCTACCATTTGTTCTGTTCTTCATTTCTTGCTGTGAATTCAAGTTACCACCTGGTCATTTATTTTCATACTGAAAGTGTTTCTTTGGTTTTACTTGAAAAGCAACAGATTATTTATTTGGGAATGTCTGTGTTTCACCTTTGTATTTGACAGAGAGTTCTGCTGGATATAGAATTCTTGACTGCAGTGGTTTTTCCTATCAGTACTTTGAATATGTCATTCCACTGCCCTGTCCTCCATTGTTTCAGATGAGAAATCAGCCTTAACCATATCACTGCTCTCCTGTCAGTTTTATTTTGCTGCTGTAAGATTTTCTCTTTCCCTTTGGTTGCAGTTGTTTGATCATTATGTTTCTAGACATGGATATCTCTGTAGTTATCCTACTTTGGATTTATAGAACTTCTTAGTTATATAGATTAATGTTTTTCACCAACTTTGGGGAATTTTCCCAATAATTTCTTTGAATATATTTTCTGCCCCTTTCTTTCTCTTATACTGAGACTCCCATTATGTATATGTTGATCCTCTGAGACTGTTTATTTTTTTATTTTTTTCCCCTCTGTTTTTCAGTTTGGATAATTTCTATTAATCTGTTTCCAAGTTCACTGAGTCTTCTGTCATCTCAAATCTGCTATTGAGTCCTCCAGTTAAGTTTTCCTTTTCTCATTGTATACTTTTCTACTCCATAGAAACACTTGGTTCTTTATAATTTTTGTTTCTGTGTTGAAAAATCTGAATTTACTGATTTATTGTTGTCTTACTTTAATTATTAGAAACATGGTTTCCTTTAGTTTTTAAAATATATTTATAAGAACTGCTTTGAAGTTTTAACTGCTAAACCCAATATCTGGGGACACACAGAGAGTTTCTACTGCCTACTTCTCTTGTGAGTATAGGTCACACTTTCCTGTTTCTCTGTGAATCTCTCTCTTTTTAAAAAAAAGTTGATATTTCAGATGGTATATGTAGCAAATCTGGATCCTGGATCCTAGTCCTCCCCCTGTAAATGTTGCTATTTTTACTATATATATATATTTTTTTTTTTTTTGCTTTGTTTAGTAATTTGTCTAGAATAATCAGTGAAATCAGTGAAATCTGTCTTCTCTGCTTTACAGTGTCCAGTCACTAATGTCTCTCCTCAGATTTAAAAAAAAAAAAAAAATCTTTGTTTTAATTTTAAAGCCTAGCCTCCTATACGTTGCTCCTTGTTCTTTGCAGTTGAGTTGTCAGCCAGTGATTGAACAAAGGCTGTGCTTGAACATCTCAAGCCAATAAATCTGCTGATAGATTAGTGTGTGGATAGGGAAGCATATTCAAAGTTCAAGCCATTTTCTAATATGTTTTGGTTTTTACCTTCTACCAGGGCCCTTTGAGTCCTTTAGGCTCATGTTCACAGCCTTAGAGTCAATGAAGAGTGTATGGCTCATGAGTGCTTTCTAGGCTGTATAAGCATGCCCAACCCTGACCAAACCTCAGGCTAGTAGAGCCATTGGCTTTCCTCTCTAGCCCTTCAGAGGGTCATTTCTACCAACAATACCAGCATCACTCACTGCTCTAGCTTAGGTGAGTCCCTTAAATCATGGCAGTGGAGCTGCTGGTCCTCACAACTTGCCCTACCATGAAAGAACCTCCAAATTGACTGGGCTGGTGGTGGTGTCAGAACACCAAAGATCTCCAGAGTTCTTCACTAAAGTTCAGCACTTTTACAAGAATATATGCTGCTCTGGTTGTTGTATGCCTTTGCTCAGTATGGTTGTGTTTTGTTTTATCAATTTTGTGAAACTTTATAGTCTATTTTTTGGGGGACAGAGCATTTCCAAGCTCCTTTCTTTGCTCTAGTGGAAGTTGCTGTGTTTTATTTAGTACCATTCTCAGACCTTTATATTTGTAATTTTGGGTGATGTTTCTTCAGTGTCCACATGATATTTGTTATCACAGCTCTCTAAATTTGTAAGTGAACTTCTAGTCCCATGTGGCCCCACAAAAGACACTGCCCCCAGTTTCCAACAGTTGCCATGATCTCACCTCAGAGCCTTACAACACTTGGCTTCCAAGATGTTAGCTCTGACTGTGAAGTAAAATTAGAGGCTCATATTTGTTGAGTAGAATAAAGTCAATGGAAATTCCCAATCTAAGCTTCTGTTAAATTCACTGCTTGAACTCAGGACAAACATTCCATAGGCAACGTTAGCTCTGAAATTGTCATGTGGCCTGGATGCCTGGAACTGTACTGATGGATGTACAGCTCAAAGAATCTAAGAAAATGTGCATCGTGGTCCTTTAAGATTTGAAAGCTGCAATTCAAGGGCTGTTAAGACCTTCAGCTGGTGATAATTGGATTTGTAAGACAGTGCAACATGTGATAAAAACGCTCCTGTTGGATGGGATCCCAGTTTTCTTCTATCCTTCCTATTAATGTGATAAATGTTGCTGTCTCAGCTGATAGGACCATGTTGGATAATCAGATTGGAATCAAGTTTGAGTTCCTCAGGCTGGCTCCATGTGAAGCTTGTGGGAAGACTTGAAAAAAAAATACTGTAGAGAATAAAAAAGGGGCCTGGGTTTGCAAAGGGAACGTTTTACTTTCATTACAAGGCTCCATGGTGCAGGGAAGACTTATTAACCATAGACTCTAGCCATGTGCCATAACCTATGCGTGCCATGTCCCATGGGAAGCTGTGGGAAAGTATCCCACATGCCATAGTGGGGGCTAGGGAGAAAACATAGCATCTCTCGACATGGATGTTGGGCCAGGGAGGAGACAAAATAATGTTGGAAAATTAAACCGCTTTTAATTAAAGCTGATGGCAAACAAACTCGAGTAATATGGCTCTACAGCTGGGAAACGTAAGTACGATTTGAAACTGAACAGCTGTGAAATTGGGCCCTCTGGTTACAGCTGGGCATGCGAGAGGGACAGAAGCCCTGGCAAAGGTGTTGCCCCCGCCTGGAGGACTGACTGAGCTAGGGACAGACAGCCAGAGTGGCTTGCTCTCCTCATTGTTTTTGAAACAGCATACCTCACCAAGATATCTAGTCTCTGGGTTTCTGGACTCCCAGAGTCCACTCAGCAGTAGCACCCCTCTGCCCCATATGTTTGTTTAGGATTTTTCCTAATGAGAACAGCATCAGTGTGGGTGCTGGAGTTAAAGAGAAAAGACTCTCATTGGCGGTGGCGGCGGGGGGGATAGAATCTGTTTTGTGATCTAAAAACGTTTTTATCTACTCATATTCCCGAAGACCTCAAGGCTGTGCCCTTCCCTACCAGGATGGTGCATAGGTCAGTTCCTGCCATTCTGTTTCTGACCATTGAGTCTTGAGAACCCTGTGTAGGGCAAGCCCAGAGCTGCACCTCTCCTTTTTACATTTATGCCTCACCGGTAGCTGACTATGCAGGTTGAGTCTGGCTGCGCTCATACTAGGATGGGTATATTCTGATCATTCTCTGAAGTTGTCAACTTCTAACTCAGTCACAGGCTTAACTCTGAGGCACATGGTTATCACTTCCTTTTAAATATTTTCCTTGGGGCGCCTGGGTGGCTCAGTTGGTTAAGCGACTGCCTTCGGCTCAGGTCATGATCCTGGAGTCCCGGGATCGAGTCCCGCATCGGGCTCCCTGCTCGGCGAGGAGCCTGCTTCTCTCTCTGACCCTCCCCCCTCTCATGTACTCTCTCTCATTCTCGCTCTCTCAAATAAATAAATAAAATCTTTAAAAAAAAAAAATAAAAAAAAATAAATATTTTCCTTAGGCCTCTTTCTCACTTGTCCGTTGAATTTAATTGATGTTTTTGGAATATTAGGAGCAATCCCCAACCATGTACACTGATCATTATGAGGGTGGGTATCAGGATGGGCTAGACTGTGCTACAGAAATAAATAAGACCTGAGATCTTTGAGGCCAAATACAATCCCATTAGTTCTTCTGCCCTTTAATGCCTGGAGTGGGTGGCAGCCAACCAAGGACTCCGGATCTGACTTCTTTCCCTTATGAGCTGCTGTCATCTTGGTAGTCCCATGGCCTGAACACCACACCTGAGGGATCGGGAGGCTGGAGGACTGAACAGTGGGAGAGCATGGGAGATGGAGCACGATATTGAATGGCCAGGCCCAGAGTGACATTTCTCTCCATGCTCAGTCACCTAGTGGTCAGTCACGAGCTTTCAGCTTCCCTGTAAGGGAAACTGGAGAATGGAATCTTCCTGTGTGGCCAGTATTTGGTCAGACTGTATCAACCATAACTGCTAATATCAGTCTGTCCAGTTACCGAAGTCTTAGTGCCTGGGTTTGAAGGCATCTTTGAAGCAATTTAACAATTCTTCTGTCTGCATCGAAAATACCTTAGATCAGTGCTTCTGAAAGTGCGGTCCTGGGACAAGGGTGGTGATCAGCATCACATGGGAGGGTGTTAGAAATGCAAATTTGTGGACCCCCCTGTATCAGGAATTTGGAGATTGGGGCCTGCAATCTGTGCTTTAATAAGCCCTCTAGGGAATTTTAATGCTCCCTGAACTTTGAGACTGCCCCAGACCCACAGTTCTCAACTCAACCATGGTCACCCATTGGGATCGCCTGGGTAGCTTGAAAAAGTACTGATTTCTGGGGCCATACCCAGGAGACTTTGATTCAACTGCCCTGGGGTATGGCCTGAGACAATTATGGGAACCAGTGCCCTAGAATGATTTCTGAGGAATACTTTTTCTCCCTGAAGTTTGCCATGAAAATAGATTTCATGTGGCTTTGGTGGCACTTCCTAACAACTCCTGGGCTATGGGAGTGAGGAAATTTCATGATCGATGCACTTCCCTTCCCCCTTCAACTGGAAGCAACTAGCTGGCTTTGCAGGGAGTGAAGACAAAATAGAGATTTGGGAACTTAAACATGGAATCCTGATTCTGTCACAGATTCATCATGCGGCCTTGGGCAAGATGATTAATTTCTCTTTGTCTTGTGTCTATAAAACGCGAGTAGTAACACTTGCCCATAGATGTTGCCAGCATTATCTAATTAATGAGCGGAGAATGTTTGGGAAATACAAAGTACTGTACAAATGCTAATCATTATGATGAATGCAGTGCATTTTTCAGATACAAAAGTGCTGTGTATATGCTCGTAATTATTATAATTATTGCTAATACTAATAATATTGCTACTAGTAATGCATTTCTCCTGCAGTGGGAGCTCAGTATATCCTTTGGGTTAACATTTTGCCCTGCATTGTCAGGAAGTCTTGCTAAGCAGCTGTTTAATGACCATTGCTCTGTACCTCCCCACAAAGTGTCATTCATCAGGAGTGCAAATAGTCAAGTATGCAAACAATCCTGGGGTCCACTTATGAAATGTCCCTGACTGTTGGGTCATCGCCAGATCATGCTGCAGAAGCTCTTCTTTAGGTTAAGGAAGTGCCCAGAATATAGAGTTCAGCCATTCTTTTTTAGTATTTTCATTAGAGGCATTTTTTTTTCCCCCTTCTAGTGCTGGTCTTTTATCTACAGTGCTTTTGCCATCTGCTTTCATATGGTTGTAAATGTGCTGCAGAGAATCCTAGTGTGTGTTGGTGAGTAGAACTAGCTTCCAATGCTGGCAATTCACAGATATTACCAGCAGCAATTGGTGTTGAGAACAGGGCAAATATTTTTGCTGTGGTTTCATTTTGTTCAGTTTTAGCTTGGATTTTGATTTGGAGGAGGGGACCTAAGAAAAGAGAATTGTGTCTCTTCATTTCTCAAGAAATAAATGGTACTGAGGATTATGTGACTGGTTTGGGTCAAGCAGATTGGGAAAAAAACAAAAACAAAAACAAATCAATAGATGATGTTCAGTTAGCAATTAAAAAAATCATTGAATATGTTCATTCTGGCTCCCATTTCCTGGTCATAAAGACATGGAAGTCTAAATTGCTTAGACTTTGTCCACACTCTAGATTCCTGATTTATTCGTAGCAAATGGGAAAGAAGCTTACAAAATAAACTCATCCTGAGAATTATCCCAATTTAGTCCAAGGCCTTGGAAAAAATACAGAGTTCCCAGATTGTCCCTACCATAGACCCCCTACAGGCCTTCCAGTTATCACCATTTCAAAACCCTGATGGCGCTCTCTCTCCCACTTTCCCTTGGTGAGGCCATACATGAGAACTTAAATGTCAAGTTTCTTTGCTTCAGGTGGTAACTACATCAACTCGCTGGGTTAGTGCTGATCACCTTATGCTGATCAGAAGTTCTGATTGACAGAGATGTCTTAAATAAGTGAGAATGGGAAAACAAAATAATTCACACTTTATGTGGCCCCATGTCTCTGACCTACATCATTGCCCTTCTCTCTGAAGAACTTTCTAAAATTTTTTGCAAGACAGGTCTACTGACAACCAATTCCTTCAGTTTTTGATTGTTTGGGAAAGTATTTCTTTTTCACTTTTGAAGGATAATTTTGCTGTATACAGTATTTTAGGTTAGTGGTTCTTTTAACACATGACATTTTTTTTAAACCTACTCTCTTCTTGATGGCATGTTTTCTGAAGTCAGATGTGATTCTTTTTTTTAATGTTTTTGACAATAGAATAAATAGTTCTCTTGATGACTGCAGATATGTCAGACCGTCTGATGGTATTCAGAAAGATCACAGTAATGGCGGTTTTCCTGATTGCTGTGCAGTCTCCAGTAACTATAAGGAGTTCCTTGTCTGAAACTGCTGTCAAATCAGCAGGACTGCATCTAGGCCCCATCTCTTTCAAGATTATGGTAACCTGGGCATATTTTCCCCAAATAAGTTTGCTTCCTCATGTCCCAAGGCCCAACTCACTCACATTCACTTCAAGGACAATACCTTTGTAATAACACCCAAAGTTGTATATAGTGGGGATGAGGGATTCTTTTCTACACCAAGTAGTGTCAGGCAAAAGGTGGCTTTCATTTCGGGCTGTGTTACATGGATCTTTTTGAAATGAGAACCCATTAGCCTAATGAATCTTTCATATTTAGGTGGTTTTTGAGTAAAGCCATCTCCAACAAAGTGGGCTTTAGTAACCATCCTCTTCCATGTTTTCTTCGGTCTCTTTCTTTTTTGAATAACCTTTAATACTTCTGTTTCTCCCTGGACACAAACTTTGGGTAAAGGGACTTCCCATTTTCCCGCTTTCTCTTTTCTTTTTCATTTAATCATATTGGAAAGTTCTTTAGCTTGGGACTCCTCCCTTTCCAGTAGACATGCAGGCACTGCTCCTTTGGAATCTTTCCTTCAGTCTTCTGTTTGGGGCTTCTCTTTTCATGCATCTTGATAGTCTTTTTCATTTGTATTTTCTCAGCATGGCACTGTTTATGGTAGAGCTTAGCTTTCAGACCAATCATTTTTTTTTGCCTTCTTTGAACATTCATGAGCATCCTGACCTTCCTTCTTTCTCTTTTCCTCTTGGTAGTTCAGAGCTTAGCCAGAGTGCTTCCAAGTGTAACTCAATATATTCATTTTGTGGCATGGTGATGGCCATGGAGCCGCTGGATGCAGCTCCTGGGGTGCAAAGAAGTTCTCAATTTTCCGGAAGGCAGATGTGATTCTTACTCTTGCTCTGCTATGTGTAAGGCACTGCCCCACCCCTACCCCCAGTGGCTTCTTTCCAGATTTTCTTTAATTTTCTGCAGTTTCAATATGATGTGCTCAGGTGTAGTTTATTGGTCTTCTCTGGGCTCCTGTCTTGGTGTTCTCCGAACTTCTAGATCTGTGGTTTTGTGTCTCTCATTAATTTTGGGAAAATATCAGTCATGCATTCAAATATTCATATATTCAAATATTTCTCATGGTCTTTTCTCTTTCTTCTCCTTCTAGTATGCCCATTACTCATATACTGAGCCTTTTATAGCCACTCAGAGTTCTTAGATATTATGTTCCTGTGGGGTTGCTTTTTCCTGTCTTTTTTCTTTTTCCATTTCAGTTTTGGAAATTTTTGTTGACATTTCTTCCAACCGCTGATATTTCCTCAGCCATGTCCAAGCTACTGATGAGCCCATCAATGGCATTCTTCTTTTCTGTTGTGGTGATTTTGGTCTCTAGAATTTCCTTTTGATTCTTAGAGTTTCCACCTCTCTCCATACATTGCCTATCTGTTCATATGTATTGTCCACTTTTGCCTTCAGAGCCCTTAGAATATTGGCTGTCTGCAATTCCCAGTCTGATCATTCCAACATCTCTGCCATATCCAAGTCTGGTTCTGATGCTCACCGTTTCTTCAACCTGTGTTTTATGTCTTTTTGTATGTGTTGTAATTTTTTGTTGAAAGCCATGCAGGATGTTCAGGGTGAAAGGCACTGAGGTAAATTGGTATTTTTGTGTAAGGTTTTATATTTATCTGGCTAGGGGTTAAACAGTGTTTATTGTTTGCTGTAGCTGTAGGTATCAGAGGCTACAACTTCTGCTCTCCTTGGTTTTTTTTTCTACCAGGTTGTCTTTGGGCTTCCCTAGAGACTTCTTTAAATACCATCTGAGATGAATAATTCTTTCAGTATACAAAACTTTTTTGATATGGAGGTAACTAACATGTGGGAGGAGGAGAAGCATTCTATAGTCCTATGATTAAATTTCAGTGTTTCAGCGAGCCTGTGTGCCTGGACTGGGAGCTTTACAATTGCACCTCAGTTTTACTTTGCTTTTCCCCCTTAAGTTGAGGTAGGAAGACTGTGGCAGACTGCAGTTGGGTATTTCCTATTCCCCAGACTCTGTTAAAATAATTTCTCTTGAGATCAGAAGAACAGAATGCTCTGGGTGTATTTCAAAAAGGCTACCTTTACTTCCCCCCCTACTGAACTGCAAGGGGATTTTTCTCTGATAATCACTGAGAGAATCTGGTAGGGTTCCTGGAGGGGTTATTTACAAGTGTGTATGTGAGCCTGGGGAAGACTGGAGCCCCTTGGAGTTTGTAACTCCCCAAGGTGTCCACCCTGCCCCTGTGATCATTCCTGGATCATGGTGTAAGTGTTCCTATCCCAGTACTCGTTCCCGCAAAGCTGTTTGTTGCAGGCTTCTGCTCCTGTAAGTTGTGACTGTCTATATGTATCTGATTCACCTGTCTCTTCAGTGTTGGGGGCAGCAGTTTGCTCTGTGGCCTCAGTCCTCTGCTAGATCTAAGAAGAGTTGTGGATTTGCAGTTTGCTCAGCATTTTTCTTGTGGGATGGGAGTAATGACTTTCCTCTCATGCCAGACTGGAAACTAGAAGTTCTGTTTAATCCAATAATTATCACTTAACAAATTCAGTCTGTGTAGTCCATCAGGCAGAAAAATAATCGTATGGGCCCTTAGTGTTGAAACGATGTGAAATGGAGTATACATTAACTTATAGCTACAACTATTTGTTACAGACTGCCTTCTTTTAAGAGAAAAAGAAGAAAATCATATAAGGGTGGGAGGAGGTGGGTCAGAGAAGAGGAGTGAGTATAAAGTCAATTCTGCCTATTATTCATGAGGAAAGAATAATCAGCAAATTCATTATAAATCCTTATGTTTATATAGGAAAGTCTTATTTATGAGGTACCAGCAGTGTTCCACATGAATGAATTTGTCATATAACTGAGCTATCATCCTTTAAATTGAACTTAAAACATTACAATCCTTCTTGATAGAGTTCTTTTTCTAAAATATATTATTGTTCTGCCTTATTGAGCAAAGCACAGAGAATATCATCTATCTTATTTTGTTACTCAGGTCATTATTGTAAACATCAGTCACAGAGCAACTCTGTTGTAATTCAGAGCAGCTCTCAAGGGCTCTGGAGGTGACTGGGATAATTTGCACCTAAGCACACTACCTGCCCTGCTTCCCAGTGCTTATCTTTACCTCCCCGTTTCACCAATTACTTTTAAAGCCCCCAGCCCATCTACTCAGTCTAGAATAGAATTAAATATATTTTATTTACATAAAATCTGTCTATCTACTAAAATCATCTCACTTATGGCTTCCTGGTACACACACAACAGTTGGAAAAACACTGTTGTATAGGACAGGGAGAATTGAAAGTCAGCAGGGGAACCTGAATTTATGTTTGTTTAATTACTAAGCAGATTATATGTACAAAAGTAAGTTAGAAGCTCTGGCCTATAGGCTAAAAAATAAATAAATATAATAAATATGTCAGCCATGTTATGGAGTACTGTGGAGAAATATAAACCATAGCAAGGGGTAGGAGGGCTGGAGGTAGGGGGAATCATGGAAAACCTTTTTGGTAAGGTATTTGAGTAGAGACCTGAAGGAAGTAAAAAAAGAAAAATGAGGGCACCTGGGTGGCTCAGTCGGTTAAGCAACTGCCTTCGGCTCAGGTCATGATCCCAGGGTCCTGGGATCAGGTCCCACATCGGGCTTCCTTCTCTGCGGGGCGCCTGCTTCTCCCTCTCCCCCTCCCCCTGCTGGTGTTCCCTCTCTCGCTGTGTCTCTCTCTGTCAAATAAATAAATAAAATCTTAAAAAAAAAAAAAAAGAAAAATGAAACCATTGAGATATTGTGGAGTATGGAGCAAGAATTGCATGTACAAAGGCCCTGAGGCAGGAGTTTGTTTGGGATCAGAAAAATAAGAGGCAAATATGACTTGGGCAGAGTGAGGGAGGGAGGGAGGGAGAAGGAGATGAGAATTGAGAGGTTGTGGGAGGCTAGATAATTGATTTAGTCACCTATTACCATGGAAGTGCTGCAGATATAACTCAGGGGCATACAACAATAGCATTTTCCCCCCTCACTTTCAAATGTGTGGTTTGGCTCGCTTGGCTGTAGACTTTAAATTGGGCTCAGGCCGCTTCTGCACAGGTTCATCAGAGACCCAGGATGAAGAATCAGAATGTATCCCCTCTCCCCAAATCTGTTCTCCAGGTAGAACAGCAGAGTGAAAGAAGAAAGCCTAATCACCCATGTACTTTGCAAGCCTCAAGCCTGCTCGCATCCTGTCTGCTAACATCCCCAAAGTCAAAGCAAGTAATATGGCCAAGCCCAAAGTTGACTGGTGGGAAGATCCACCCTGCCTACAGTGGGAGAGGAAAAGAGTCAAGAACCATGCCCAGTAACTCAATCTAACACAATTAGGGAGGGGTCTGTAGACCATTAAAAGTCTTTAACTTTTACTCTTTATGTGAAGGCAAGTCACTAAAGAACACTGAGTCAAGCATTGACTTGTTTTGACTTTTTTTTCAATGAGTAACTCTGTTCATTTTCAATGAGTAACTCTGGGAACATGGGGAGAATAGATGTAAGGGTCCCTGGATGTAAGAAGAACAGTGGAGAGACTGTTACCATGTGGCAGATGAGAGATGATGGTGGCTTTGACCATCACGTAGACGTGGACATGATATGGAATAGTCATTTTCTGAGTCTGTTTCACAGGTAGAGCCATCAGGACTGGCTGGTGGATTGGATGTTGGGCGGGAGAGAAAGCTAGTGGTCAAGGACTCCAGGGCTTTTAGTTAGAGGACCTGAAGCCATGAGCAGGAAGACTGGCAAGAGACCAAGTTTGAGAGTTGGGGGTGAAGAATTAGGTGTTCTGTTTTGATCATTAAGATTTGAGATGTCCATTAGGCTTTCAAGTGGAGACGCCAAGCCGGCAATTGCCTATGTGAGCCTAGGGCTCAGGAAAGAGGTCCAGGCTGGAGATGGGGTTAAATAAAAGTTTGGAATAGACTTAGACTTGTATTTGTCTTGGATGTTGAAAATAATATTTCACACAGAGTCAGACTCTGTTATATAATCTCTTGTGGGTGGGAGTCTGAATCCTTTCCTTCTCTACTGGCTTTTCCCCCAAAACATAACATGCCCAAGCCATCTGCTCCCTCTCTTGCTCTTTCTCTGTCCCTTTCTTTCATTCTTAATTGACATTTTTGAATAGTAATTTACTCCCTCATTTCTATTCATTCCTTAATCAACTGGAATCTGTATTCTGTACTGCTACAGCTATTAAAAAAACTGCCCTGACCGAAGCCTCCAAACTCTGCACAAATCCAAAGTGCACTCTAGAGTGCTTCTTTCATTGCTGCATTCAAATTGTTGCCCCCCACCTCTCCTCTTCCTGAAACCCTACCACTCTGACTTCTGCAGTGCTGCCTCCTCATCTGGCTTTCCTTGTGCCGCTCTGGCTGCCATGGCTTTGTCTCCTGTGCTCTCTTTCCCTCCTGTGCTAGCTCCTATAACACGGGTTCTGCCCATGACCCAAAGCTGTTAGCCTTCTCCATGGGAAACCTCATCTATCTCCTGGATTTTCACTGTCAATGTGTAGGGGCTGCCCAAATTGCCATCTCTGACTGCGATGCCTTATTTGAATGTAGTTAAATTATTCCTTCTACGTGTTGCATCTATCCAAGTCAGTGTCCAATAGGGACCTCAATCTCAGCATATCCAAAAGGAAACATCCCCTGGTGTTTGGAGAGGTAGAGGTCATCACTCTTCCTATAAGTTCTAGTGACCCAGAACCTTCCTATAATTATCATACTCAAGAGTCCCCATGCCAACACCCATTCACCTGTGAACTGACATGTGATGTTCCCACAGGAGATGTCCTCTAAATTATCCTTTCCTCTGTTTTTATGACTCTGCTTTAAGACATCTGATTCAAATAGTAAGAACTTTGAGAAGGCTCCTCTGAGTTCATAACTGGGATACGGTGGTCTTCTTGGTACCCCACCAACATCCTATTCACATGTCTCATCAGGTGTTGACATTTGTGCACATAGTTTTGCCTAACTTTCTAAATCAGACTTCTCCGGGAAAGAAGGCTGAATTCATCAGTGTGCTTCAAATACTGAGATCAGTACTCTGTGCTTGGTAGGATCTCAAGAAAAGTTTTTGAATTTAACAGAAATGGCATTTGGATCAATGAATCCAACTAAAGATAAGCAAGGCCCACGTACAGCCATGGACACATAGTCTTCTAGACCTCATAGCTTCACCTCTGGGATTCGTAATAACTTTGGTTTGTTCACAAGCTTTTTCTTCATGCCCACTATACACACATAATGAGAGTGTGCTCATGACTGTAGGCAAAAACACTAGATGGTTTACATGAATTCTGACATCTCCTCAGAAAGAGAAAGTAGCCCAATCATCCCTAGCTAGATGATGAGTGTGTCTCATGTTATTTCCAGGCAATGCAAGGTTTTATTTTTGTCGTGCACCAAATGGACTTGGTGTCAGGCAGTCAAATGTCTGGCAATCTGCCTAGCTGAAGAGATAACATGAGTAGTGAATAGAACATTATTGTGTGATAATGATTTCCAGCAGCTATTGAAGATAAATTCCAATGCAAAGTAGAAAGCTTTATTTCCAGGGGAGAAGATATCGATCCTGTGGCCACTGTAAATAAAATGAGAATTGCAGGTGTAGAGAGATGTCCCGTCCTGTCATTGCCATCGAGTTCTGCCTCCTGAAGCCAAATGAAGACCCACTTGCTGATGAGCAGTTTGATGTTCCCCTGATGCTGTTACTTTCTTATAGAAATGTGTCATGGGAATCAGATGCAGCATGTGAGCATAGGTTTCGTCATCGTGTTGTGAATACAGTTTCTAAATGTGAGATCAAACAAAGGCCTCTGTGGATCAACCATGATTTATCCCAGGATAGTCCCTAGGATCTTGTTTGGTTCTTGGAGAGAAACTGTTTTATGAGTCAGAGGAAGGTTAGGAGCCTAGATTACTGAATTTTCTTATAGTCTTAATGGTTGGTTAAAACAGGAGTCTCTTTTTCTTTATCTACAGCTTGAGATTGAGGATGTGATTATTCTTCATTAGCTTTTGAAGAACTGATCATTACAGCCTTTCTAGGTCATAGACTATTCAATCTAGGAAGGACCTTAAGGATCATCTCATTTAATCCTTTTATTTTTCAACAAGGAAATGATGACCCAGAGATAAGTAGCATTACAAAGGGCATAGTTGGCCTTTTTATTTTATTTTATTTTATTTTCTGGTGAAGCATTATCGGAACATATGACTCTTTTTAACCTTACTAGAATTCTGGTGATTGTAGAGGATGTTTTCCTTGGGATAGCATTAATTTACTCCAGAATGAGAAAATTTTCATGGAGACCTTTCAAATTCTTAAGGGTCTGGAGGAGTGCTAAGTCTCTTTGGTTTCAGAGACTAGATGGTATATATTTTATATTTCTTCCATGGATAAATGCAGACTGTCTATCTGGTCCCCTTATTTTCACCCAGAGATCAGCTACCAGTAAGTGCTATGGGTCTACGTTTTGCATCTCCAAGATCTCTGGAGGGTCCTGAACTTGAAGGTCACTAACTTGAAGATCTATACCAAGTGGACTTCTGCACCTCACACATCAGTGAAGAACATTTGCAGGGTAAATGTTGTTGGAGATCTGTGGCTGTAGGGTCAGCCAGTGAAAAGCTTGCTCAAGAGGGTGATGGGATGATGGCAAGTGGGTTTACATTAAATCCAGATAAAACTCAAGAGGCCATTTTGATTACCCCTCAGCAATAGCTGTACAATAGCTCCCATCATATTGCTATTCTCTTGACACCTAGTTAGGAATAGCAGTTAGAAGGTTGGGAGTTTAGGGGCAGAGGAACAAGGAGAGACTCATGGGCTCTTTGTCTCTCCTCGCAATCTCAGAGAAGTACCCCCATTGATCCCCAGTGGATGGTGTCCCATGTTTATTGCCACATGGATAGGGGCCTTGATTAAGGTTTTTGTATGTTCTTAACTGGCTGGTTGCAATTCTGCGGGTCTTATCCTAGTTGCTATGTCTCTGTGTTGATCAGAACACATCCCTACTACATCCCTATTACTGTGGACAGAGTATCTACATATCTACCCAAGTTATAAACACTCAAATGTTAAAGAGGTATTGAGCTTATTAGTATTTATCTTGTCTCCTAGCACCTTGGCTATACACAGTGTAACTTGTTTATGCTCATATTTCTGATGTTTTTCCTCCCAACATTTCTGTTTTTCATTAATGAAAAATATCTAGTTTTGTTGTTATTTTTAACAAAGAGCACTGTGGATAGAGAGAATTTGAAATGTCTCTTTCTAACAGACCTCAATGAACTTGATATTTCAGCTTTCTTAGGTGTGCATTTGAATCTTTAAGAAGCCATATTTATGATTACACCATCCCAAAGTGAGTTCTCTCTTTTCTGTACTTCTGTACAGAAGTATTGTCTCTACTCATTTGGCAGTTAATTATATACTGCCTTGTGGCATTATAATTTAACTTCTTACGTATTCACATTATTTGTGTAAGTGAACTCGATCCTTGAGGGAGAGAATTGTGTATTATGCTTCTTTGTTTCCTCTCTTACACCTAGCGGAATGCTATGTGCACAGTCGACTGTCAAACAATATTTGCTGAATAATCTACCACACAGAATTTCTTAATGCCTCTGCATAATGGTCCAGGAGAGAATGTTGCATAAAAAGAGACAATATTCTTCCTAGTATTAAAATATTTGGTGAAATACTACAATAGTGATGTTTCAAAGGTCTGCAGATTAAATGGCTGGGGGAGTGTACATTAGCTGCTGGTATGTGTGAGCCCATGCACATGTGGAACATTTTTGTGTGCATGTGTTGGGGAGCACATTCCTTTCATCTCTGATTTTGGGAACTTTTTTGTTTTTTTAAAGATTTTATTTATTTTTGACAGAGAGAGAGAGACAGCGAGAGAGGGAACACAAGCAGGGGGAGTGGGAGAGGGAGAAGCAGGCTTCCCGCGGAGCAGGGAGCCCAATGCCCAGGACCCCGGGATCATGACCTGAGCTGAAGGCAGATGCTTAACAACTGAGCCACCCAGGCGCCCCCTCTGATTTTGGGAACTTTAACCAATCTCTCTGATTAAGGATGGAGAACACTGGCTGCGTAATAGATGCCTTGCTATGGATGGCAAGGCAGTGATGCCTCAACTGGAAAATCATTAACTCCCAGATTTCAGCATGTCCCTCTATCGCTTATCAACAGCGGCAAATCTGCTTTATCAGCCAAGAATTCCCTTATCTTTCAGTGACTGTGGGCCATGTGCCGCTGCTTTCTGTAGATGGGAGATAGAGCTGCATCATTACCCGGAGGTGACAAGGATATAATTTACAGGCTCAATCAGTTCTAGTTACCATGTAATTACAGAGTTATTACATGGTCATTTGTTCCTGATGGACACCAGTGATCTTTTATCCGGTTCTACTGTGGTCTGTTTCTTGTCTTATGCAACCAACAATGTTTAGTCTCGTCTGCATGGAGTGTTAAATGGTGTACTGGGGAGGAAGGACAGAAACGATTTGGGATAAGATGTTGATTATGCTGAGATGCTATTTGTTCTTCTCAATTGGCCTGATGATAATAACAGCATCCTGTGGCTTTCCTCCCCTAGGCTCCATGTTCACATTTTCTCCACAAGAGAGGATGGAGACAATATTGTACTTGGCAGCATGGGGGAAATTGGGTGTAAGGAATATTCTGACCCATATCACCCAGGGATAAGATGGGAATATCAACCTTAAGACTATGTCCCTGCCTCGTGTAATTTGAAGCTCATGGTAATGCCATGCCTATTGTATGAAATGTTCCTTTTCATGATGTAAAGCATTTAAGTGTGTAATTCAGTATTATAGAGAAATCATTAGAAGTTTCAGTAACCTGCCCAGTGTCACCAAGGGAATGGTACTTCTGGAACTCAACTGACAAAGCTTGGTTCCTTCCATTCTAATACATTTAAATGAATTTCTCTCATTTGAAGGCAATATTCTTTTAAAACCACAAGTACTAGATGTGGCATGAAGAAATTTGAATATTACCACGTATTTACTTGAATGGCTTATGATAAGTTCTTTAACCCCTTATTTTTATTACTTATCAATCGATGTGTGTGATACCACTTCATTTTCTGAGTGTGTCTAATGTGTGTGGATTCCTAATTTGGGGAAAAATGGGCTGAATGGGGTATTTCTGTCACCATTCAAACGTGTGACGGCCATGTCATGATATGGGCGGTATACTAGAGTCAGTCTTGTAATGCAGGAGGTCTGGGTTCTGGTTTCAGTTTTTTCATTAAACCCTGTGATTCTGAGTCTGCTCCTCTGCCTGCCCAGGCCTCAGTTGGCTCTTCTGGATGATGGTCAGATGGACCAGACAACCATGGAGGTCTTCTCCAGCTCTGACATTTGTCTGTAACTCTGTGATCGGAAGTCGGCCCAAAGGCGAGTCTGAGAGCAGTTTGCCTTGTTTGGGCACAAGGTCACAGGCAGATAATATTCAGTGTTGTTACCAGAAAAGCTTCTCCTCACATGGTAGCCAGAAAGGTGCTGACACGCACGTCACATTTCAGTTGATAGAATGCTGGGAATCATAAACGCTCTCTCTCACTTCTCTCCACTTAAAACACCTTGCTGATTTAATTAAAATACTTTTTTTTTTCTTTTGAATGACTTAAAAGCAGCCCTAATTATAATGTAACTGTTATGTAACTAATATGTGCAGGTAATATTGTGATTATATATAGACAGCCATATGCTACCATGCAGCCATTTCCACGCTGTTAAACTGCTCAAGCGGATAACTCCATGTCCGTGCACAAAGTAATCGCACCAAACTAATTTGTGTTTGCAAACAGATCCCAAATTAACTATGTAAATAGGCAGATCTGCAAATAAAATATTATAATGTGCATGTGTGCACACGCATGGGCCGAGTGGAAGCGATTTTCTACCTGCATGAATGATGGTATCAGTGAAGAACTGGGGCTCACCTGTGGCAAGTATTGCCTTCTTGGATTCTGGATTCCTCTGAATTCTTGTCCTGCAGTAGTAATTCCGAGTTACTCTGTTAGAATGGAGATGTTTGAAGGCAATGTGAATTTGTTTTCACTAGGTGTGAAGGGTTATTTTGATCCATCTACCTTTCTTGATGTTACATGAATCCTCCAACAGTGATGCTTCCAAGATGGCTGTCTCTCGCTCAGTGTTTAATATGGAGTGAAGGTTTTCTCCCTTGAAGAGAGGAGAGTTGGCTGTGTGCGTCGGCGACTGTTATTGACCCGAGGACTCTGTGGCCTTTTGAGTGAAACAGGGCTATTTGAAATCTGGCTCCACCTTGGGTCACCTCACTTCCCTGAGTCTTGGTTTTCTTAACTGTAAAAGGAGGGGATGATATTAGGACTTGCCCCATAGGGCTGTTTAAAGGAGTGAGTGAGTGTATGTGTGTAGTACTTAGCACAGGCCCAGCTTGTGATTAGGATTCAATCAGTGCTTGCTGCTACTATGGCCATGCTTGATGCCACCATGGTTTTGGTCATCCTTGGTCACCCCCGCACAACTTCCTGTGTGCCCTATAAGTACACGTGAGACTAATTTCAGGCAGGTTCCCAGCATGGGATATTAGCTCCAAAGGAAGCTCATGGTATTAGTGATGGTTCTCCAAGGAAATAGAACCGATAGGGTATACAGCAATGTATAAGATACAGTTTAGTCTAGGAAATGGTTCATGAGATTATGGAGGAAGAAGTATGCCATGATATGCTATCCACCAGCTGGAGAACCAAAGCTAGTGGTATAATTGAGACCAAGTCTGAAGGCCTGAGAACCAGGAGTTCCAATGCCTGAGGGCAGGAAAGAGGGACATCCTAGTTCAAGAAGAGAGAAAGAGAAGCCAGCCCTTCTTTTGCCATTTTATTCTGTTGCGGTGCTCACTAGATTGGATGATACCTGGCTGAGGTGATGAGGAGGGATGTTCTGTACTCAGCCTACCCATTCAAGTGCTACTCTCTTCCAGGACTGTCCTCACTGACACACCCAGCAATGATATTTTGCCAGCTATCTGGGCCCCCTTCAGCCCAGTCCAGGTGATACATAAAATTCACAATCACACCCACTTTGACCAGGCAAGGGGGGCTCTAAATGGAAGTCAAATGTGTGTATCTTTGTGTTCTCTGCACACCACCTCCCACTGTTCAGCACCTCCGCCTCTGGCGCAGAATGAGGGGCTCTTCCAAAGCAGCACTCCACCTAGGCAGAACCTCCTGTCCTTCACTTTTCTGACATGCTTCTTATTTTCTAAAACCTTACCTCTTGAGGCCCATTTGTCAAGACTTGCCCTGTACCTGGGTGGTTATTTTGAGCAAGGGCATTCAGAGGGTACAGCAGCAATGCTGGTCTCCTTGCTCCCCAGTCTAGCTGGTGCCTGGGACACTCTTCCCACAGAGACCCCTAGGCTTCCGGCCTTCTGCTCTTTCAGGTCTTCACTCAACCTTGCCTTCTTCAGCAGGCCCACCCCCACCGATGGCAGAGCAGTTTGCCCGACTCCCCACCTCCACCCTGTTCCCCCTTTCCCCTGCCTCCTGGGTCTCCCTTTTTCTTACCGTGTCCTAGTTTTTCCTTTTTCATAGCTATCATCACCTCCTACAATTTTATGCAATTTTACTTATTTATTTTGTTTGCTGTCTATTTCTCCCTGCTTGCTTATAAGCTCCTTGAAAGCAGGGTCTTAGTTTTGTTCATTAATGTCTGTCAAATTCTCTGGCTGTGCATGACTCTAGGAAGGTCCCTCATAAGTTGTAATCACAGATTCCTGTCTATATCCCTCTATTTGTCATCTCTGAATCCAGGTGGACTGAAGTGAGAAGGACCTGAGACGAGGGGATATAGAGCAGAGAAGCCTTACCAGAGACTGTCAGAGGAAATCAAAGTGAGGGACCAGATAGGGCTGTAGCAGCCTTGTGGGCAGGGTGCCCCAAAGGGGGCCTGAACCAAAGGGAGCAGAAGCATACATCAGCCGCAGGGGTATGGGGAGCAGAAGCACAAGTCAGTGGCAGAAGTTGGGGGACCAGAGGCATGTGTCACAGTAGGAGTGGGGAGAGCAGAGGCACACATCAAGGCAGGGGTTGGGGGAGTGGAGGTACACATCAGCAGTCGAAGTGGGGGAGAAGCATCAGCAGTACAAATCAGTTATGCCTTCATGCTGCGCACGTGCCCAAGTGAATCACTTGGTCTGTCTGCAGCTTAATTTTCTCATCTGTAAATGATGAAAATATCTGCCATATTTACCTGATAGGTTTTCTCGTGAGGATTCGTTAAGGCAACCACGTGAATGTAATTTCTTATATATGTCACGATCCAAATGTTAGGGGGTTCTTATTATTTCTGTGCCTCTGTTTACCAGTCTGAGAAATGGATGATTAAATAGAATGGAGATTGAGTAGGAAGAAGGATGTTTCTGAGGACTGTAAATCACTATTATTACTTATGGATTACTTTCGTGAGCCAGCTAATATAGAGCACAGAGGTGAGATGGACTAGCATAACAGACCAGGGGCAGACTAGACACTTCCAAAGAGTCAACTCACAGGAAAGACTAATGAGAGTTACATGTACCAGGAAGTGGGCCAGTTTGGGAGACACTTTTCAGTAGAAGAGTTTTTGCCTTCCTTAGTACACCTGGGGTCATTTCTTGTTTCATATTAACCTAAGATTAGCAATGCCCCCCATGGCACAGAACATTGGGGATATTGATCAAAAATGAATAATTGGTCCTGGAATCCTAAGCATCACTCCTTTCTCTCTGAAACCTTTTTATATTGAGGTGGCTTGTCTATCCCCTCTCTCTCCAACCTATAGGACAGGAAGTAAGGAATGGTTGGCAGCCCATTATAAAACTCTTTGGCCATTAAAATTTGAGAACAAAGTGTCCTGCGCTCTCATCTTCTTCAGCCTCTTGGGGAATCTTTTCTTCTGCCAATAGGTGATCCAATTAACCTGTTCAGGTCTTGAGAGAGGGAAACAGATTTAACTTTAGATTTTAATTCAGAAATCAACTCACCATTTGCCAGCTATATGACCATAAGCACATCACTGGGACAGCCAGTTTCCTTACTGGTGTAAAGAGAAGTAATAGCTAGCCCCGCAGTTGTGGCCAAGACTAAGTTAGTTCATATATGTGGAAGTATCTGACACAATGTATGTGGCATATAGTTGGCATCCCACAAGTGTTAGTCTTGACCTTCTGTTCATAAAATAAATAAGTTGGAGGGGCGCCTGGGTGGCTCAGTCGTTAAACGTCTGCCTTCAGCTTAGGTCATGATCCCAGAGTCCTGGGATCGAGCCCCACGTCGGGCTTCCTGCTCCGCGGGAAGCCTGCTTCTCCCTCTCCCACTCCCCCTGCTTGTGTTCCCTCTCTGGCTGTCTTTCTCTCTGTCAAATAAATAAAACCTTAAAAAAAAAAAATAAATAAGCTGGAGCCTTCCATATCCAGTATTTAAGAAGAAAAGGGTTTAATTTATTTAGATTGGGGGAGATTCATTTATTTAGTTACATGTATCGGGATTGGAGCCTTTCTTTGTTTAAAATGTACATTTCAGGGGCACCTGGGTGGCTCAGTCGGTTAAGTGTCTGCCTTTGGCTTAGGTCATGATCCCATGGTCCTGGGATCGAGCCCCTCCTTGTAGGGCTCCCTGCTCAGTGGGGAGTCTGCTTCTCTCTCTCTCCCTCTGCCCCTTCACCATCCTCTCTCTCTCAAATAAATAAGTAAAATCTTATGGGTTAGCCTGGTGATGGGTATTAAAGAGGGCACGTACTGCATGGAGCACTGGGTGTTATATGCAAACAATGAATCATGGAATACTACATCAAAACTAATGATGTAATGTATGGTGATTAACATAATAAAATAAAATTAAACAAACAAACAAACAAACATGGTCACAGTATGGATGCACCTTGAAAACCTTATTCTATGGGAAAGAAGTCAGTCACAAATGACACATGCAGTAGAACTAAATAAATATTTAGAAAGAAACAATGATTTTCAGGAGCTTTTTATTAAAAGTTTTTTTTGTCCTGTGGGGAAAAAAAATAAAATGTACATTTCAGCCTACATCTTGTTGTTTTTGCTCTCTTTTTTTGAATGGCATGCGTGTGTTAGGATTTCTTTCTTTTTTTTTTTTTTTTTCTTTTTTTGAGGGAATCATTCTTTGTTTTGTTGTATTTAATTTGCAAGCCAGGCAATGGGAGAGAACTACATACAGGAGAATCCAGGTATACCTGAAGATAAGAATGTGGAAATGCAGGATATTCACTAGACTCAGTCTAACGTGCTGAAAGCAAAGGGCTTTAGTTCTTCAAATCTTCTCAAATGTATTCAGAATAACCTTAAGCATATTTAGACAGTCATACATTTTATTTTTCTCTGGGCATTTATGTGCTGACTTGTGGGATTATTAAACTATAATTCCCCAAGATATATTTCTGTCACTGAGTGGGTATGAATGTGCAATCATTAGCAAAACCAAGATTTAGGATTGTTGATTCTTCTTGTTAAATGGGAACAGAAAAATGGAACATGACTGATATCGGAAGCTGGGCAAATACCCACCACTATTCCTGAATCACTGGAAAATTCTGAGTGATAGTGGAAAGACTGTGGAATTTAGAACCAGAAGACATGAGGACCCATTCTGACACTGCCATTTATCAGCAATGTGACTTTAGGCAAGTCAGCAAACCACTTTGAGGCTTAGTTTCCTCATCTGTAAAATGAGGAGAATATGTGTCTTGTTGTCATGATCAGATAAATTGCATATATTAGCATGTTGATAAATTGTAAAACACTAACTACAGTTATAGTATTTGTTATCAGTTGCCCTGAGTTATTACTCAGTTTTCCAATTTGGGAAATGAGTACCAGGATTTTAACCTAATTATTATAAGGGCCTGCCTATATCTACCATGTTTATTGTTATATAGTGTTATAAATGCTGGTAAGTGGCAGGTCACTCACGATACCATCTCTCTCTTACACTTCAAATGGCAAGTTAAGTAAGCATCCACATGCTTGACTCTAGAACCAAAATGAAGAAATCTTTTGGTGTCAGAATTTAGAGGGGTTGTTTTCCTATATGCCAGCAATGAACAAGTGGATACTATTTACATTAGTATCCCCCCAAATGAAATACTTAGGTATATATCTGACAAAATATGTATAAGATCTTTATGAGGCAAACTAAAAAACTCAGATGACCAAAATCAAAAACTTAAATAAATGGTGATGCATTCCATGTTCATGGATAGGAAGACAATATTGACAAGATGTCAGTCCTTCCCAAATTGATCTATAGATTCAGGGCATTCCCAGTCAAAATCCCAGCAAGTTCTTTTGTAGGTATCAAGAAATGGGTTCTAGAGTTTATATGGAGAAGTAAAAGAATAACTGATGCAATATCAAAAGAAAAGAACAAAGTAGAGGACTGATGCTACCCAGCTTCAAGACTTATTATAAAGCTAAGGTAATCAAGACAGTGTGGTATTGGCAAAAGAATGGAAAAAATAGATCAATAGAAAGAGTAAGACTTAGAGATTATGTTTTACTTTGATCCTAGATGTCAAATAGCATGCCCCCTTTCCTTGTTCTGTTGGAAGGAGCCATGGCCTCTGCATTAGCTGAGGGGGACAGCCACATTTCTAACCAAATATGACCACTGTAGCTGGAAATACCCAAGAGAGATTTATACTTCTTACTGGTCAATCACTTCTCTTCAGGGGTTCCAGATGTGTTTCTTCCTGCTGAAGAAGAACACTTTAAACAAATAAAAACTGCATCAGATCTCCAGAGGGACAGGGTCCACATGTTTACCTTATATTCCCAGCACTAGGACTTTGTCGAGCATAAAGGACTTTGCCTGGCATACAGTTAATGCTCAAAATATTTCTGAAAATTATTCCATTCACTGAGCTTATTCCTACAGTGGGCTTAGGTACTTGATTTATGCCTCTGCTATGTAAGTAAAAGTATGAAGAGGCCAAGATTAAAGTGGAGGAGTTTTAGAGGTAGGGACTGCTCCTAGGTTGCTAGAACATAAGAGTAGAATTTAGAAACCCTTTTATATCACTCCATGGGCCAAGGGATAGTTGAAAGCCATTTGTTTTTGGCAGTGCACTGAGGACTCCTGTCTTTACTGTCATGTTCTTGCTACTACTTGTTTTTGGTTTTGGTTTGTATCTTTCTAAATTCCTGCATGGCCACCAAGGATCTAGACTCTGTTTTAAGATTTGACCTAATTCTTCCACTTCAAACCATGTAGATTCTAGTTAATGGGTTTGTCAAAAACAAAAGGAACAATTCTAATCATATGTCACTTAACTAAGGGCACTTTTAAAGATAAGAACCACATGCATATCAAGAAAGGTGGGGGGAGGCTGCTTTTGGCTGTCTGTCTAAACTTCACCAAGCTCCTTTCCTGCATCATACAGTGCTGTAATATTATTGAAGTCCAGCATTCAGGGAAGTAACCATATGTCTCCCTACATGAAACCATAGACCCTGACTCAGGCAATTTTCACAGTTTGTTGATTTGGGTTCACATAAGTTTCTACAAGATTGGAAAGTGGTCACCCATTATGGCCCTTGGCTCTTACTTCTGGGTCAGTTCAAGCACATGATTCAATTATTCTTCCCATAGCTGGCTGGCAGAGAAAACAAGCTATAGCATCAGATTTTCAGGGAAAGTCTGGACTTACTGTTGTCCTAGCAGTATCAGTTGGTGTCTGGTGGGGGAGAGGTGAGTGTTAAGATTGAAGAATCACACAGAGAATAAACAGTTCTGGTTCAGGAAAATATATATCCCTTGGCCAATGTCACTCTGTCCTAGAACCATTCTCCTAGTTAAAGAAGATCCAGTCTTACTGAGATAAGTGACAGTGCTGCCATCCCAGCATTTACAAAGACAGGTGCTGACTCTGTGGTTTGTGTGTGTGTGTGTGTGTGTGCGTGTGTGTGTGTGTGTGTTAGTATTTGAAACTGGCCTAAGGCAGTACCTACTATGAGGCTGTGCTATGGCTTATGGCCACTCAGTCTCTCATAATCTCAGCCCATAGCAGGCTCCAGTGATGATTTTGCCTGTGTGACTCTTTCTTTCAAGAACATGTAAGGCTTTGCATGGTAAGATTTATATTCCTGCTGCAGTATGTGGAAATCAGGGCAGATGGGACACTTTGTCTTTCTGATGTGGGAAATCTGAGGCCAAAAGAAATAGGAATTATAGATATCAGTAAGTGTGTCAGCTTAAGTGAGAGGATGCATCTCCTGAATATTGTCACTACATAGTATCTCTTTTATGAATCTTCTCATGGATCAAGATATTTTCTTATTTCCATGTCTTAGAGGTGGCCCACAGCTTTGAGAAAAAAATGAATAATACAGGAGAGAAGGTCTGGGAAAAAAGAAAGAACCAAGCTGCCCCGTGTTATCATGGGTGTTTCCTTGGGTACTAGGATTCTAGACAGTACACATCCTCTAATGAGATTGTATTCCAGAGCAACCTGTGCTTTCCCAACTATGCCTTCATGAAGCACTGCCTAGAGAGACAGGTCTGCAATAAGATGAAGGGAAAAGGCAGTTTTCATTTTATAGTAACAGCTTTAGAGTTTCTCATCAGGTTGTCAGTTGCATTTTGTTTTTTGGTGGGTATACTATTCCTGTGATGAACAATTACACATCTCTTTGTACTCATTAAAGGGTTAAGCGGCAGCAGCTCTGTAAGACAGTTGCTATGTAAAGGAAGGTGCTATATAAAAGGTAATACTGATGGTGTTGCTGGGAAGGGAGAGAAATATGAAGGAGACATTCAAGGAGAGAAAGGAGGGGTTTGGGGTGGGCATAATGGAACTTGCCCTCACAAATGTATCTACGATTTGACTACGCTCTTTAAAGATTAATAACGGTTCATTTTTCAGTTTATAGTTCTGTATCTAGAGATATCTGAAGTTATTATTTTGGTGTATTTCCTTATATTTAGCTTCTTTACAAATACAATATTATGATGTCCCTTGTGAGTATTTTTCAGACACTATTTTTTTCAGATCTCTTCTAATATTTTTCAGATTTTTCAGATCTCTTCTAATATTCTTTTCCACTCTTTTCCTTAAATATAATGCAACAAGAAACATATGGAATGTACTTAACTCCCAAGTTGGAGTGCAGCTAGATCAGAGAGAGGGGCTTCCTTAAACACATTTCTTATCATGGATTAACAGTAATGGGGTTGAGATTTTCTTTCCTATTCTCTTCTCTTTTCCCGTGATGCAGTGTGGTACCCTCACATCTTAATGTCCCTGGGAGGGAAAGTGAAGAAAGACCTTCACTTTCTTAAAAGACTCCCTGGAATCAGAGACCATTTTTTTTTTCTGATCCCTTTCTGATGGTCCACTGTCTCTGGATCTCCACCAGAAGGTCCACAGAAGTGTTGTGAATGAAAAAATAAAATGACAAGAGAATACTGCTGTCCTGGTCCTCTACAGATTATGTATAGAAATATAGTTGCTTGTATAAAGTGGAGAAACTGAAATGAAATTTTATCTGTGCAGCTGTCTCCCCCACCAGACTATAACCACGAACTTAGGTGAGCTACTCAACATATTCAAGCCTCCATTTCCACAAAATGGGGATAATAATAGTGCATACTTCATAGGATGGTTTGAGTATTAAGTGAGATAAATAAGATAATGTGCATGAAGTGCTTCGCAAAGAGATAGGCGCCTAGTGACTGTCCGAGAAATGATGACAATTCTTACTGTTTTGTCATTACTATTATCATCCTGAGCTTTTCCACAGCAGAGACCATATCATAGTTATTTTTGTCAGAGACATTCAATAAATGTTTGTTAAATTGAACTAACTGTTCTAAGTAAAACTAAATAAACAGGAAAAAAGAAAAAAAATCTATTGTGTTATATAATAGCACAGCACTTCTACTGGCCAATGGAGGAATCATGCATACTACTGCTTGAGTTACTATATTCTCTGAATAAACATAAGCCTTTCACATGACCTAATGATTAATGACTTATGCAAAGAAATTTTAATACCATTAATAAAAAATTAAGCAGCAAGCTTTTTCTACTTTTTTGACAATGTCAGGCTTTCACCTGTTCTCTTGGGGACAACAGGTTTCCGGGAACATGCTGAGTACAAAATAAAGATCATTCCCAGATGGCGCTTCCCTGTGTTATTCATGTCTTTCTGACCAGCATGTAGGATGGATACAAGGTACTCTTTAGAGAGGGGAGAGGGGCCCTTGTGGCCTGAAGCAGAAAGGATAGCTGAATGCTGTCTCTCTCTCTCTCTGCATCCATCCATCCATCCATCCATCCATCCATCCATCCATCCAGTATACATTTATTCCCTCAGACTTAGCATTTACTCTGTGTCAGAAATAACATTAAGATCTGTTTCATTTAATCCTCACGGTAGCCTAGGGGGTTCATAAGATTGTCCCAATTTTACATATGGAATCCTGGCTCAGAGATTGTTTTGTGTCCATGGTCATCTGAGGAAGAAGTAACAGATCAGGAATCAGAACATAGGTCTGCCTATTTCCCAAATTTCTGCTTAACTTTCTTGCCTAAGCCCAGACTTCTATGCTCTTAAGGACTAGGGTCTGAAGTAGACATCAGCCATTCTAGGCAAGATGAGCAAGATTCTGGCACCAAATCCTCAAGAAGGGAGTCTTATCCAATTAACTAAATAATCTTTCAGTGTTGAGGCTAAATTTCAAGCAGAGTATCCAAGCCAGCCTGATGCTGAATCCTGAATATCCCTTATGAATTCTTCATCTCCAAATCCTTGGATAGCAGTGTTTCCACCTTGGATGCCATTTCCCTCTTCCTTCAAAAGCTTCGTCTCAACCCCCATTATTCATTTGGAAGCCAGAAATCCAAATTTCCCAAAACAGAATTTCTAGACCTCCAAACTAGGGAGTCTGGCGGAACCCAGTCATCATTAAAATTCTTGGGGAAATACTAGTTACATAGCCACACCTCTCTTCTTGACCCTAGTGATCTGGGCTGGACAATACAAGCTTAGCTGCAGACTCATGTCTTTGGCAAACTTCCTTCTCTTGGATCCCCATTTCCTGGCAGACTCCTTGGTTCCCAAGAGAAGAGAATACTCTTTCCCAGTGAACTATGCCTCATGATGGTCTCGAGGACCACATTCTATCCTTGACCAGTATGTGAGCTCCCCTTGAGGTCAGAGTTGGGTGGACTGATCATGTGATGTCTCAAGTGTATGGTTGAATTACCCTTTTATCCTCAATGCCTTTACTTCCTATACTGACCTAGCATTTGATTCTTACTTAGTTTATATTAGTTTTGTTTTGTAGCTGTGTGAACCTATGTGTGTGCCCCTAGGCATATGTGTGCACACCACTCCTTAGGAGGAAGAGACCTTACCATCTTGATCTGCCTTTTGGATGAGTTCAGAGTCTAGGGGGCTACGTGCAGGTCTCAAAACACACTGCTGCTTGACCAATACAAAGGCTTGCTCTCTTCTGCTGAATCTGAAGGCATGCTTGTGGAGTAGCAATACACCCCCCACAGGCATACCTCTATCCCTGTCCTCACCCTCCAGCTCCCAAGCAGATCACAAGAGCCTCCCTCAAAGACCATATGATCTTTTTTGCTCTGTAAAGATCTCTGGATTCACACCATACACAACTTTAGCCCCCGTGTGGGGAATGGGTGTGTCATTCTTAGGCACTGAGAATTATGGGGCCGGTACTGCCTCCTGGGGGCAAATAGCAGGGCCATTGAAGCCCTGGAATCTGTGTCTTCATCTCCAGAAGCAGAAAAAGAACAGTCTTTCCACCATCAGAGTGGAAGATTCTGCATTTTCTTGTCATGACTCTAGAGTCCCTCGGAAGCCACGTGTGAGAAAGCAGTGTGAACATGGTTGACGTTTGTGGATGGTTGGGTCCAGATGGCAGTGACAGTGACTCAGGGACCCAGGAGCTGAGAAACTCCAGAAGAGTTCATTTTGCCCTCAGCATTAGCATCCAACATCCTCAAAACAGATAAACACACAGACCAAATCACACAAAAGCAACAATAACAAATAAAATTAACAAAAACTCTAGTCACCAGAACTAAAGAGATGTTTCTATTTTTTTTTTATATTTTATTTACTTATTTGATAGAGAGAGACACAGCGAGAGCAGGAACACAAGCAGGGGGAGTGGGAGAGGGAGAAGCAGGCTTCCAGCTGAGCAGGGAGCCCAATGCGGGGCTCGATCCCAGGATCCTGGGATCATGACCTGAGCCGAAGGCAGACGGTCAACGACTGAGCCACCCAGGCGTCCCAAGAGATGTTTCTATTTGAACAGCTGCTAAAACACAAACCAGCGGAAGTTCTTTCCCTCAGCCCCATTCATGCACAGTGTTAGGTGAAGAGGCATCTGAAGAGTCAGCCTATACCCTGTAGGACCCTCCATCTAACTTACTCAAGAGAAGACTTCTTTCTTGTGGCTCAGGATTTTTGTGTTTATTTTCTTGTTAATTGGGAACCCCAAAGAAAGGAAATACAGTTTTTCAGATATGACCAGGTAATAGGAAATATAATTGAAGAAAAATGTAATGGAAAGGTGCTATAGCCTCTTGACTTTAAGGTTATGCGCCTCAGATACCTACTGACAGGAAAGAAAAAGAACAGTTTCGACCCATCTAACAAAAAGGAGAAAAATCAGAACATTAAGTATGTCTGAAAAAAAAAAATCCCAAGTGACCCCTGGAGGAAGATGTCACCAGATGGCTCAGGAATGGAGACCATCTGGGATCCTGTTAGCATGGGACGCTTCTGAGGAGAAAGGGGAGTTGACGTCTTCCCCTTCATTCCTTCAGTGCCATTGGGGCTGGTGATCCAGGAGGAGGTTCATTGGATCCTTTTATCCACATCAGGCTCCTCTCTGGAAGCAGGGCTGGGTGGAGGCAGGCCTGGAGATTAGAGATGAGGAGACAGGATGCAGCACTTCCGGGGAGCAAAGCATGAACTCCCTGCTAAAAACATTGTTTCTGAAGTCAATAGAGTCTCTTCTGCAGCTGCAGTCAGTGGGAGGAGTGTGCCCTTCACTGTGACCTCGCTGGTTATCAGCACCCCTAGAGATGTTTATTGCTCCCATCACACTCGCCTGGGACCAGGTTTTACTTGCACTGGTGGTGGCATGACAGGTGGGGCTGTGACTCGTATGGGGAAGCTAGTGTGGGGCTGTGTTCAGAAACAGGTGCGGTATGGGAAAGTTGGAGGGGAGGAAAAGCCAAACCGAGGAGGGACATAACATTTCTGTTTAGCTCAGTAGGGAGGGGAGCCATTAATGCTCTTGTCTCTTTGACACACCTACTTGATGGAGGAGGAGCTGCCTATTAGGTCTGCCCTCAGGGGAGAACTGCTATCCCATTTCTGAGCTTTTCTGTGGGGCTCTTCCCATAGTGTCCATGGGATCGCCAGCTTACTTTGAAAGATGCAGTGTCTCCCTCCCAGCTTCCCCACTGACCTTTTCTGGATTTCTAGGTTGGGCTATCCCAGAGGCAATCGGAAATTTGCTCAGTGGCATTTACCTAACCGAGGCTGCTGATGGTGTGACATAGTTGGGTGACTTTAGGGTTTAGAGAGAAAATGCTGGTAGGCGAATGAGGAGGGCAGGGAGGTGGAAGGAGGAGACACAGGCTCTTCTTTTCTGTAATGATATGTCAGCTGCAAGGCAAGCTGGTTGGCTAATAGCATCCAGCCAGGGGCAAACCGCTGGTGACCCCACGTTAGGGCTGTTTGAGAAAAATGCAGAACCTGGGTCTGAAGCTGGCAGGACTGAAAGAGCTGCCTGTTTTCAGAGCCCCTGTCTTCCTGGAACAGCAGAATATTCCACAGTCGGTCCTCACAGTCATTGTGAACAAGCCCACCTCTTCAAGACTTTTCCTGCTCTGAAAGTTCCGGAAGTAGATTCCTAGGAGACAGGAAGGGAGGAGAGGTGCAGGGCTGTTCTATCCCTTGAGGAGATGCATTTTGCACTCATTTATTTTGTATGCCAGGCACTGTGCTCACTGTTGGAGCAAGAAAGAAACTGTCCCTGCCGTTATGGGTGGTATTATCAAGTGTGGAGATAGACATAAACACAGAATTACACAAATCATTGCTTACATATGAGAAGTGTGTGCCCTAGAAGGACCTATGAGGGACAAAGCCTAGACTGGGGAGTTTAAAAGCTTCATGAAGAGGTACCATTTCATTTTTTTTCATTTTTTTTTTTTTTAATATTCTGGAGAGGGGCAGAGGGAGAAGGAGAGAGAGAATCTTTTTTTTAAAGATTTTATTTATTTGAGAGTGAGAGACAGTGACAGAGATAGTGAGAGAGAGCACTCAGGTGGGGAGGAGAGGGAGAAGCAGGCTCCCCTCTGAGCAGGGAGCCCGATGCGGGGCTCGATCCCAGGACCCAGGGATCATGACCTGAGCCGAAGGCAGACGCTTAACCGACTGAGCCACTCAGGTGCCCCAAGTGGTACAATTTCAGCTGAGACTTTAGGGATCAAGAGCAGGTGGCTAGGTAAAAGGGAGGATACAGAACCACCAGGAGCAAAATGTCCTGCAGCCAGAAGCTGCTGAGCACACAGATACCTGGAAGGCCCCAGGAGTGACGGCAACAGATGGGACCTCCCATAGCTGTTGGGTGACTGTTCTTTTTTGGCTTCATTTATCTGCTTTTATTGTTTTTCTTTTCCTATTTATGTGTATTGCTTCCCCCACAGACACTATCAGCAATTTACTTCGTTTTGTCCCTCTTATGCATAACTTCTCCTGACTGGTAGCAGGAACCCCATAAATAGAACCTGATGAATTGAGAGTCATGCCATGTGTCCCAGGATGGGAAGGCTATCTTGGTGACAGGTGGTTGGCTAACACTGATCAGGAGTGGTGTCTTGTTTCATGGTCAAGCGTTTGCACTCTGGAGTCAGATATGTGTCCGTTGGAATCCTCACCCCTGTGACTTTGGCCAAGTTATATAATCTGAGTTTCTGTCATATTGGTAGAAAAATACGGAAAATACTTAACTTTATTCACCTGTAAATAATGGTAATGATGGGTGCCTGGGTGGCTCAGTCGGTTAAGCATCTGCCTTCGGCTCAGGTCATGATCCCAGGGTCCTGGGATCGAGTCCCGCATCGGGCTCCCCGCTCTGCAGGGAGCCTGCTTCTCCCTCTCCCTCTGCCTACTTGTGTTCTCTATCCCTCTGTCAAATAAATAAATAAAATCTTTAAAAAAAAATAGAACTTAAAAAAAAATAATGGTAATGATTATCATAATAATAGTAATAGTGACCCTGCCCCGCTGTTTCATGGGTATTAACTCACTCATCCTTAGAGCAGCTCTGTAAGACAGGTGCTATTTTTTTTTTTTAAAAGATTTCACTGATTTATTTGACAGAGAGACACAGCGAGAGAGGGAACACAAGCAGGGGGAGTGGGAGAGGGAGAAGCAGGCTTCCTGCTGAGCAGGGAGCCCGATGCGGGGCTCGATCCCAGGACCCCGGGATCGTGACCTGAGCCGAAGGCAGACGCTCAACTGACTGAGCCACCCAGGCGCCCCAAGACAGGTGCTATTTTTATTCCCGTTTCATAGATAAAGGAACCTGAGGCACCGAGAGGTTATTACACAGTGAATATGGGTTAGAGCCCGGGTTTGGAATCCATGGACTCTGGATCCTGAGTCTTCACCCTTACTACCATGTTTTCTTGTAGTTTTAGTCTGTGTGGAATCCAGAGTTGCCAGTGATATGAGTTTCTGGTGACCACACGGGAAGGAAATGGGGTGGCCACAGTGAGCTTATCCTCCTTTCTCTGTGTATCATTATTTTGTCTAGGGTCATTACTTGCCTGTGATGTGGTTTCCTGTGTCCTGGGGGTGAGGATGGCAGAACCGAAGGGTGGGCTCTGGCAGCCTGCATGAGCAGTCCCTGCTGGTGGCCGAGCTGACAAGCTGCCAGCACACAGGCTCAGGGAGCCAGTTTCTCCTCTCTTGCTCCTGGGACGAGTTCCTGCTAAGCCCTGGCCGCTTCTCATTGCTCACCCAACTACCTCCATCCACAGCTGTGATCCGGAGTGTGAGGAGCAAAGCCATGCTTGCGCTCTCTCAAGTGCTGAGTCAATTTCCGAAATGATTGTCAGGAACTCATGGATGCCGGTTGCTTATTGCACTGTGATCCCTGAAGATTGGATTCAGTGCCGTGGAAGCTGGCCGAGCAATGTGCCCGACCTTGCTTGTGGGGTCACTGACTGATTGCCCCAGTTGGCCCAGTGCCCATCTTCCAGGCTGCAGAGAGGTTGGAGGCAAGAGGATTGATTAAATTGGTGGCAGAAGTTTCACTTTCAAATGTGGAAAACAACAACAACAAAGCGGGCCTTTTAAATATAAGTTAATGTGATTATTAAAGGGAAATAAAAAATACTGGCGTGTAAAGAAAATAAGCAACTGGTTTAGAAAAGTGTTTTCTAAATCCTCAACAGACATTTATCCAGAGGAGGAATATTCACTAAGCCAAATTTGCTCTTAATCCTTAATCCACAAAACTACGATCCCAGTTTTACCAAGTAAAAACAGGGATGAATACTAATTGGAACTCACCCTCTCTTCCACCCTTCCCTGCTTTTTGGCGCACCAGTCTTCTAAGTTTGGCAGTCCGGAAGTATTTTCCCCCTCAGAGAGTAGTGTTTGAGTCTACACCCCACCACTCTCTTTGGCAATCACAGTGTAAATGGCACTTTATCAGGTGAGAATGTGAATCTTGTCAACAGCCCCCAGCTCTGCCAGCTTATCAGGGAAAGAGAGAGGGAGGGTGAGATTCAGAGAGATGTACCTGGTCATCTTCATTCCAGAAGAGTGATAGATAATAACATTTCCAGGCAAGAAATGGCAGGAAACCTGACGGACAGGAATTAAGGCACCAAATGGAAAAGTCAATCGCTTGTTCACCCCATGCTTTTTAGTTGAAGGGAATGTTATTTGGTTTGGATGCTTTCTCCTCCCCCGCCTCCGCCCCCTGCCACCACCCACCTTCTTCCTTCTATGAGGCAGGCAGAATGGCAGAATTAATTCTCTGTCTTCATAATCATATTTTCCAGGCTCAATGAGTCTGTGTGTGTGTAAATTCTCATTTAAACATGTACTAATGTTTTGCAAATGTATATTTCTCAACCACATTGGGTATTTTAAAGCTCTTTCTAAGTAGAAGGAGGAATCTCTGTAATTCCTTTCTTATGATGTCTCTTGTCACCTCTAAAATAGACCTGAATTCAGAGCTCACATAATAAAAATAAAAATAGTAACAGTACCACCTTTGTAGTCCTTATGCATCTTTTTTTGTGCAGTATTTGGTAGTCTTGCATTGCATTGGATTGAAATCACTAATTGCAGTGGTGTATCAATCATAACAAAAATAATTATCAACTAAACCCCGGGCATGCATAATTTAAGTTAATGTTTATATTCACCCTATGGGGGTGTAGCTATCATGGTCCTCACTTACCAACGGAGAAACTCAGGCTAGAGATTAACATGTCCAAAGTCACTCAACCAATAAGTGGTGGAGATGAGATTTGATCCAAGGCATAGTTGACTCCAGATCCTGACCTCTTAAAACGTTCACTCTCTGGGTCATGAAAATGAGGCAAAGGGCTTGTCAGGTCACAAATAAATGAAGGACAGATCCATGCACTGATTCAGGTCTTGTCAACTCTTATTGCTATGCTTCTTGCCCTGCCAAGGCTGAGAATGAAGAAAATCTCATCACCAAAACAAATTACGGTTCATAGAGACCTAGTCTCAACACAACAGAAAAGCATTGTGGAATTCTGGACCAAGCCGATAGGTATTTACTTGGGACATGGGAGGTAGAGGGGGTTCTTGAGGGTGAGACCTTCTAAGGATGAAATAACATGGAACAAAGAAGACATACTCTCTCTTCCCTTGCTACGTACGCAACCTGCCAAATACAATTCTTGCAAAATTAAGGAAACACTTGCTTCAAAACTTCATATAGAGGATTCATTGTTGCTAAAGTTGTCCAGGTGTTTCCTATAACAGAAGGCAGTTAATATGTGTTCTTTCTTTTCCTTGGACTGATTACCCTAATTGGTGGGTTCTTTTCCAATAGAAGCTCCCAGTTCCCCACAAGAGCAGTTTCACTGAATCTTGGGGTCTATTTACAATAACAAATGAGGTGGTTACCCAACAAAAATAAACCAAAAATAAAATTAAAAAAACGAAATCTTGTGCCTCAGCATCCCATTGCACACAGAATCTAGGATTTGGTAGATAGCTACGTGATCTCTATAGAAGACTTGGGATTAGCAATTTGCTGTCCTAACTTTTTTTCTTTTTTTAAGCAGAGTTGTAGATTTAGCTACAAAGACATTTGTCTACACCGGCTAGAGATGAACACAGGTGATTCCAATTTGGAGCCATATTTGCTGAAAATAGCCAACTAATTTCAAATATACTTCAATGTGAAATCCTTTCTCTGAAGAGCTCAAAGCAACTTTGTGTTTATTATGTTGTTTCTACTCAAAATATTCTTTTAAGACAGGAGGGCGATAGTGATAATTTTCACATTAGAGGAATGGATGGAGGCATGGTTAGTTTGCAGTAAGTTAGAGGAATGTCAGCAACCCCTTGATTGTGCTGGTGGCCAGTAAGTGGACTAAATACAGAATATCTGATCTAGATCTAAGAGCACCACAGAGAAGAAGGCGAAAGGGGCAGGAGTGGACAAACCAAATTACATACTTGGAATTTAGTAGCATTATCAAATCTATCTTAAATGGAAAAAAAAATACATCTCTCTTGGTAACCTTCTAAAAGCTAACCCAGGTAATTTGTGTAGTTTATAACATAGCCAGATGGTCCTGTTAGATGATGAAATTGAGATAGAGGAAGTGGAAATTGATCACATGCCCTTCCTGCAGGGGCTAAAGCTTGGACTTATCCATAGATCTGGAGGAGTTTGAGGAACAAAGGCAGGAGGTCCTGATGAGGTATTCCCAGGGCTTGGTGCAGGGATGCGCTAGAGGGTGTGAGACATGGGTAAGAAGGAGAGTGTGAAGAGATCACAGAGGCTCTGGAATGTAGGCACAAGGGTCTTCTTTTAAGATGTTCTGCCCATGGGGGAGATTCTTCAGAGAACCTTACTGCTGTGAACATTTAGATATTCAGCTTTCTATTGGCAGTGCAGATGTAACAGTGGTTGTCAAGAGCTGAAATTCACCCCTAAAGAATGTGTTCAGTGTATTACCTTTGGTTTTGGCTGATTTGATTTCTCCCCAGCCTTCTAAAAAGTCTTGTCTGGGTATTGCATATTCAGTGCTGGACACCATCAATGACAAGTGGGGGTGCCACTTATTACACATTACAGACCACTAGTCACTATGTCAATGGCCTTAACTACCTTCTACCTTCACAGTGTGTTATCATCACCCGTATTTGGGATGTGAGGAAGTCAAGGCTCTGAGAGGTTTAGGAACTAATCCAAAGTCACACAGCAAAAAGTGACCACAAAACTTGGGTACTCAGCCACTACAATAGGCTTTTTTTTTTCATTAAATTATTTAGAAAGGAATTTTGAATTCCCATCAATTGGCTTCTAGGTCTCAGGACACATCGGCAGTGAAGTATTTTTCATCAGTAACCAGTGTGGCATTGTGGCTGACTCCTGGGGTTCAGATCCTAGGTCTGTCATTTGCCAGCTGTGTGACCTTGATTGAGTCATTTAACCTCTCTGCGCTTCATAAGACTGGTGTGAAGGGTAAATGAGTGGGTGTTTGTAAATCACTTAAGGCAGTGGCATTTGATATCAGAAGGGTTTGAGAAAAGCCAGCAGGGCCAGTGAGTAAAATCAGAGAGGGTGTGAGTTCCCTGCTCAGCTTGAGAATAGAGAGAGCCAAACTACAAAGGATGACACTGGCATGGAGGTGGGATGGAGTATGGTTATAATTTTGACTGTCACTTTTCATCCTCAGATCTTCTCACTTGAACACTTTTTATTGGCACTAAATTTGTTTTCGGATAATGAAAGCAGATGTTCCATTTATGCCCTCACCCCACTCACCTGCATGTCTCATCGCAAAGACACTTTCTCTCCCTCAGGACTAACTCTGAGCACAGTGGAGCCCATGTGTCTGAGGCAAAGGATGGCACGTGGAGAGCATGTTTCTGGAAAGCCATAGCCTTGGAGGGGTTAACACATTATCTGGGCATATTCGAATAGTAGGAACCCATCAGATAAAGAAACATACCAACTCGCAAATGAATAGAAACATGTTTATTAGAGTGGAAGAAAAACAGCTTTTTGGCACCACTAGCACGATGGCATCAGGAGCAGCAGCTGCAGCCTGGGACAACAGGCAGGGAGGAGAATAAAGTAAACACGTATATTCAAAGTGCTTAACGTCAGGAATGGGCATTTCCAAGAGAAGAGGAGGTTCATGCATGTGTGTGTGTGTGTGTGAGAGAGAGGGGGGCGGTATGAAGAGATGCAGAGGGGCAGGCACAGAGCCACAGTGGAGTGGCACACAGGTAACTAGGCAGTAGCAGGTGGACGTGAGGCCCAGATGGACCTGAGGTTGAATCCCATCTCCTCCCCGCAGGAATTGCGTGGCCTTGGTCCTTTTAGTAGACCTCTTGGAAACTGCTTCTTGATCTTCACAGTCCCAGTCATAAACCATCCTTGGTAGTCTTATGGCTAAGGATCACACAAGATGATGTATTTTTAAGCATCTAGCACAAAACCTGGCACACAGACACTGCTCAATAAACACTAGTCCTCATTGCAGTTATATGGTAGAATATTCCAGAAGGCCACAGGAGGTCTTCCATGGTTCCGTGAGCACAATTCGGGTGTGCTTCCAAAATGCGGGAAGGGAGGGTGAGGTGCAAGGTGGAGAGAAGGCATGAAGACCACATTTGATTTATGATTTCATTTACGTAGTCGGTGAAGAAATGTGGAAAGACAAACTCCTTCTCTTTTAAAATTAAGGATTAGAAATGTTCATTTTTATTCAATAAATATAAAATGTGGCTAACCTATACCCTTGTTCCAAACTTTGGTGATTTAAATGGGAGTGAGAAAAGAGAGAGGGAGGGAGGGATGGAGAGAGAGAGAGAGGGAGGCGGGGGGGGAGGAGAGGAGAGAGGGGGAAGAAAAGAGGGAAGGGAGGAGAGAGAGAGAGGACGCAAATGGCTGAGAATGATCCTGGATTACAAGCCTGGGTTCCGGGTCCCTCCATACCCTCCCATCCCACCCCCAGGGAAGCAGCACAGCTTTTGTAACTTGATGAATTTTCAATATAGGATTTCAATGGCAGAGAGGGTTCTACTATCTGGAAAAGCAGTTTGATAGCCACTGATGTACATCATCTGATGTCTGTTCTTCTGCACTAAATGTGAGCTCCATGAGGTCAGAGATCACTGGTTCACATAGTAGCCTATCTGCTCTGTAGGATGAGTTAATACACCCTGGAGTAAGTGAGTGGAAAGATGAGAAGAGGTGAGGAGGGGAGGGGAGAGGCAGGGAAAATTAGACCTTCTTGGACATGGGAAATGCTCTTTCCTTGAACACTGGAACTATTTTACAGTCCAGTCTTGCTCTTCTCAAACTCCCTGGCCTGTATTCTATAACCCAAGGTGTTCTGTTATTTCTTCATTTGATGCACCCCTAATCTCATTGTTAGCCAAGGTCTGACACCTCCGAGGATGATCCTCAACCTTTGTGCATTCCACTTTTGCACAATCCACGGTCTGCAGTAAACTACACTGAAACCATGCAAACCCAAATGTGTTCCTGTGTGGCCCCTGATGAATGAGCCAACAGCTTTGTTTCCGGAGTTCGTCTCCTTGGTCGGTAGTAGGGTTTGTATGACTGTTTGAATATTTTATGGCATTCTCCCCTGGCAGAGAAAAGAAAATGCTGATACCAATGATAAGAAGCATAGGTTTCACTGACGTGGATGGAACTGGAGAGTGTTATGCTGAGAAAAATAAGTCAATCAGAGAAAGACATGTATCACATGACCTCACTGATATGAGGAATTCTTAATCTCAGGAAACAAACTGAAGGTTGCTGGAGTGGTGGGGGGTGGGAGGGATGGGGCGGCTGGGTGATGGACATTGGGGAGGGTATGTGCTATGGTGAGCGCTGTGAATTGTGCAAGACTGTTGAATCACAGATCTGTACCTCTGAAACAAATAATACATTATATGTCAAAAAAAAAAAAAAGGAAAAAAAAAGCAGGAGGGGGAAGAATAAAGGGGGGGGAAATCGGAGGGGGAGATGAACCATGAGAGACTATGGACTCTGAAAAACAAACTGAGGGTTCTAGAGGGGTAAGGGCTGGGGGGATGGGTTAGCCCGGTGATGGGTATTAAAGAGGGCACGTTCTGCATGGAGCACTGGGTGTTATATGCAAATAATGAATCATGGAACACTACATCAAAAACTAATGATGTAATGTATGGTGATTAACATAACATAATAAAAAGAAAAGAAGCATAGGTTTCACAAACTTAACACAGTTGAGGCCAAGATGGAATTCATTAGGTGTGCACAAAAGAGCAAATGTTTAGCCTCAGTTGAGTGCTTATCACACTTGAGCTGTCTGACTGTGTGTAAATCTGTGAAGGAAATGAAAAAGGGAACAGATAAAGAAAACAGGCCCAATGCAGTAAATATTGTCAAAGATTAAGTCAAAAATACATGGTACACTTTGGAATTGAATTGTCTTTTTTAATAAAGTTTCTAGGAATGCACATGTAACTCTGGCTTCTTTTTACTCCTGTACATGTTTTTAAGCCAGGTCCTGTGGTAGTGCAAGAATCTCTTAGCTGGTCTCCCAGCCCACCCTCTCCCTGTTCTAGCTCATGACTAATTTGTACCCATACCACGATTCATCTTTTATCCTCTCACTCCTTTCCCGTAAAGTTCCACCAGGTTTCCTACTTCGTCAGACAGATGCAACTATGTGTTTCATTTTCAAGAATTGGAGTTGTATCTTCAAAATTGTCTACTTTGTAGGAAAACATCTCTGAAAAAAAATGCTTGTCCTTTCCCCTACCTCCCCCAACAGGTAGTGTCCGGTGTATGCTGTCCTTTCTCCAAAATCTGTATCAGCCTACCTCTTCCTCTCCTCTCTACTTCTAGATCCTGCTAGGAATGCATGTTTCCCCCTCCTTTTGGTCTTCTTCTGGGCCAACTCCATCAGGGAACTCCCAACACTTATTTTGTATGGGCAATCATGCCCATGTAGTAAATTCTAAATAAACAATTTAATTGAATTTTAAAGTAGTATGCCTAGAATTCCTATGTCCTTTCTCAGCTATTTTATTTTTCCCTCTTACTAAGAATGTCAAGCCATGGACTACTCTGTCACTATTTGGGTGTTTTGTTCTGTATTTTTTTTTTCTCTGCTCTTCCTCTACCTCATCTCATGATCACTTGGTAAATTACCTAAGACCATTGCCATAAGTGTGTTTGTTTCTCATTTCCAAGATTTATAAATGGGTATTTTTTTTCATAACCCTCTGTGCTTATCTCATAATTCCTGTCCTTGTTTATAAGCACAATGCTTTTCTGTATATTTCTGTATATATGAAAGTAACTTAGAGAGTACTTTTCTTACTGCTCTTTTAGCCCTGACTCCTCTTAAGTTTTTCTGTCTGTTGAGCCTCTTGTTTCTTCATTTGAATTTCATGATATTGGTCTTTGTGAATCGTGTAGTGATTCTTGATTGAACACATATTGGAAGAGTGAATGCCCATTAAACTGTCTGGTGTATGTCTTTGTGTGTTTGGATGGAGGAGGTGGGCAGGGGCTGCTGCTTGTGGGATGCATGTTGCATTCAGTTGTAATGGGTAAGAAGTGGAAGGTGCTGTGGGGCAGTGCACATGGTATTGGCTGTGGATGGTCTCTCATCCTCCCCAAATCATCAGCCCTGAGAGCTCTGCCATACGTATTGGACCCAATACCCTATACTCACTTCTCAGTCTTAAGTCAGACACTCCGTGTCTTGCTACTTGGCATAGAGACTTAGTCTGTCTGGCTGTTCCCACTGCAGTGGAGTAACTAATGCCATGTGGCTTCTGACCTTCATCCACCTCTTGGCATGGGCACTTTCCATGACGCTTTTCATTCCCTGGTCTGGAAGCTTCCCTCTGTGGTTGTTTTACTTTGCTTGTTATCATTCAAGGATTATTCAAGTTCTTATTCTTAGTAGGTTTCTTTTCTCTCATTTTCTGTGGGTTTGTCTGGGGCTGGGGGCGGGGGTGGATTTGGACAGGAGGGGGAGACTCTAGGAAGCTATGCAATCTAGAATGTGTCTGAGATGTGCTGACTCTCAGAACATCCCCAAACCAGGGCTTCATGGCACAGGATCTCAGTGACATTGTTTGAACACTTTCACCTGTTATGGATATGTGATCTGTGCATTTCAAATGGAAGTAGCAGGGGTCCACAGTGGAAATTTCTCTATGATGGAGGAAATCAAGCCAGGATTCCCCATAGTCCATATGGCAAATATGGTGAAAATCTGAAATAGAAGAGTGAGAGGGAAATTATATGAGGAGTACAATTTGGGGGGCTCCTTTCACAGAAGTTTTTAAGTTATTATTCCTAGGCTAATATATATATATACACACATATATATGGAATATCCCCAGTGTGGTGCTTTCCACCTCTTTTCTTGCCTTGACCATACCTATACCTTTTAATAGTCGATATGCTTCAGAATCAGGCTCTTGACTTCCAACTTCCCTTTTAGTTGCTCACTTGATTCCTCTCCAGTTCTTGCCTCTCTGGAGAAGTGGGGAGAAGTGGGCTGGTCTGACATGCTGGGAATATGGGTTACATGGTGCATCATCTGATAGTACAGAGCCTCCTGACTCTCTTCCTCATGGCCAACCAGGCCTCATGGCTCCCTGAGACTGAGCATGTGACCTCTGGAGTGTCTGGCCCCCATAGAGGAGGAGCGAAACACTGGAGAAATGTCTGCTGCCTCTAAGCCCAGCAGTGTTTCAGGTGACCTACAGACAGAATTGTGTGCCCACCCCCCACTAATATGTGGAAGCCCTAACTCCCAATGTGACTATATTTGGAGATAGGGCTTTGAGGAGGTAATCAAGGTTATATGAGGTCATAAGTTTGGGGTTCTAATCAATTAGGACTAGAGGCCTTATAAGGAGAGAAGCAGAGAGCTCTCACTCTGCACACGTGGATTGAGGAAAGGCTATTTATAGACACAGTGGGAAGGCAGCTGTCTGCAGGTCAGAAGCGGGCTCTCGCCAGAACCCGATCACACTACTGCTCTGATTTCTGATTTCTAGCCTCCAGAAGTGTGAGAGAAGGGATTTCTATTAGTTCAGCTGCCCAGTCTATGGTATTTTGTTATGCAGCATGAGCTGCCTAGGATAAGATGCATCCCTCAAGTCATAGAATAGGAACACATGGAAGGGCCTTAGGGAACATGTGATGATCACTTCACACATTTATTTTAAAAATGAAGAAACTGAGGCTAGACCTATCAGATGACTTTCCCAGCAAGTTGAGGGCATTGACCAGAACAGAATTCCTATCTCATAAATACCAGACCCATGAACTGGTCAGCCAGAGCTCGTTTCCTAAGCCTGGCTGATGTGTACAAAAACTAAGCATCCAGATGTGCCTGGGACAGATGCCGGGTGCCAAGTTCCCATGGGAATCCATTTATGTGTCCTTTGAATCTCTTCATGAACTTTGCCTTCACCTTAGAGTCTGGTTTATTTCTTTAGGGTGTTCATGTCAAGGATTCCCACCTTTTTTATTTCCTTCTCTCTCTACTGATCCTCCAGCTCCATTCCCCAGCCAGACCCAAGACCACTCACTGTCTCATGGGCTCTCTTCCTGCAGTGGGTTCTCCAGAGCACATCCAGCAGTGCTAAGAGCTGGATGCATATTTTTTCCAAGTCCAAGTCTCCCCTAGACAACTGTAACCAACCAAGATTCCCACACCAGCGCCTTGCAGCCTCTGCAGGAGTCCTGTAAAAGGCCCAGAGCTCTAGTAATATGGGCCCTGCAGGGAGGTCTCCCTCCTCATGAGGCTTAGGCTGCCAGTTCAGTGGTAGAGCTGCCTCCACAGCCCAGCACTCAGTCACCCTGCTTCTTGTGACGACCACACCTTGGCTTCGGACTTCTTCTTGAAGACACAACGCATCCAGCAGCTGGGGCTGTCTGTTAGTTCTGGTGTTCTTTTACAATTTAAGTGTCTGATTACAAGCCCCCTCCTGATTTGGGGACTGGCAGAGGGAGGACTCAATGTACCCGGTGCACTCAGGGCCGATGACCTATGAAAACACAGAGAAGGGAGACCTCGTCTGCAGAATTTTCGTTTTCTCAAGTGAGTCTAGCCTAGAGTGAGGACTTCCTACATTTCAAAGCTAATGTGCTGTGGATGGAGGGGGTGTCCACGTTTAATGGGACACAGGCAATAGGAGAATTTGAAATATTTGAACTGCTACTTTCCACTGATGTAAGGTGGATGGAGATAGCTTTTTGCTACTGATAAACTGGCAAAGCAGATACAGAGTGCGGAGCGATGCAGAAAACATTTCACCCTGTCACATGTTATTGGTGGAAACTGTTCATGGAAACCAAAGGCAGACTTTGACTTCCAGTCAAAAAAGTAATATCCGACATTGGATTTCCTTGAGAATACACAATCTCTTGTGCAATTGTAAGCTGCTAGGATTTTCCTTCCAGGAGGGTCTAGACCTGAGGTTGCAGAATAATTTAGAAATCAGTGTATTGCCGGCTTCATATGGTGTGATTAATCTTTTTTGATTTTACATGTCTACAAATGGTGTTGGTGGTCATAACTGCAAACTATTGCTATTTTTATTGGTCTGGAATGCGAGCGTTTGTGTTAGAGCATCTGCAAAAGCAAACACGTTTGCTATGTTGAAAAAATAATGAAGATCTAAGTGATTTTAAGATGGCATTTTCTGAATGAACACTAAAATGCTGCTAGATTTTTGTTTTACTGTTAATGCTGCACTGGAGATATAGTCAGGCTGCAGCACAATTTTTTTGCCTGTTTCTTCTTTTCTGTTGTCTTTAGAAACATATCCATTCTCATTGCGGCTTTTACTCAAGAAATCAAGATTGTCATGCATTAAGATAAGTTCATAATCTAAGAAACAAATAGATGTAAAAAAGAAAGCATCTCCTAGCAATACCAGCTATTTTGTGTCATACATAAGTAATATCTTGCTTAGCCTTGGCATATTTTCTGCGTACATTTTAATGGAATGGCCAATATATCACAGTCATCTGAATGTCCTTATCAACATCTTAGGTGTTACACTCACTGACGTTTAGCATGCTTCATGTGGCAATTATAAGGTCCCGCAAACCCCGACTGATAAATTGTTTTCGGTTCTTTGTGGGGAGGGGTTGTGTTTCACTAATTTTCATACTAGCCTGCACCTAATAAAGTATGTGGCTAATGAATGTGTTGAATTAAATTGAATTAGATTGAATCGAATTGAATTGAACAGAAATAAATTGAATTGTATTAAATTATAAACCAGAGAGTGCAAATACATGGCGATCTAATAGCATCTGATAATAACAGAATATGGAATCCATATGCCCAACTTAGGAGACATTTGATAACTCATAAGTGAGAAAATTGCCCTCCTCCTATGTTATTGGGTATTCTTGTCAAGTGGAGATGAAAGTCACATGAGACCCGAGGCAATTACACAGTTCAAGCATCTTCTGTATTTGTGCAATAGTAGAGACCATGCCAGGAGGGTTACAAATTTGCTTTATTATTCTATATGTCATGAAGTAGGAGCTCCATTTTTTAAATAATTAAAAAAATTTTCCTTTTGATCAGCAGCAGTTGGCTCTGCAAGCACTTAGAATAAAGTGGTGTGTGTGTGTGTGTGTATGTGCGTGCGTGCATGCGTGTGTGTGTGTGTGTGTATCAGATGGGGGTATCATTTGCTAGTTTTAATTGGTAGATTCAACGTCTTCCACTAACAGTGCAGAAGCCACTGGCTGAGACGTTACCATGGTAAATCAAACCACGGTGTTTGATTAGTAGACTTCTAAAGCAGGTACAATCATTTTAATCAACTACAGGAAAGTTGAGGCCATCTGGCTTTGCCTCACCTGGAAGTAATTTACCACCCCAGGTGCAAAAAAATTACCCTGAGGTCAGTAACAGTAAAGCTGCCTCAAGATGTTCCAGCAGAGCATGAAAGAGGAACAGTGTCACATAGTAATTTTTATCTGTTTGTTTTTATATTTCTGAGCTTGGGAAAGTGAGGGGCTAATCATGCAAACCAGAGCCAAGAATAGATTTGGCAGGTGCTCACCCAGCTAGTTCCAAGCAGCGAAGTGAAAAGCCCTTGAGCTCACTCTAGAGCAACTATTTTAATGTCCAGTTCTGAATGTTTGACAAATTTGGTTGTTATTAAAGGAACTTTTCCTGAGAATCAAGTTTCTAAAAACTGTGGCTGAAGAGAGTGGTGTGCTTTGGAGGGGGTAAGGACTGAAATGGGATGCACTTTGCAGTGAGGGAAATCTTTCCAAAAAGGCTTTTCCTCCAAAAACAAATTTTGAATATGTCCATTTTACATAGTAGCAGTATTTTAGATATTCTTGTGGTCACATAGGATGTAACCAGTCTTTTAAAGATTTTTATTTATTTATTTAACAGATAGAGAGCACAAGTAGGCAGAGCGGCAGACAGAGGGAGAAGGAGAAGCAGGCTCTCCGCCAAGCAGGGAGCCCGATGCGGGGCTCGATCCCAGGACCCTGGGATCATGACCCGAGCTGAAGGCAGCCGCTTAACCAACTGAGCCACTCAGGCGCCCCAGGATGTAACCAGTCTTAAATAGAGATAGTGAGAAGACTTCAGAATCATTAGCTCTTTGGAGTAGTTAGAAGGATTTATTCGGCTCATGTGACATTGATTTGTTTTGGCCGCACTTGAAATGTGTGGTCTTTGCGAGTCAATAGAAATGAAGTCCTTTATTGAATAGGAAAAATTCTATGGAGTGAATTAGACAGAGAAACAGAATGCCAAGGGTCTCAGTGTCTTGTGGATCTGTGGGAGTGGATGCCAGGCAGGATGGGTTGAGCTTTGGAAAGGAAAGCACAGGGAGGGCCCTGACCTAGAGGGGCCAGGTAGGAGTTGCAAAATCACCTTACAGGGAATCCATGGAAAAGCTTGGGTTGGAAGTTGGTCAGAATGAAATGTATGGTCTCTGGAAGCCTGGGTGAAAGTGGGATGGAACACCACTGTAAGTCACAGAAAGGCAGCGATTCTTCTAGAAGTGCCATAATCCCAGAGGGTTGGGGATGAAAAGGCCCTACAAAATCATTTAGTGAGAGGCCTTGTTTTATTAATGAGGCAATGGAGAGCCAGAGAGTGGTTGAGGGCAAAGGTGATACAGAGTGGTTACAGTGGAGGTAAACCCCAGTTTTACAGCACCCTCTTCGGGGAGCCCCTGATCCAGCAGAGACTGAGAAACGCACAGAATTGAGTGTCTCCCCACCCGCTCCATGCCCTAATTACTCAGTTATTGCAGAGCTGGACTTCGGTCATTTGACATGATTTTCATATTGCAACCATGGAGGATGGAGGGGGAATTGCTTGTTGTCCAGATTCCTTTGGATCATTGGCTCAGTTTCACTGAAGCCAGAGCAGGCGAGGAACTGAAGTGTCATTTTTCTCCTGCCTCCCCAGTCATTGTCTGGAGAGGAAGCACAATTAGAAACCCTCTTAGGTGAGTAGGTGTCCCACTTCACATCCTTTGAAAAGAAGGGGTCAAACAGTGCTTGTGATAAAGCAGCCCTTCTCACCATCTTTACCTGCTCTAAACTTCCGGTCCTCTCTCCAGAGTCAGACCCAGGTGGAACTCACTGAAGGTGCCTGAAGAAGCCCTGCGAGTTTAGGGAGCAAAATGTTCTGTTCCAGGCGCTGCAGGGCAGCTCAGCTAACTCAACTGCAATGTGAAGGAGATGGGGGAGGGAGGTCAGGTGGGACAAGTGATATGACGAAGAGAGGGTGAGAGGCACAAGGAAGGGAAATATGGGAGAAAGAAAGGGAGAGGAGAAAAAAGACAGGAAGCTTATTTCTAAGAGCTTATTAGCCTTCTGTGAGTTACACACTATTTTTAAGAACCTGCAAAGCCTGCTGCTAAAATGATATTTTTCTCTGGGAAACAAATCCCATCTATGGCATATATATCCATACCCTATTGATCTGTATCTATCTGTATCTATCTATATTTCTATCATCTATATCTATTTAAACATGTGCCTGACCTGTACCTACGTATACATATGTGTGTGTTGTGTAGGTAGGTATATGTGTGTATATGTACATACACACACACTAAATTGCAGTTAGGTTAGCCGTGAGTTACCCAGATGGAAACGGGACATAGACATCAAATACAATCTCTCATTTTCTAAAAGGTACAAGCATGAATAGTGAGAGGGAACTGAGCAAAGATAAGTTCAAGGTGACTGTCAGGAATGAAGAGTTAATGGTGAGGCCTCCCACAATGTAGCGACTTCTTCAAGGGAAAGGATTTGAAGACACAGGTTTTGGATGATTTAAAATGAGCTTCACTAAAGTCCTGGATAACACAGTGCAGGAAATAAACCTGAAAATAGCTAAAGGAGCAGGCAGAGGAGGAGAACAGATCTTTACTCTTTGAACCACATGGTTCCCTCCCACTTCATCTTTCTTCAGGCTAACAACTTTACTTTCCATAGGGAAGGCAGCATAAGTGACCATCACCTTGGGTCATGGGTCAGAACATCATACCTCACTATTTCACACGGGTGAACATTTCAAGAAACCACTGCATTTCATTCACATTCCGGAACATGATTCATGGCACGTGTGTTTCTGCATTTCCGCTTAGTTGTGAAATGCAGCACAATATTATGGATTCGTTCTCATACCTGCAAGGATGTGCACACAGGCTAAAATTCTAAGAACGCATTTGTCTCTGCTCTCAAAAGAAGAGGTTAGGGAGTTGCATGCACCCACTGGCCTAGCTGCAGGAGAGCACAGGGTGTAGGACTCTTGGAAAGACATTTGCAGATGGCCGTCAGGATCCTTAGGAATCATGAAAGGCAGGCTCTGTAAACATTGCACACATTCCCAGCCATTGAACACTGTGGCATTTCTTAACCATCTCCCTCGGAAGAGATGCCAAGCTCAGATGTCCTTTCTGGGGTAGCCTTGCATAATTAGGCTGCCCCCAACACTTCACCAGCACAGACACACAACATCTTCCTGCAGTTGAGTGATCCTGTGTGCCTGGCCACTCTTCTGCCTCTCAAGTCAGAAAGACACAGTATTTGAAAATGTGCTTCCTGGTACTATCTCCACCATTCATCGAGGCCTCATTATCTCCTTCCCGGAATCTCTTGCAGCAGGTTCCAGACCGGTTTCTTTCTCACTGATGTTTGACTCTTCATGTCTTTCAGCCGCCAGACAACTATCTGTCTAGAACACAGAAGAGGTTACAGTATTTCATATTTTAAAATCTTTCTATGGATTCTACCTCATGTCATGAAGTCCAAAGCCCTTGGTCTGTCATTCAGGAACTTCACAATTCTGAAGTGAGCCTAACTTCTAGCCTCTCAGGGGAAGAATGAAGGCTCAGGAGCCTAGCTAAATGTCCCGAGTTCTCCACTTGCTTACTTACTGCTAGTGAGTACTGAATTAAGTTCATGGAACTGTGGAGGTGTGTGACAAACAATAGTTAATTGTTCTACCAACCGGGTGAGGCAGATGCTCTTATGACCATTGGTTATACTGAACTCAGACAGGTTCCGTGACTTACCTGTGGTGTGTTCACCATCCTGCTGCACTGCCTTCTTCACCTCTCCCCGTGCATTCATGGGAAGACTCTGTCTCTCTTTTCCAATGTAAAGTAAGGGTACGGGGGTAGTCTACACCAGTTGTTCTCAATATTTGTATAATTCTCCTTGTTTCACGTGAAGCGCCATTTGAAAATCAGTAGAACACCTCTAAGAGGATACCTGCTGTGACACACTAATTTTTAAAAATTTCATCTTTTAATTTTTTTAAATATTTATTTATTTTAGTTGTTTTATTTGAGTATAGTTGACACACAATGTTACATTAGTTTCAGGTGTACACCATAGAGACTCAACATGTCTACACATTATGCTGTGTCCGCATAAGCGTAGCTACCACCTATCACCATAGAACGCTATTACAGTACCACTGACTATATTCCCTGTGCTGTGCCTTTCATCCCCATGATGTATCATTCCATAACTGGAAACCTGTATCTCCCACTCCCCTTCACCCATTTTACCTATCCTCCACCCACATTCCCTCTGGCAACCATCAGTTTGTTCTCTGTATTTATAGGTCTGATTCTGCTTTTTGTTTATTCATGTATCTTTTAGATACCACATGTGAGTGAAATCATATTGTATTTTCTTTCTCAGCCTGCCTTATTGCATAATAAATATAATATCCTCTAGTTTCATCCATGTTGTCACAAATGCAAGATCTCATCCTTTTTATGGCTGAGTAATATCCCATTGTATTTATATATACCACAACTTCTTTATCCATTTATCTATGGATGGACACTTAGGTTGCTTCCGTATCTCCACTATTGTAAATAATGTTGCAGTAAACATAGGGGTGCATGTATCTTTTCGAGTTAGTGTTTTCATTTTCTTTGGGTGAAAGTCCAGTAGTGAAATTATTGGATTGCATGGTAGTTCTATTTTTAATTTTTTGAGGAAGTTCCATACTGTTTTTCATAGTGGCTGTACCAATTTACCTTCCCCCTACCCCCCACAGTGCATGAGAGTTCCTTTTTCCCATCAGTGTTTGTTATTCCTTGTCTTTGATTCTAGCCATTCTGACAGGTGTGAGGTGATATCTCATTGTGGTTTTGATTTGCATTTTCCTAATGATTAGTGATTCTGAGCATCTTTTCATGTGTCTTTTGGCCATCTGGGTGTCTTCTCTGGAGAAATGTCTATTCAGGTCCTCTGACCATTTTTCAATCAGATTGTTTATTTTGATATTGAGTTGTATAAGTTCTTTATATATTTTGGATATTAACCCCTTATTGGATATGTCATTCGCAAATATCTTGTCCCATTCAGTAGGTTGCCTTTTTGTTTTCTTGATGGTGTCCCTCACTGTGTAAAAACTTTTTACTTTGATGTGGTCCCAATAGTTTATTTTTGCTTTTGTATTTCTTGCCTTAGGAAACAGATGTAGAAAAATGTTGCTACAGCTGGTGTCGAAAAAATTACTGCCTATACTTTCTTCTAGGATACTATGGTTTCAGATCTCACATTTACGTCTTTAATCCATTTTGAGTTTCTCTTTGTGTATGGTGTTAGAAGGTGGTCCAGTTCCATTGTTTTGCATTTTGCTGTCCTGTTTTCCCAGCCCCATTTGTTGAAGAGACTGTCTTTTCCCCAGTCTATATTTTTGTGTCCTTTGTTATAATTTAATTGACCATATAAGTGTGGGTTTATTTCTGGTCTCTCTATTCTGTTCTCTTGATTTCTGTGTCTGTTTTTGTGCCAGTACCATACTGTTTTCATTACTATAGCTTTGTAGTTTATCTTGAAATCTGGAATTGTGATACTTTTAGCTTTGTTCTTCTTTCTCAGCATTGCTTTGGCTATTTGAGGTTTTTGTGGTTCCATACACATTTTAGTATTATTTGTTCTAGTTCTGTGAAAAATGCTGTGACATTCTAATTGTATCTTGTAGTCAGTACTGTTCCTGCTCAGAACCATGAATTCAATGGTTCCATGTTGAACAGCATCTTCTCAGAACACACCGGTCATTTCTTTTTTTAAAAAAAATTTTTATTGTTATGTTAATCACATACATTACATCATTAGTTTTTGAGGTAGTGTTCCATGATTCATTGTTTGTGCATAACACCCAGTGCTCCATGCAGAACGTGCCCTCTTTAATACCCATCACCAGGCTAACCCATCCTCCCACCCCCCTCCCCTCTAGAACCTTCAGTTTGTTTTTCAGAGTCCATCATCTCTCATGGTTCGTCTCCCCCTCCGATTTCTCCCCCTTCATTCTTCCCCTCCTGCTATCTTCTTTTTTTTAAACATATATTGTATTATTTGTTTCAGAGGTACAGATCAGTGATTCAACAGTCTTGCACAATTCACAGCACTCACCATAGCACATACCCTCCCCGATGTCTATCACCCAGCCACCCCATCCCTCCCACCCCCCACCACTCCAGCAACCCTCAGTTTGTTTCTTGAGATTAAGAATTCCTCATATCAGTGAGGTCATGTGATACATGTCTTTCTCTGATTGACTTATTTCGCTCAGCATAACACCCTCCAGTTCCATCCACATCATTGCAAATGGCAAGATTTCATTCTTTTTGATGGCTGCATAATATTCCATTGTATATATATACCACTAGTTCTTTATCCATTCATCTGTCAATGGACATCTTGGCTCTTTGCACAGTCATTTCTATGCTTCTACTTCTCCTCCTCACATCATACACTCTGCTCTCTGTGAACCCTTTCTCAGTCCTCTGAACCAAAAGAACAGTTCCAAGTCCCTCACACTTTTTTTGGCTCTATTGTTTTCAGCCCTGTATTACAGTGATCAAATATTCAGCTTCTGCAGATTCTGAGCAACATATAATGTTCTCAGGGTTCTTAGCATTTCATATATGTAATACCATACTGTATCATTTTACAACTTGCGTGTTTCATTGGACATTGTTTTCAAGGTGGCCCCATGTTGTTAGAGTAGATAATGGTTCATTCATTTTGGCTGCCGTATAGGATTTCCTTTGAGGTTTATACCTGGGCCCAGCAATGCTGCTTCTAGATGTCTCCCTAGGGAAACCTTCAGGTATGTGCAGAAGACAAGAGGCCTCAAGAAGTTCACTGCAGAGCAGTTCATAATAATGGAAAAAGCGTGGAGAAACAATTCTAGTCACCTACTGCTGTGTAATAAACCTCCCAAACTTAGTGGTTTAAAACAACAATGATCACTTATTCTGTTGGTGAATCTTCCATTTAGGCAGAGCTTGGCAGTAAAAGCTCATCTTAGTTTTCTATAGAGTCTATATTGGTTTTCTGTGGCTGCTATAACAAATTGCCACATACTTGGTTGCTTAAAATATCATAAATTTATTCTCTCATAGCTCAGGAGTTCAGAAGTCCAGAATAAGTTTTACTGCCCTAAAACCAAAGTATTGTTGGCAGGGCCATGCTCCCTTCAGGGTCTCTAGGAGAAATCCTTTCCTTGCCTCTTCCAGCCTCTGGGGGCTACCATGATTCTTTGGCTTGAGGCTTCAAGACCAGAGTCTTTAAATGTCTCTGCTCCATCTTCACATTGCCTTCTCTTCTGTGTATGTTCGGATCTTCCTCTGCCTTCCTCTCATGATGATACGTATCACTGCATTTAGTGCCCACCTGGATAATTCAGGATAATGTCCCCATCAAGATCTTTAACTTAATTACATCTGCAGAGATCTTTCTCCCCCCTGCCCCGCCCATATAATCTTACATCTACAGGCTCTATATATTTTGGGAGCATATTTTCCATCCTAACCACAGTTTGCCCCTGGGCCCCCAAAGATTCACATCCATTCCAAATGCAAAATACATTCACCACCCTATTCTAGCACCCCCAAATTTCGCAAACCTTTCCTGCATCAACTGAAGTCAGAAATCACATGTAAATATCCTCGGCCTCCAAAGTCCCAAATTTCATCATCTAAATCTAATCACTCATCCTCTGATGGGTGACACTCTGGGTTTGATCTATCCTGAGACAAAATTCCTCACCGTCTGTGTACCTGTGAAAGTAGAAAACATTGTCTGCTTCCAAAATGCGGTGGCAGCACAAGCCTAGGCTAGCCGTTCTATAATATTCTTATTCCAAATGGGAGAAAACACAAGGAAGGAAAATGTCGCCAGTTCAGAGCACTTTCAAATATCCAGCAGGGTACATTCCATTAGGATGCAAGGACTGGGAATAATTCTCTGTGGCTTATGTCTTCACACTCTGGGACCAAAGTTCAGCCCTCAGAGTCGCCTTTCTTTTTCTTGAGGGATTGTACATGTTTACAGTGCAGTAGTTTCTTTAGCCTGTATCTTACCTGTAGAATTTTGGGAGCCCAGAAGTTTTCTTTTGTTTTGTCAGGTCATTCCCCTTTTCTGTCTAAGCTGGCAATATTTCTGCTTTATAATGTTCTCAAAACTTTGTGGGTCTCCTATGTATATCATGGGTATTCATTCTATTAGGCAAAAGTACCTTCCACAGAACTTTCCTGGAGAATCCCATTTCTAATCCTGGTTTCTGCAGATATTGCTGAATGGATCTATGAGTCATACCCTTGATACTTTTAGTGCTTACCAAAGGTTGTCCAGCCACATGTTTGGCCTTCTTTTCAGAGCACATTTTCCAGTGAATCTCCTAAATTTAGCATCTTTTGCAATTTAGATAGGCTAAGAATTTTTCAAATAATCAAGTTTTGTTTAGCACTTCTTCCCCTCAATCTGTCATTTTCCTATTGTATTTTGCTACAGGCAGAAGTTAAAAACCAGGTCATGTCTCCCACACCTTGCTTGGGAATCTCCTCAGGTAAATATCCAAGTTCATAACTTACAAATTCAGCTTTCCACTAAATGCAGGACAAAATTCAACCATGTTTTCTGCTGCTACCTAGTGAGGATTGTCTTTTCTCTAGTTTCCAGTACATGTTACTCATTTCCTCCTGAGATTTCACCAAAAGTTCCTGTACTTCCTGTATTTCTACTAAAAATCTGTTTAAGTAAATAAAGGCTTTTTTGATCATGCGCCTAAGAATTCTTCCAGACTCTACCAATTCCAAAGCCAGCCTCACATATTTGGGTAGCTGTTCCAATGGCATCCAACTTTCTGGTACCAAATCTGTGTTAGTCAAGGTTTATACAGAGAAATGGAGCCAGTAATAGATATATATTAAGGGGTTTATTGCAAGGATTGACTTACATGATTGTAGGGGCTGGCTGCGGAAATCCAAGGTCCATAGAGAAGAACATCAGGAAGAGCAGGCTGGAAGTTACTGGCATGGGTTGAAGCTGCTATCCATAGTGGGATTCTTTTTCTTCCCCAAAGTCTCAGCCCTGCTCTTCAGGCCTTCCAACTGATTGGCTGAGCACATTTAGATTATCTAGGATGATCTATTCAAAGTCAGATGATTTTTGAACATGAATCACATTGATAACAACAACATGCCTGTTTGCATAAATAACTGGGCAATATCTCTAGCTAAGTTGACACATAAAAGTGACCATCACAGGGGTGCTGAGTGCTTAATTATAATAGGTGCTTGATGCATGTATACAGATTAAAATTAAATACTATGGTAGTAGACTGCTATCCTCAAACCAGGGAGGAAATCATTTGATTGAAGTACAAGACAATTAAAGAGACATTAAAATCCATTAGACATGGTTATAATGGGACTGTGGGGAAAGAGTATACTAAATGTTTATAATGGGCCTGTGGGGGGAAAAAAAACATGCTAGAAGTGAAACTTCTAATAAAATGAGGTTTATTCACTGGGCCTGTTGGAACCGGATGAGCTTCAGGAGGTCCATGAGCTTCCGAGATTTATATGATCTGTGTGTGTGTGTGTGTGTGAGAGAGAGAGAGAGAGAGAGAGGGAGAGAGAGAGAGACTGAGAGAGAGCACACACATTTTTTTTTTTCAAATTAGAGTCCATAGTGTTCTTCAGATTCACAAGAATGTTCACAAAGATTCACAAATACCACCTCATTCATATGGTAGTCAGCTCGTCTACCGGTAGAAATAGGCTTGTATTAGGAGTCTAGAATATGGATCTAATAGAATCTTCTGTGTTCATAAACTCAAAACCCACCTGGATAATCTAGAGTCAACTCTTAGAGAACTCAGAGGTAGTGCTGATAATGGCTCTTATGGGAACTGGTTAGGGAAGAATCAGTAGACACCTATTACCCCAAAGTCTAGTAGGACATGTCTTGGGAGGGAAAACATATATATTGCCCTTCAACGTTCTCGTAACTACACTAAAAATTAAGTTGAAATGAGACAGATTAACAGGAGAAAATCAAATTTAATTTTGTACATACTGGGAATGCACATAGATGTGAAATTCCAAAGACAGTTAGGCAAAATGAGGTTTATATGTCATCCTGAACTAAGGAAAAGGGGGTAAGGGTTTGATACTTTAAAGAGAAGGAATATGTTAAATAATAAATTCACAGGAAGATGAAAAAGAGTAAATGTTTGGTAAATAAATGTTGTCTGGGTCATTTAGAAATAGTGGCACATAGAGGATGCTGATCAAGCAGGCCGTGCTAGGTTCCTCCCTGTCTACCATACCTACTTCATAGCATAATGTAGTTATCTATGGTGGTAGCTCCCTTCCTGGAGCAGGTCCTCTATCTAAATTCTTTTACGTATTTTGAGGGTGGGGAAATTCAAATTTTTTTTTCATGCGTCTTTTGGGACTAGATCACTGATTTCAGCTAGAAATAATCTGCATGCCAAAGTGGCCCATCTTGGAGTAGTTTGCCCTTGGCCCTTCCATATGGTTCCCTCTAATAACGGATGCCTGCTGGCCCCATATGAACGATTAGGTAAAGCAAGAGAGTGGTAAGGCAGAATAGCTCCGTGAATGAGCTGATCCCAGCCCCTCCTCTGACTTAAAAAAAGGGTTAATGCACACAGATGGCTGCAAACCCCCCAAGCAGTCAGCATACTGTAAAACAATATTAACATCACTGCCTTTTGACTACCATGTATGTAAACCCCAGGATATGACAAGCCTCTTTAGAATCTTCTTTGATTGTGTTACTCAGTCTCCCATAGGGAAGTAGGGAGGGGTAGGGGGTAGATACCAGAGGAAACATATAATTAGGAGTCTCCTAGAACAATAAGAGTTCTCAAACACATATGCATGAAGCTGAGTTGTTGCTTTTGGTATTTCTGTTGGTGAGTAATTAACCAAATTTCGAGAAAGTATGTGCTAGCTTGGGCAATCCGATTGTTGTGAACCATGGGGAAAGAATAGTTCCCTTTAGCTATGTTTTCAGAGAAGTACGAAATGGAGATGTGAACAAAGAGATGCCATTATGGTAATGTCAGAACTTCTTTTCAAACTCCTATAAATCTTTCTTGTTATCATCCTTATTTTCGGTTTTACAGAAGACAGAAGGCCTATTTCCATGAGAGAATGCTGTGGACACAGATCTCCTTGTCGCCTCCCCAGGAGAGACCCATGGTGGTCTCTATGGGTCTCTGGCTTTTTCTTTTACATTATCAATTTCTCGTCACTGCAGTGCGTGTGTGCAGATCGTGGGGAGGGGTACTTTTCTTTTACTGCTGAGAGGAATAGAAGCTCTCTCCTGGGAACTCTTCTGAGAGAAGAACAAGTTTCTGACAAACACTTTCTGAAAGTTACTGTATGGCCAGATCTGAACAGATCAGAAGATGGTGTCATTTCTGAAAAATGAGGCTGGTTTAAGAGTCTGGCCCTCTGGCACACTGCCCGCCGCTGCTGAACCTCTCAGCTTAGTGATATGTTGGCTCCACTTAATTCTGGGGACTACTGGGGCTGAGTGTCAATGGCGTGAGAAAAGAGAGTTTGGCAGTTCTCTAGGCCAGGGGTTTCTGACTTAAGTGGCCTTCTGAATTAATAATAGGAAGCCAAAATGGGAAGTTTTGAATTTATGAAGAGAATCTAAAGAAAGTAAAATACTTTTATTTACTTTGGAGACCTTGGGCATGTACATTATCTTCCCTGGGTCTTGGTTTATCAAACCACAAAAATGGGAGCAGAGGTACTTACTTCTCCATAGGAATGTTATGTGACTTAAGGAGGCAATGTTCTGTAATGATTTGCTGATATCAACCAGTGTCGATAGTGCCTTGTATTCATTGTAACAAGATTCCAAAGTATCTGGCTCCTCCAATAACAATGAGCTTTGGAAATTGCTGGCTATGAATATCGTAAAAGGGAGAATGGCTTCACATGCTCTCCAGAAAAGGGAAATGAGGAATAGAGGGCCACTTAAATAGGAAGGGAAGAGATTCAAAATGCCCTGACCTGGAGAAGTCCTTAAAAACTTCAGGTCAAAACCCGATGATGAAATTCACCAAGCTAACCATTAAGGGCAATTCAGTTTGGGAATAAAGCACCATTAATTCATCTGTCCTGTAGCCCAGGCTCCTGTGTGGCCCAAGGCTGCATTCAGAGGCCAAAGTAAGTTCTGGGGCTGAGGAGCCATTCCTCCTGTAAAAGCTTTCTACTGTCCACAGTCCCACGATTCCATTCTTTGTTTCTGCAGACAGCTCATCTCTGTCCACAAGCCTGTTCTGAGTTTGATAGGCCATCCTTTGATACACACACCTGCTCTCCCATCAAGTCAGGACTGCAGAGAGCCCTGCAGGTCTGCCAAGAGGTTTCTTAAAGGACTTTGGGGGCGATTGACATGATTTGAATGTGCTCCATCAGGCCAACGTCCCAGAGGCCCTTCTAATTGGCTGTAGATGAGTCTTGAAATGTCACAGAAAGATTTATCTCTCCACACAGATTCTCCCTCAACTAATTTTGCAATAGGCCACGGGATAATGGGTTGTTTGGAAAACAATGCACAGTCTCAGTGGCTTTTGTTTTAGAGTAAACTTGGTAGGCCTTTAGAAGCAAAAGGGCACAAGGGAATGAAGCCCACGACTGGCTTAGAGACCATTTGGCACTGGTGACAGTAGGCTTTATTTGTGAGAGATTTGGCTGTGATTTTTTTAAACTTTTTTTTTTTTTTTTAAGATTTATTTGTCAGAGAGAGAGAGCACAAGCAGAGGGAGTGGGAGAGGGAGAAGCAGGCTCCCCGCGGAGCGGGGAGCCCGATGCGGGACTCGATCCCAGGACCCTGGGATCATGACCTGAGCCGAAGGCAGATGCTTAACGACTGAGCCACCCAGGCGTCCCCGCTGTGATTTTTTTCAGGGTGCCATCACTGCCCATGTGGGCACTCATCAGACAGGTGGGTGGAGAAACCTGCCTCAGAAGTTAGGGCTTGGGGCGCCTGGGTGGCTCAGTCGTTAAGCGTCTGCCTTCGGCTCAGGTCATGATCCCATGGTCCTGGGATCGAGCCCCGCATCGGGCTCCCTGCTCCGCAGGAAGCCTGCTTCTCCCTCTCCCACTCCCCCTGCTTGTGTTCCTTCTCTTACTGTGTCTCTTTCTGTCAAATAAATAAATAAAATCTTTAAAAAAAAAAAAAAAAAAGAAGTTAGGGCTTGTGAAGAAATCCGGGCCTCGACATCTTGGACCTGTTATATCAATAGCAAGGATTAATTTCAGAGAAGCTATTTTATGAAAAGTGGATTTCCACCACTCACTTTTGGTTTCCCAGGAAAATATATTTTGTTGACTTGAAGGGGCCATCAGCTGTAAGGTGTGGTCAGTTTAAGAACAGCTGTTGGGGTTTGGGAGAAGTCGGAAGATGAGTATCATATTACACGCACATCCAGATTATGAGATACATTTCTAATCCATAAGCATTAAAATGTGAACATGCATTTTTGTAAAACTGAGGTAAAACAGGATTTTTGGTGAGGGTACAGCAAAAATTCAACACTCAGGGGCGCCTGGGTGGCTCAGTCGTTAAGCGTCTGCTTTCAGCTCAGGTCATGATCCCAGGGTCCTGGGATCGAGCCCCGCATCAGGCTCCCTGCTCTGCGGGAAGCCTGCTTCTCCCTCTCCCACTCCCCCTGCTTGTGTTCCCTCTCACTGTGTCTCTCTCCGTCAAATAAATAAAATCTTTAAAAAAAAAAAAAATCAACACTCATTGGTGTAGAATCACCTTACAATGGAATTTCCAGCTTAATGTTGCATTTCTTAAGGTAGTGAAGAATTTTCTCTTTTATTGGCTGTTTTATACATGTGTACATCTAAGGAAGAAGAGAATTTCTGATGATCTGGGGTTCAAACAAAGAAAGACCTGTCATCTCCAAACAGCTCTGGATATTCCAAGCTATGCTTAACCAGGAGAGTATAGATAATTGCAATCTACACAGAAGTCTAAAAGTTTTATTCAGTATTTCTAAAGATTTTTTTTTTTTAAGCACACAGTCTTTTTCCAGAAATGTTTATGAGTGCTTAAAGGATGACTCTTTCCAACCCCTTCCCTCCCCCTGAAAGTCTGAAGAAAAGTAAAACCTCTAAAGGTGGGAATCAGGAGAGAAGAGAAAGCACAGCAAAGGTCTTAATCTGCCTTGAAATGATTGAGAATTGGCTGAAACTCTAATTCTTCTTATGCAATAGGTAACCTTTATCTTTGTGGCATTTACCTGAACTAAGGTAAATGTTGATAGCATTGGTGAGTATGTAATCAATGACATGCTCTCATCACTTCTTTTTTTTAAACAACAGACACAATAGTATTGATTACCCCATACATTACATGCTAAGTAGCTGCATTAATCTGACTTAATGAGTATGCGTGGTAGAAACGGCTGTCCTACAACCTGAGTGTGCTGTGAGCAACAGTCCTGCTTGCTAAATATTTCTTTTCTTCATCTATAACTTCTACTTCATTATTGTTGCACCAAGGGTCAACAGACTTTTTCTATAAAGGGCCAAGTAAGGAGTAAGTATTTTAGGCTTTGTCGCTATACTACACTGTCTCTGCCATTGAGCACAGAAGCAGCTCTGAATAATGTGCAAACAGGCATGACTGGGTTCCAATAAAACTTCATTTGCTTACATTGAGACCACAGAATGTATTTGCTCCCCACGGAGGTGCAAGGTTGGAGAAAGAAACCATAAATCACCACCATGACTCGTGGAGGGCCAACTACGTAGAAGGCATGGGCCAACTCCAGGGTGGCAAGCTGCACAGTAGCGAGTGGGAAATCAGAAAAGCTAGTAAGTAATGAGTTAACAAAATAATTTCAGTTGGCAATAAGCTCTATATGGAAGCAAGATAACTTGTGAAAGAATAATTTACAGTTAGCCAGGTATAATTTGTTGTGAGGGATTACAGGGTTTGGGATATGAACTCATGTTTTTGAGACCCATTTTTTCTTCTCTGCTTTTTCTTTCATGTTCCTTATGATTTTAATATCCCTATCAAAACGTTGTTAGGCCCCTTCCCATTTCTAATAATGTTTACATATACCTCCATACTTTTAAATGTAAATCTTGGCAGAATTTTAGATATTTTATTAGAAAATTTTGTTATTTTTTTTGTCAATCATGTCCAAACCTGCAATTCAGCACCTACCATCTTTCATGCCTTTTTAAAACAAAATAAAAATTTTAAAAAATTTTCATTTTAATTCCAGTATAGTTAACAGTGTCACATTAGCTTTAGGTGTACAATATAGTGATTCAACAATTTTGAGGCACATTTTCCAAGGAGTCTGGCATTATCCCCTCAACCTCTGTGTCCTCATTTGTAAGTTCATTAATAGCAATACCTATCCGATAGGATTACCTGGAGGAATAAGGAAGATTTTGTGAACCACTAGAACTCGCTACCATGTTCATCAGATCCTATTGTCAGGGTTTGTTTTTGTTTTTTTTTAAGGTTGATTTATTTATTTTAGAGAGAGAGAAAGAGTGTGCATGAGTGGGGGGAGGGGCAAAGGGAGAAGGAGAGAGAGAATCCCAAGCCAACTCCAAGCTCAGCACAGAGCCCAACTCGGGGCTCAATCCCACGACCCTGAGATCACGACCTGAACCTATACCAAGAGTTGGAAGCTTAACCAACTGTACCACCCAGGCACCCCAGGGTTGTTTCTGATGCTGTTTTTATCACCCATATATTCGTTATCCCTCACATTTTTTGACAATTTTGTTCCAAATCAGAGATTCTTGAACGATTCTGGGTGGACTATAGTTCTTGGCCTTTTTCCTATGTCCTCGAGAGAGGATTTCTCTAAGTCATTGGCAAGCTGAAGCTGCTCTCTTCATTTCAACTGAAACAAGAAACCAGTGTTTATGATCTACCCTGAACTCCTACCTGAGTATCTGTCATAGTCAGTTGCCAGTCCCATGGACTTGTTGATAACACATGAAAAAACCCAGCGTGAGCTGGTCTAGACCCTCAGAGAAAGTGTGAAAAAGCTGAGAAATTGTTCTTGCTTATCAGAAGCTTTATAAACATCCATGGATGAAGCTGATGACTGACAAACTGAGTAATTAAACTCTATCACGTTCAGTCCTCTCTGATTCAGAATGACCACGTAAAATGTATATTGTTTCCATTTACCCGATGATTTCAGTAAGAGTCCACAGTTCTTAGAAAATGCATGTATGCGAAATTGAAACAGCAAGAAGGAAACACCGTAGCAGGTGACCCTTGCTGAGCCCTTACAAGCCAGGAACTGTGCCAATACATTGAATTCAACTCTTTCCCAAACCACACTATAAACTACCACAACCTTCAGAGGTGAACAAATTCTCCCTTTACTGAGGAGGAAATAAAGACCTGGAGAAGCTTCCTCAAGGTCAGATCTGGCTGGTAAGTGGCAGAGGCAGAATTGAAGCAAAGATCTGCCTGCTTGAAAGCTAACACTCTGTTGACCAGAAAGTGGTCTCTAAAAGTTTTTTGATTGCTTATGTCAACCAATAGAAAAACAAACCATACAAAAGAACAACAGTTTTAAAAAATCACCCCATACATACACATATAATTTATTATCCATTATATATGTATATTCATTAACAAGTCAAGTCTCTGTTATGCTAATCTATATTGAGCAAATGATCAAACATTCACCAAAAAAGAAATGTAAAAAGGAGGCACTAAAAATAAATACAAATGGAAGAACGTCTATCTTCTTTCCTGACGTGAAGGGATTGCCACCTGCTTGGAATGATGTGTAAACTTTTGCAGACAACCACACTGGACCACCCGGGCAGGCCAAATAGACACATTAAGTCTAACATTATTTTGTCTCCCTGGTAAATCCAGTTTAATCTCTGCGTGTGGCCCTGCCTACATAAGGCTTTATCTCTCAAGAATTCCAAATGAGGGCTGCATGCTCTGGTGAGGCTGCCTCAGGCTATAGGGAGCTGGCCCTCACTGGCGCAGGGCCTCATCTCTCAGCAAATCAGTGGCATGAGAGTTAGGCTGCCACCCAGGGTGGAGCAGAGCCTCCCTCCAAGCTGCCCGAACCACTGCTGCAATGCACGTGCCCGCCGGAGTGGGGAGCTGGGTGGGTGCTCCTGGATGACCAAACGGTGGGCTCCGGCCATTGAAAAAAACGAACTGCTTCTTCCAGCACACAAATATCTTGCTAATTAACAATTAGCTGTCAAGGGAGAAGAGATGGAGGGGAACTGGGGATCTGAAATGGTCTCCTAAGAGACACGGAGGGGAAAAAAGCAGCACTTAACGGAAGCCAGATAGAAACTGGGAGCTGCCTCATTTGGGCAAGAAGTCTCGCGCTGTTTTTCTAAATGTTTTAGATTCAGCAAAGGGCCCCAATGCATTCGCCAAGTGCTTTTCCCTTTAATTTTTAAATGCATTCAAATTTCAAGGGGAATTTAATCCGTATGTTTCTGGTTCTTTTACACTTAACTCATCAAAATGTTGTTCTTAAGAGCTGTTTGATCTGTAAGGCTTATGAGCCTTTGTTATAAGCCTCATCAAAACCTCTTTCCCCCTTTTGAATCAGCAAATGGAATTGTGCCAGTTGTGAATGGGATTTGAATAAAGAGAAGTCCAAATTTAGGATTAAATGCCGAACATGAAGGGTGTCTGAGCGGACTCTGCAGAGACACACACCTGACCTTTTCATGATGCTGGGACCAACAGTGTCCTGGGTACGCTCGGCCCAGGGAGCAGTGTTGGGGAGAGCCCTCAGCAGAGCACCAGTGCGACTCACAGGGCACGTGCCCCTACTAGAGCACCAGGAGAGGGAAGGGTCGGCCTTAGAAGCCGCCAGGCCATCCTTCCACTCGGTGACATCCGTGACACGTAATGAGCCAGAGGCTTTTTAGTGCTTTATGTGCCTCATCTTCCTTAAGCCTCATCACAGCTCTATGGGGCAGGTGTGCGGGTAGTAAAACTTAGTGCGAATGAGCTTAGGATTTAGAATCAGTTGACCTGTGTTTGAATCCTAACGTCAGCATTTATAAGCTCTAGTGCATTAGGAGAGCTCTGGAATACTCCCCAAATTGTGCCCCCAAGTGCTCTTGTTCCTGTCACTATTGTTGTGGATGGTGTGGTTGCTGATGCTGTCATCACTTTGCTATCTTATGGGGAAGCCATTTCTGTTGTTAGCTACTGTTGTTAGAAAGTTGTGCCTCTGTGTGTGTGTGTGTGTGTGTGTGTGTGTTTCTGTGTCCAAATCTCCTGACAAGTCATTTAGTTCTAAAATAGAGTTAGACCAACCCCTCTTCTGAGTGGCAGGTCTTCACACACTGGAAGACAATTACTATAGGCACCCAAACTTCTTTTTTCCAGATTCAGAACGCATACCTGATGTGCACTTCCTCATAGAGACCTGCTTCCTGCCTTCTGTCTTTTCCCCAGGTGCACCGTCTTGACACACTGGAGTGAGCACAGTGTTTTAGATGGGGTCTGACTGGTATGAAGCATGATGGCGCTTTGCTCGCTTTTGTATTTTACACCCTGACAAATATGGTCTAATCCTTTCATTTGGGGAAGTCCCATCACTCCTTTTTTTTCCATCTAGAAATGATGTCAATAATAGAGTTTCTTATACATGAACCATTTTTCTGGTAGTTCATCCTCTCCTGTATTTCTGCAGTTGATTTTTTTGTTGTGAAATATAGTGCTTTCTTATGGATCCTGCTGAATTTGTAAAAATGATTAGAGATTCAATGGGAAAACACATATTGTATTGAGTATTTAGATGTTAAGACATGGTCCAACAGGAAGAGTTTCAGGAATTCATATATTAACTACATTCAGAGCCTCCAGATCCCAAGCCTTCAGAGGTTCATTGTGATGGGTCGTTGTGAAGCTCAGGTAAGTTTTATCCTGGAAGAAAGCTGAAAAAAATCGATTACCTTTGGCCCTCCCATTGGGTAAGCAACTGAGAGCGAGCTTACAGTGTGTGTAGGACATCTTTTAATTCACCAAGTGACTAAATGTACAGTCACTGTAAGCAGGCGTCCACCAGCTGTGCCCACCTGGCCTGCTCAGCTGGACTGCCTTTCAAAGAACAGACAGGACTCATCTACCTTATCTTGGTATTGACATCCCATGCCGAAAAGATCATCACTGGGTTTGAGCATTTGCACGGAATCCTCAGCAGCCAAGAGTAGGCAGCTCTGCTTGATTAAGGCACTTCTGTCTTCCCGGTCAAGGGGAGAGCTTTGCCCATTGCTGGCCACTGGGCTAAAATGGCTACGCCCAGGGAATGACTGGTCCTGCCGGTGATTCTGGCCATCTTTCCATTTACCTTTTACGTGTACTTCATCTCTGTCCTCTTGGGTTTTGTCAGACCCTGTAAGCTTCAATTGCCTATTCTGCCTGCGAGCTGGGCAGTCCCTACAGGTCCTTACTTAACCTGAGAGCTTTTCAGATGCATCTCCATGGAAATTTCTTCTCTTGCTAACAGTCCTTGGTTTGGATTTTAATCTCAGAAAACTGTGAATGTACTTGTTTCATATGATGTTTTTCTGAGAGGTTGCATGGAGAGCTAATAGGTAGCTTATGACAAGTGGGAATGCAGAGAATTGATTAAGCAATAGGACCTGCATTCTTAATAGGCACCTGGCCCAGCGCTAGACAGAAAAATGCAAAACTTTAAGGGGCGGTCGCCTGTCCTCCACCCAGCCCTGATGACTATGTAACGTGGTGGAGGGACACACTTTATGTCTGGAAGTAATAGAAAGGTATAGGAGAATAAGCAAGTGGATGCTAAAGAATGTGCTCCCGGCTGTAAATACTATGGTCACTGAAATGAGGAAGAGCAAACTATAGGCCAGAAGAGTCCAGAAGACAAGACAGGATCTGGGCTTCTCAGGTGGATAGGATTTAGTTGGTACAGGAAATGGTGAGATTTGGGGATAAGGATGGATCATTGGGAAATCATCTTGTACATGGAAACCAAAGCACACACACACATACACAACACAGAAACTACAAGCCAAGAGCATTTCATTTTCACTTAATTTGCTAATAACTAAAAGCTACATAACTGCTGTTGCCAACAGTGATGCACATAGGCATTTTTCTCGTAAGACCTTCTTTCACTTCCCAACAGGATGAACGCTATCCATTTTGAAAGACAGAGTAGCTCTTTAAGCCTACTAACACTTGTCTAAAGTAACATTCAGAATAACCTTCCAAGTAGTGCACAGAGTATCTCAGCAACTGACACACAGAAGGTGAAAAGCACCTATATTACTTAGAGTTTCTAGAGCCCTTACTGTGTGCTAAGCTCGTTCTCTCCCCCTCTCTCTGTCTCTGTCTCTATATACCTGTGTGTGTGTGTAGTTTCATGTAATCTCCATAACAACCTCTGAGGGTAGGCGACATTATTAATCCCATTCACAAAGACATGAGGCACTGAGAGATTGAGGGCAGCACATTAATAAATAATATGGTGAGGCTGTGAACCAGGCATTCAGACTCCAGGATAAGGCAAACATTTAGACTGTGCTATATGTCTTAAAATTGTCTGAATCTGCAGAGCAGTTGACCCTTCCCAGGGGTTGTTTCTGCTGTCCTTCACACCCTTCCCATGGCAAAGAGAGTATTGCCTCCTTAGGAAAACCGAGGCAAAGAGAAGGTTTCTCCTGAGGGTGACAGTCTTCCTCTGCTCAGACCTGCATCATGGCATGTTTGGTGATGACTCAGCAAACACTCTGCCCTTTGAGTGTTTTTACCTTCCCATCTGTAGCGAGTTTCATTCACGTTCCTTCCATTTCGGCTTTCCATCCGTGTTTCTCCTCTGAAGTTCATGATCATGCCCAGATTCCTCAGCTTCTCAATCACTGGATTGGCTATCCTGTGCCTTGACCACAACCTCCTGGCCTATCTCAGCTTGCTTGTTCGGTTATTTCTCTTCTTTGACCTCATTGAAACCTAACGCTCTTTGAACACATCATTTTTCTCTCAACCTCTAGATTCATCCTTTCTTCACTTCCTTCCCCATCTAGTCTTGATGTAGCCATCCATGGCTTCATCTGCTGTCGCTGTTATCCTCCATGTCCTTATCTCACCACCTTTGTGTCACACTATCCTGGCAAAATATAACTCAAGAAAAAGTTAGGTCATTAGAGCTTATACTGGGTGCTGCTGGAGAAAAACCATAAGGCTCTTTATAGTGGTGATGTCTCCATAAATGCTTGATCTCTAACCTCACCCCAATTGCACGAAAAACCGTGGGAGGCAATTCTGTCTCCCAATCTCCACAGTGACCATCTTCGGTCTTCTCCATAATGCTTAGCCCTTCTAATCCTGCTTTTCTCTCCTCTTCCCAGAGATTACATTGCCCCTAACTTGGCCTTTCTTCCTTCGCCGAATTTATTTTAAGACTCAGCTTAAACATCATTTTTTGTTAGAGAGGTTTCTCCTAATACCTACATCTTCTCATAATTTCCTAATCCTACCAATTGTAACACATGCCACCTGTTTTATTAGTTGTTTAACTTTAGCATTCTCTGTAAGTTTCAAGAGGTCAGAAAGTGTGCGCTGCATCCTCAGTGAGTATATACTTCCGTAGGTGCCTAATAAATATTTGTTGAAAAATTGATGAGTGAGCAAATCAGTGAATGAGAAAAAAGTACACATATGCCATCACGTAAGAGCTTTCATAACCTCTTGCCATTGAAACTGTGAGTCCTCCTTCCTTTCCATCTTCTGTCCTCTTACAAATGAAGTTGTTCCCCTCCCACCCGAAGCTCCATCTTCCAGTGATGCTGTGGCCTTGTTTACCCCATCTTCTTGGCTCACTTGTTTTATAACTCTCCTTGTCTTTCCTGTACCTTTCATCTCATTGTTTCTCTTCAGCATTTAAACGTGATCAAATCTATTTTGTACTTAAAATAAAACCTTTTTTCTTGATCCCATGTCCAGCTTCTGTTTTGTCTCTTCCTAATAAGCATTGTTTATACTTGACATCTCTAATTCTTCAGCTCATCTTCAGTCCTCACTGTACCTAACCTCTGCTCCCACCATTCCACTGAAACTGTGTTCTTTGTGGCCATTCTCCCTGTGACAGTCATGGAAATGTTGGTGTCTCCGTGAGGTTAATTGCTGAGTCCATCCTTTCTCCTGGGCTTCAGTACCATCTATATGCTGATAACTCCCTAATCAATAGTTTCAGTCTGTTCTCTCCCCTGACCCTCAGTCAGTGTCCTCTGGACATCTCCATGTAGAGACCCACAGACACCTCAGACTCAGCAGGTCCAAACTGAGTGCATTACCTTTCTCCCCATCTCACTTTTCATGAAGTTATCCCCTCTAGAAGATGAAGTCAGAAGCCTTGGGATCATCCCAACTCTTCTGTCACTGTTTCTCAAAGCTAATTCGAAGTTGGCTACTTCTCTCTGTTCCCACCACCACTTGGCTAATTCAGTCTGCCTTGAACTCTCACTGGGATTACTGTAGCCAGCCCCTAACTGACCTTCCCCACCTCAGGCTGGGCCAGATCCAATTTATTCCCCATGCTACAGTCAGAGAGAACCTTGGGAATGGAGGTCTGATTCTCTTCTATCCTTCCTCTGTTTAGAACTTTACATTGGTTTTCTTCTTATGTTCAGAATGAAGTCCCACCTCCTTAACTTGGCTTTCGGGGCCCTAATTCTTTCACCATGTGATGTCTTCTTGCCTCTCCCTTCCACTCTCATGTCCTTACCCATGCTATCCCTTCCAGCATATTCCCTACAACCCACATTCTATTCTCTGGCAACACGGAACTGATACCAGCTTCCTTCCTTGCTCTCTCTTGCCTCTGGACCTTTGTGCACGCTGGTCCTTCTGCCTGGGATACTGATCAGAGGTCTGCTGTAGTAGCACATGCTTACTGAGCCCACGTGTTGCTCTTCCAGAGAGCACGGTGCACTAGAAAGAACACAAGATTTGGAAACCAGAGACTGGCTTACCAATTTATTCTTCCGTCTATCTCTCTGGCCATCCCACAGATATTGGATCAAGCATTCTTCTCCTTCGTTCTGCCAAAACACATTTCATCTGGCTGTCTCCTACTAGTCTTCATGCTGCATCTTAGTTATCAGCTACTACAGAGACCCCTTCTTAACACACACACACACACACCTCTCTTTTTAGAAGTCGCGTTGCACCCTGAGCTTCACCCATCATAGCAGCTTCTTTCAATTAACAAATATGTATCAAATGCCGGTCTTGTACCAGGCATTGCGCTAGGCACTGGTCACACTATAAATTGCTCCTATACTTGTCTGTATCCTCAGTAGAATGATATGCCCCGTGAGGGCTGTGATAATGAACATTTCACAGTTGTGTTGTACCCGTAACTAGCACGACTCCTGGATTATGGTAGATTATCAAGAAAGTATTGGTCGGCTGGCTGGCTGGGTAGAAAGATAGAGGAGTAAGTTGGCAGGCCTGATCTCTGATTACCGCGTGCTCCTCCTGGTCCACCATGCTCTCCGTGGGCTCAGGAGGCCTGTGTTACGAGGACAGATCTTCTGATACCCAGTAGGGGGCACCAGGTGTTCTAGGTGGGGCAGGACTTATGCCCCCTACTCCGGTGTCTCCCTCTGTCATTTCTCCCTGTGAGTGTCTCAGCCCTTAAAGATCTTAGTCCCTCTCTTTAGGAAGGCCCCCAAAGCAGTTTAAGGTGCCCCATATCTGAGGGATGGGGCTGGGTTAGGAAGGGCTGAATTATTTGGTTAGAATTTATCAATCCGTTCAGGGCTCTGGACTCCTTGTGTTGGTAAATAGAGGCCCCTTTCAGTTTAAGAGCAGCAGGCTTTCCTCCTCTTTTATTGTGATGATTATTATTATTTTTGTGGTTCCCATGGAAACTACCAGAGTGAGAGAACAGAGAAGTCAGGGAGGTTAAAGTGATGAGGCGGCCCCCATATGTTTAAGAAGACCGAGTGTGTCTGTGTGCGTGTGCGTCTGTGTACGTGCATGTGCCGCGCTCACTTTGTTCTCCAGCACACCGCTGGGTCAGGGGAAATTGTGATGTTTATTCACGGCATTTGTTACAATCGGGCTCAACAAGGAGACAACTATCAGCTTTGCGCAATTAGGGAGCCTTTGTAATGACAGCTCCATCAGATTAATAGCAGGGGGAGGGAAGGCAGAGATGGAGACATTCAGAACGTGAGCCAGAGGAGCGTCAGAGAAGGAGATAGAACTCAGAAATAGAATCACTGGCTGGGCAGCATTCCCCTCTTGTGTTCCTCAGAGCAGGATGCTCTGGGTGCCTCCCATTTGGCTTTAATGGGGCATGGGAAAGGCAGCTGCCTGGCAGGCCTGGGAGTCCCTGGGCTCTGCATCGACTGTTCTCACGGTTGCTTCTCCCTGCCTCTGCCATCCCCTACCTGATCTGGGGGGTGGAAGAAGAGCCAGCCTGGGGTCCTTTTCAGAATGGTCAAGCAAAGCACTAACATCTCGAGCCACCAGGAGATGGTCACAAAGAGGTCCCTTTGCAAGGGAACACATCCCCCACCATCTTCCTGGCGGCTCTGGTGGGACTGGTCATGCTTGGTACCACTGCGGCCATGGTGATCGGGATGGCCATGATGGTGTAGGCAATATCTCAACCACAGAAGGCAAAGAAAGAAACAGACTTGAAATCCCTGAACTGAGGGTCATTCCTTCTGATTGGCATTTGAGTAGAGAACCCAAAAGACAAGAGCCAGAGAGGGCACGCCTGTCCCAGAGGCCCCCTGTCCACTTCAACCGGTGTTCCCGTTCGATCATGTGCTCTTGTGTCTGAAAAAGAAGGGCCTCTCTCTCCTGTCATCCTCGCCCCCGAGGATGGCCAGGTGTCTGACTCTCACGACTGCGGTTTCATGTGCCACTTTCAGGCCTTCCGCCAGTGCTTTATTGCTAAGCAAGGCCATTGTAGAGGATTCACGTTAGAAACTGAGGAGACCTGGGTGCCTGGGTGGCTCAGTCATTAAGCGTCTGCCTTCGGCTCAGGTCATGATCCCAGGGTCCTGGGATCGAGCCCCGCATCGGGCTCCCTGCTCGGCGGGAAGCCTGCTTCTCCCTCTCCCACTCCCCCTGCTCATGTTCCCTCTCTCGCTGTGTCTCTGTCAAATAAATAAATAAAATCTTAAAAAAAAAAAAAAAGAAACTAAGGAAACCTCATCAGCTCGGGCCACTTAAGGACTGCTCTGAGAAGAGCCGTGGTGGCCCCAGTCTTGTCATGTGAGCAGGAGCACCCACACTGGACTCAACCTGAGCTAGAGACTCTTCTTTTATGCCAGCCATTGAAATGGTTGAGCTTACTACTATCCTAACTAATGCAGCAGCTCCCTGGACAGTGGGAGGCGGTGGGATGTCACTTCCTAGCCCCTCCCTATTGTCTTGTCCGCCCCCTTCATTTGCCACATAGCTCCTCTGTGACAAAGAGCAGTCTAGCCCGAGGGACAGAGCCCATCTCACATCCTGCTCCTCCTCCTCCTTCAATACCACTGCCAGACACTTGCCCTCTTAACTTTTAGGCTTTTTTTTTCCCTTTTTTTTTTTTTTCCTGAACGATTTTTTTTTTCTTTTTGACCAGCAGCCTTGATTGCAAGGAGCAACTCAGTTACACATTACCAGAGTAACAGAGTGTGTTGTAATTGGCCGGGAATCGGTCTTGAAATGTCAAGGAAAGATTTATTTCCTAGCGCAACCTCTCTAGGTGCTAATTTTGCTATAGGCTGCTGGATAATGGTTCCTGCTCACAATGGGCGAGAGTTCCTAATCAGAATACAGGGCTGTAATTGGGTTGAAGGGATTTTAAATCATTAAAGTTGCATTTAGAAAGGGGAATAGAAATAGAACCCCAAGATTGAATGACTCACTTAGTATTTAATGAGGGAGTCATGGAGTATTACTTATAATATTCTCTTAATGACCTTACAAGCGATGTAACTTCCCCCGCCCTCCAGGGTCTATTCACAAGGCACAATTCTGCAGTCTTGGATCCAACACTGTGGAGCAATTAATTACTGACCCATCAAGGAGCAATCAGGCTCTGCTCGGTCAGCAGAAGCTCTGAACTCTTTCCTCACTGTCTCCTCAGTCTTCATCTCCCTGACCTCCTGGTTCTAGGGCCACCAGGAGGGGAGTTGACATTTACCAAGCCATAAATCATCATGCAGCTGGTGAAAAGCCAGCTTGCCAGGAGAGCAATAGGGTACCAAAAAGCTCTATGTGGAAGGTCCAGAGGAGGGGGCATCAGAAGGAAGATGGAAGGTTCTTGGGAGTGCAAGGTCTCCCGGACTCAGGCTATTCTCCGGTGTTTCCATAGGGGCTGGAATGTGCTAGTTTTTCCAGTCTCTATCACTAGTTGGGTTCTCTCAGTGCTGGTCTCCCTATTCCTGAGAAACACTCTGCTAGCCACCAGTGTTCAGAGACCCACCAGAGTAATGGATAGAGAACAGACTGGAGTCCTTATAGATCAGGCCCTGCCTCTTTTGAGTCAGGTGACCTCAGGCATGTTACTATGTCGGGCACATAGTGGGCACTGAGCAGATGGTAGCTGCCTTTCATGGGATGGTGACCAAGGGTCACCAACGTTGGCTCACTAAATGTATTTCACGTGGTGTAAATCCCCAGCTCTTACTTTTGGGTTTTATCTCCCGGTAGATCTGCAAGGCCTCCCCCCAGATGATAAATGGAATTCCCCATAAGGGGAATTAGTACAATTTAGGTTGTAGAGGGTCAGCTTACAGCATATGTACCTGTTCCTTCTGCAGGTTCAGCAAGGGGCCCCACCCTCTGGAGAGAGCATGCACATGCTGTGTGTGTGTGTGTATGTGTGTGTGTGTGTGTGTGTGTGTGCGCTGGCTGTGTCATTGATAACAGCTCCCTCCTGCCGGGGACACAGAGATTGGAAATAAATCTCTTGTAGAGTGACCTGTCTGAATGAGCCTGGAGTCAGAGGATCCTGACTCAGCTTCTCTTGGCTGCCGACTCCATGTCAGCCCTGCTGCTGAGAACGTGCTTGTCATGTTCACGGGTGACCAGCACATTCCTGCATGACAGTGACTTTGGATTCTAAATGGTCAGTAATGCCACTTGTTCCTTCATGAGTGAAGCCTGTAAGGAAATGACTTTGTCCCTTTAAGTACTTAAAACCAAGTCTATGCGTTTCTTTTATGCTTTAGCTGTAATTCCTATTGGCTTGACATAGCAAGTGAGTGAATGACACTGGCATGCACTTTCAGATCAGGCCAGTCTGGGCACGATTTTCTATTTGAGAATGTCTATGGGTCTTAGCCCTGGGGGGAAGAGGCCTCCGAATACACATGTGAGAAGAATGACTTCATAGGTAATACATATGGTTTTTCTCCTTAAAATTAGTCTTCGATTTTTACTTGGGTAATTGTGAAGAGGCCCATCCCCCTTCAAGGGTCAAGACGGAAATGAGGCTGACATCAGTTGAGTTCCTCCTAATGGACAGATGGTAGGCTGCTTGTTGTACAGAAGGGAGCTTGTTTGCTGTGCTCTTTGTGCAGTTGAGTCAAGCTTTACACTGCTGCACAGACTTGCCTACAGCCCCAATTTTTCCCTCTACCAGTTCCCCCTTTGTCCAACTAATACAAAGAAAGATGGGGCAAATATCATGTTCTGTTTGTTATCTTGCATATCCATTGAGCCCATTAGAAAGAAATGTGTCATGATTTGGAAAGTGAAAACAGCTAGGATACTCTTTAATTATGAGGTGTTGGCTGATTTAAATTTAGTAACTGTGAAAACATCAGGAGTTATACTGGTAGTTGACCAAAAATTAAAAATGATAATAATGCCTGCTTCCTACAAATCAAAGACAAAACAATGTAACATTGTGGGTGAAAGAACATGCATTAATTTATGCATTTAATCTCTTCCCCCCCCAAATTGTGACTCATTTATAAGAAATCAAATAATGTCTTAAATGCAAAGAGGTGGTCCATTATTTTAAGGACTCCTATGGAGACTATTTGGTGCAAAGATTCTTTGCCATCACAACCACCTCCATTAGGTCATCCATTCTGAAATTTCCAGTGTCTGTTCCTTTCTTTTAAAGAGGACCACCTCTGTGCATGATGAACTAGAGGATTAGAAATTCTCTTCGTGGGCTGCACTTGTTACCCAGATGCTAGAATTACTGAGACTTGCGCTCCAGACCACACACCTCAGTTGTTCCCAGAAGATGGCCCTTTTCTGACTAATGCTATTACTTTGGCTGTGGCTTTTCAATCTTCTATTTCAGTTCTAGCCACAGGTGACAGCTAGCCTATATGGTACCTTTTAAGAAGTAGAAAACATGCTGTAGTGGGCTAACATATCCCACAAGTGCAAGGCTTGTTAAACCTATAACATCTTTGTGCAGATTAGATCAGGAGATGTAACCCCAGCTTGGGGCCATATCTGAATTTTAGCCCTTCGTGTACCCCTTGGCCAGACTCCTTTGTGCAGTGAACAACCTGTGCAACGTGTACAGGGAGCTCTGCTCTCCTACAGTCCCAACTGTTTTGATCACAACCAGAGCAATGTCCGAAGGATCTGCTAACTATTCACATGAACTTTATGTTTATATTTAGTCAGAACGATAGTTTTGTCTTCTTTATAAAAGCAGCAAATCCCCAGAAGCTGGTCAGGAGCACCAGATGTTTACTGCCTGCAGAAGCTGCTGCTTATCTCCTTGTAACAACCTGCCTTTTAGAGATCATGTCTTAATTAACTCCGTGTTATCGAAACTGAAATTGTAGCAACATTGTAAAATCAAATTGTAAATGAAAGATAAAGGGGAAAGAGCTCTGCTGACCAGGGAACAGAGCATGGAACTCTCTCCTGAGCCGGCTGTTAGGCTGCAAGCTGGCTGTTGGCGGTCCGCTGAGATTCAGAATAATCAAATCATATTTTGTTCCATTTGGAAGGAATCTTAGAGCTCTTCTAATCCAGTGACTTTCAGGTATTTTTCTTTAATTTCATGACATACAACTTATTCTTATAATGCTCAATAAACTGTGCTATTTTCTATTCTCTCCTATTCATTTCATTAAAAAAAAATACCTGCTAATTAAAAATCATCCAGTTGCCTTCATGACCCACTATGGATTGACAACATGAAGACTGCAAAACAGTGATCTAGCCCAGTTCCTAAAATTTAAAGTTCAGGATTAAGGGCCAAAGAGGTGGAGTGACTTGTTCAGGGTAGCTTATCAGGGGCAAGGCTTGTTAAATCCATGTCTACAAATTTGTCCCAGTAGCCCCATGCCTGCCATGTACTGAACCCTGTCACTGCGGGAGACCACTCCAAGGAGAGGAACTCAGGCTGAGACATCAACGAGCTGCCCTTCGTGGCGACAGCTGCTTTCTCATATAAAGAGTCTGAGTAAAAACCCCTGGTACTTGGTGCACTGGTCTGGGTTCCCACGCTGAAGCAGTTGGAAGTATAAGATCATAACCACCAGCTCTTGCTGTGCCTACTTCGCCACCCCCCTCCCTCTTTTCCCCCTGCACTCACATTGCACCAACTAATCTGGGTCCTACTCCCCTCCACTGGAGCTGCTGCTTCCAAGCCACTGGACTGAACTGGTAAAAGAGGCCGCCTTGGGGAGACTAGGACTCCAAATTAAAGAAAAAAAAAAGAAGAAGAAAGCACTTGGGATATTATGACAGATGTTTCTTCATTTCTCTGCCTGTGTTGGCACACATTTAATGTAATAAAAGAAGTTTTCCGAATGAAAGCCTCCTGGTTGATAACCACACCCACGGCTTAATCTCCATCACTCTTGGAAGCAATCGGTGGACCCAAACAGAGTTTATTTAGTACCTTTCTATAATATTGATGGGCGTCATTGATAAAGTATGCATTTGGTCTCGTTGTCCCAGAGAGGGGATTGATTTGGAAGTAGGTTAGCCAACACTCACAATGCTGCAGTCAGGGGCAGGCAGGGAGTGAGTCAGGGATGAGGGGGTGAGGTGGCCCAAATAGTAGAGGAGATTGAGTTGGTATGACGCCAGCCTCCTTTGAGCTGCACGCAGGAGCACATGCTTCTGTGACCGTTCAAATACAATGTACCGAACGGAGTGCGGGGGGCAAGGGATCTCCACTAACTTCTTATGACTGCATTGCCTCATTTCCTGTTCCCCGGGCATGTGGGCACCAACTGACTTGAATGGCTGCATTCATAGAAGCACAACATTCTCCCGCAAAAGGGGGGCGGCTGTGGCTGCCTTGGGTTAGCTTCATTCTCTGTGCTGAGGGAATCTCCTCCTTTCTTCCCTTGGAGGGTTCACGCCCACCCCACCCCCTCACAGATGCATGCAGACGCCGAGCAGCGTGGAGATACGGGAGGTGAGCTATCAGCTGTGATTTAATGAAGAGTATCACTGTCAGATTTTACAAAATGGAATTTCATCCGATGCTGAAGGAAGACGTCTGCATAGAAACTACAGAAGGAAATTTGACAGCTTTTTCAATCCAGTTATCAAAGCATTTGCAGTTCAAAGCAGGTGAAACAATAATGTAATCTTAGCACTGAATGCTCATTTGTATCTGAGTGTTTCAATAAATAAAATGGTGGGGGGAAGGAAAACAGACCTGTTGTCTCCAATCCACGAAATTTAATATCCAGAGTATTGACTGACAGCTTTTTATCACCATAATTAGTATGGATTGTTCCTGAGGCCATTGATCAATCTTCCCTACCTCTATGGACTTGAGCTTGTTTTCTTCCTCTCTTGCCCTCCCCACCTTTTATTTTAATATTGATCCCGCCAGTTGCATTCCACCACAGGAGGCTGCTCACTTAGACAAAAGAAACCTCAGGGCCAGCAGAACCAGCAGAGTAGCCGCCATTCCTAAGTGGGGTTCTACCTCTGACGTCACTCGGCCTCCTCCTCTATGCTCCTGTGGCCGGATTCCTGGGTCCCATGACCTTCCGCTCCTCTGATGGGACCCCGCACACTGCCCCTCCCATTAGATGGGAGCTACATGAAGATAAGCCATCGAGCCAGTGGTCAGTAGCTCCTTTTCGGCTAGACTGATGAACCCAGCCGTGTGTTTGTGTGTGTGTGTGTGTGTGTGTGTCCATGCACATAATTTGTTCCATCTGATGCAGACCAGAATCCCAAGACCTTCTTATTTCTCACCAAGTTTTTCCAATTTGATATCCCAATTGTATTTCCTTTCTGCTATGTCTTTCTAGCTCTGTCCCCCTATCAACAGTGATAGAGTCCTATTCCTCACTAGCTCTTCCCTTACTCTCTGGTCTCCTGTCTCCTATCCCATCTTGACTGACCTCAGCCGTCCATCCTAAAACCCTCCATACAGACAGCAGGTAGGTTAATGTAAAATACACTTTATTATTCCTTTTGAGTGTTTCTCTTCACACAAAGCTTTTTTAAAAAAGATTTTATTTATTTATTTTAGAGACAGCGTGATTGGGGTAGGAACAGAGGGAGAGGGACAAGCAGACTCCACAATGAGAGAGGAACCCAATGCGGGGCTCGTTCTCAGGACCCTGAGATCATGACCTGAGCTGAAACTAAGAGTCAGATGCTTAACTGACTGAGCCACCCAGGCACGCTTGTTACACAAAGCTTTCTATAACCTGGTCCCTCCTTACCTCAAAGTCCCATCCCCCCTCCCCCAACCCCTGTTGGTACTTCACACTCCGGAAAGAACTGCCTAGAGTTCTTCTTACTTACCACCTTTCTCACACCTCAGAGTCTTTGCTCAGTTGTTAATTTTGCCTTTCACAGCCTTTCTATCTGTTTTCTCCTTGACGATTCTTTCTCATCCCTCAGGAATGAGCTCAGATGGCATCTCTTTCAGGAAGCTTTCTTCTAGCCCCCAGAGTACTCTAAGTATGTCTTCTTTCTGTCCTCTGAGATTCTTGTGGAATATGCATACATTTTCTTTTTTATGCATCTCTATCTCATAGAAGGTAAACCCCTTGGGGACAGGGACTGTGTATTTTTCTTTGTTCTATCCCCAATGCGAGGAAAAACACCAGGTACCCAGAATGTGTGTGGGTGTGTTTTTTTTTTTTTTTTTAATACTAGAAATAAGCATCTCTATGAAGAGAATCAGTGGACCCCTGAGAGCTGGTGCTTCTTCTGTGTCAAACAGGGTATGTTCCTAGTGCATGTAACGTGCTGGGCCCTAGAGCTGTACCATGAACCAGAGCTAGGTAGAGCCTTACTTACTCTCAGGATGGAGAGAAGACGTGGGAAATGACCCTTCTGCAGCTAAGGAAATAACGAGGTATATTTCTCTGACCACCAAGAATCCAGTGTTGCAGATTGGGTAGGTTGCATAGTGTGAAAGAGCTGGGCAGCCTACACATTGAAACGACGAGTTCTCTCTCACTGGCTTTCCTAATGGAATTTGTCTCTGTCCCACTTTGCAGTGAAGATCACACCATCAGTGTCACTTTTCTGAAGGACATTTCCTAAGGAGAACAAGTGTCAGGTGTTTCCACGGGTGTCCAAGTGAGCCCTCATGGACTAGCATGCCTTCCATGCTGAGAGCCAACCCCTCATCTCCAAGTCTGCCTAGCTGTGTGCAGCCTGTCTTCCCCATATCCCTGGCACAGCAGCCCGGCCCCTTACAGGTGTCTATGCACATCATATGCCTCGTGTTGAGGCATTAAACTAAGTACAACTCTCATCCCTTACTGAGCACAACAGAGCCAAATTGGACTGTAAAGGCCACATGTTCCTGAGAGCCCCAGAGAGCCTGTGGCATCTACAATGCAAATTGGCCCCATAGAAAGCAAAACAGTGCCAGGGCTGGCCCTCATTTCATCCCCATCATGCCTATTGTGGAACATCAGCAGCAGATGTTTCTGGAGGTGACCCTCAGATGCACGTGGGCACACACAGCACCTCCTCCTCAGCCGCCTCTATCCAGGCTTCTATAAGACAGATTTGACAGACTGATACCAATTGGCACATCTTCCCTGCCAGATTGGAATCGGGCCCTTCTACCGTCTTTGGGGTCCATTGTGGCTTCAAGGAAAACATACAGAGGAATGTGATTCTCAGCTGCACAGCCAATTTTCCCTTTGCTACTGTGCTGGCATTTCTAATCTCGGGCATTTTGTTGCTGCGGAGAGCACGTAACTACCAATGCAATCTCTAGTTTAGGAGCTTTGATATTTGCAGGCACGTGGACATGCCTTTTTATGTTCGTACACTTGGTCTGCTTAATTCATCTTAAAGCAAAACTATTAAATGAGCTTCAGACACTATTGTTACATTCCTCCCAGTTAAGTTATATAGGGCTGGCGAGGGGTGGCAAAGATTAAGGAACATACCTACTCTCTTTCTTTATCCAAGTTTTCTGTGGCTTCTACATGCATGAACTGTAGCCTGGGAAGAAATGTCAATACTCGAATTTTGCTTCCTGGGCCCATGTCCTGACTACACCACTGACTGCTTGTGAATTTAGGGAAGACAGTTTAATTTTTCTGAGATTTCATCTCCTCACCTCTTTCCAGGTTGGTGTGAAGGTTAAACAAGGTAAGGGGCTTGAAGCAGGCTAGCACGGAGCCTGATACCCATTAGAAGTCAATACATGCATTTCCCTGCCTTACCCAAGCTACTGTCCCTTCACGGGCAGATCCTCATCCCACAGAGCCTTTGAATGGCGTTTATTAATAATGCAATCCCATTTTATGTCATGCCTATAATGTACACACACACAAGTGTATGTATGCTATTTAGGAACGTGTGCAAGGATATGCACCACATGTTTTTTTATTTTTTAAAATTTTTTTATTCTTACGTTAATCCCCATACATTACATCATTAGTTTTAGATGTAGTGTTCCATGATTCATTGTTTGTGCATAACACCCAGTGCTCCATGCAGAATGTGCCCTCCTCAATACCCACCACCAGGCTAACCCATCCTCCCACCCCCCTCCCCTCTAGAACCCTGTTTGTTTTTCAGAGTCCATCGTCTCTCATGGTTCGTCTACCCCTCCGATTTCCCCCGCTTCATTCTTCCCCTCCTGCTACCTTCTTCTTCTTTTTTTTTTTTCTTAACATATATTGCATTATTTGTTTCAGAGGTACAGATCTGAGATTCAATAGTCTTGCACAATTCACAGCGCTTACCAGAGCACATACCCTCCCCAGTGTCTATTACCCAGTCACCCCCTCCCTCGCACCCTACCCCCCACTCCAGCAACCCTCAGTTTGTTTCCTGAGATTAAGAATTCCTCATATCAGTGAGGTCATATAATACATGTCTTTCTCTGTTTGACATATTTCACTTAACATAATACCCTCCAGTTCCATCCACGCCGTTGCAAATGGTAAGACTTCATTCCTTTTTTTTTATTTATTTTTTTATTCTTATGTTAATCCCCATACATTACATCATTAGTTTTAGATGAAGTGTTCCATGATTCATTGTTTGTGCATAACACCCAGTGCTCCATGCAGAATGTGCCCTCCTCAATACCCATCACCAGGCTAACCCATCCTCCCACCCCCCTCCCCTCTAGAACCCTCAGTTTGTTTTTCAGAGTCCATCGTCTCTCATGGTTCATCTCCCCCTCCGATTTCCCCCGCTTCATTCTTCCCCTCCCACTACCTTCTTCTTCTTCTTTTTTTTTTTCTTAACATATATTGCATTATTTGTTTCAGAGGTACAGATCTGAGATTCAACAGTCTTGCACAATTCACAGCAGCGCTTACCAGAGCACATACCCTCCCCAGTGTCTATCACCCAGTCACCCCATCCCTCCCACCCCACCCGCCACTCCAGCAACCCTCAGTTTGTTTCCTACAATTAAGAATTCCTCATATCAGTGAGATCATATGATACCTGTCTTTCTCTGTTTGACTTATTTCACTCAACATAATACCCTCCAGTTCCATCCACGTCGTTGCAAAAGGCAAGATCTCATTCCTTTTGATGGCTGCATAATATTCCATTGTATATAGATACCACATCTTCTTTATCCATTCATCTGTCGATGGACATCTTGGCTCTTTCCACAGTTTGGCTATTGTGGACATTGCTGCTATAAACATCGGGGTGCACATACCCTTTCGGATCCCTACTTTGGTATCTTTGGGGTAAATACCCAGTAGTGCAATTGCTGGATCATATGGTAGCTCTATTTTCAACTTTTTGAGGAACCTCCATGCTGTTTTCCAGAGTGGCTGCACCAGCTTGCATTCCCACCAACAGCGTAGGAGGGTTCCCCTTTCTCCGCATCCCCGCCAACATCTGTTGTTTCCTGACTTGTTAATTTTAGCTATTCTGACTGGTGTGAGGTGGTATCTCATTGAGGTTTTGATTTGGATTTCCCTGATCCCAAGCGATGTTGAGCACTTTTTCATGTGTCTGTTGGCCATTTGGATGTCTTCTTTGGAAAAATGTCTGTTCATGTCTTCTGCCCATTTCTTGATTGGATTATGTATTCTTTGGGTGTTGAGTTTGATGAGTTCTTTATAGATTTTGGATACTAGCCCTTTATCTGATATGTCATTTGCAAATATCTTCTCCCATTCTGTCGGTTGTCTTTTGGTTTTGTTGACTGTTTCCTTTGCTTTGCAAAAGCTTTTTATCTTGATGAAGTCCCAATAGTTCATTTTTGCCCTTGCCTTCCTTGCCTTTGGTGATGTTTCTAGGAAGAAGTTGCTTCGGCTGAGGTCAAAGAGGTTGCTGCCTGTGTTCTCCTTTAGGATTTTGATGGACTCCTGTCTCACATTGAGGTCTTTCAACCATTTGGAGTCTATTTTTGTGTGTGGTGTAAGGAAAGGGTCCAGTTTCATTCTTCTGCATGTGGCTATCCAATTTTCCCAACACCATTTGTTGAAGAGACTGTCTTTGTTCCATTGGACATTCTTTCCTGCTTTGTCAAAGATGAGTTGACCATAGAGTTGAGGGTCCATTTCTGGGCTCTCTATTCTGTTTCATTGATCTATGTGTCTGTTTTTGTGCCACTACCATGCTGTCTTGATGATGACAGCTTTGTAATAGAGCTGGAAGTCCAGAATTGTGATGCCGCCGGCTTTGCTTTTCTTTTTCAACATTCCTCTGGCTATGTGGGATCTTTTCTGGTTCCATACACATTTTAGGATTATTTGTTCCATTTCTTTGAAAAAAGTGGATGGTATTTTGATGGGGATTGCATTGAATGTGTAGATTGCTCTAGGTAGCATTGACATCTTCACAATATTTGTTCTTCCAATCCATGAGCATGGAACATTTTTCCATTTCTTTGTGTCTTCCTCAATTTCTTTCATGAGTATTTTATAGTTTTCTGAGTACAGATCCTTTGTCTCTTTGGTTAGATTTATTCCTAGGTATCTTATGGTTTTGGGTGCAATTATAAATGGGATCGACTCCTTAATTTCTCTTTCTTCTGTCTTGTTGTTGGTGTATAGGAATGCCACTGACTTCTGTGCATTGATTTTATATCCTGCCACTTTACTGAATTCCTGTATGAGTTCTAGCAGTTTTGGGGTGGAGTCTTTTGGGTTTTCCACATAAAGTATCATATCATCTGCAAAGAGTGAGAGTTTGACTTCTTCTTTGCCGATTTGGATGCCTTTGATTTCTTTTTGTTGTCTGATTGCTGTGGCTAGGACTTCCAATACTATGTTGAATAGCAGTGGTGATAGTGGACATCCCTGCTGCGTTCCTGACCTTAGGGGGAAAGCTCTCAGTTTTTCCCCATTGAGAATGATATTCGCTGTAGGTTTTTCATAGATGGCTTTTATGATATTGAGGTATGTACCCTCGATCCCTATACTCTGAAGAGTTTTGATCAAGAAAGCATGCTGTACTTTGTCAAAAGCTTTTTCTGCATCTATTGAGAGGATCATATGATTCTTGTTCTTTCTTTTGTTAATGTATTGTATCACATTGATTGATTTGTGGATGTTGAACCAACCTTGCAGCCCAGGGATAAATCCCACTTGGTCATGGTGAATAATCCTTTTAATGGACTGTTGGATCCTATTGGCTAGTATTTTGGTGAGAATTTTTGCATCCATGTTCATCAGGGATATTGGTCTGTAATTCTCCTTTTTGATGGGGTCTTTGTCTGGTTTTGGGATCAAGGTAATGCTGGCCTCATAAAATGAGTTGGGAAGTTTTCCTTCCATTTCTATTTTTTGGAACAGTTTTAGAAGAATAGGTATTAATTCTTCTTTAAATGTTTGATAGAATTCCCCTGGGAAGCCATCTGGCCCTGGGCTTTTGTTTTTTGGGAGATTTTTGATGACTGCTTCAATTTCCTTAGTGGTAATAGGTCTGTTCAGGTTTTCTATTTCATCCTGGTTCAGTTTTGGTAGTTGATACATCTCTAGGAATGCCTCCATTTCTTCCAGGTTATCTAATTTGCTGGCATAGAGTTGCTCATAATATGTTCTTCTAATTGTTTGTATTTCTTTGGTGTTGGTTGTGATCTCTCCTCTTTCATTCATGATTTTGTTGATTTGGGTCATTTCTCTTCTCTTTTTGATAAGTCTCACCAGGGGCTTATCAATCTTGTTAATTCTTTCAAAGAACCAGCTCCTAGTTTCGTTGATCTGTTCTACTGTTCTTTTAGTTTCTATTTCATTGATTTCTGCTCTGATCTTTATTATTTCTCTTCTCCTGCTGGGTTTAGGCTTTATTTGCTGTTCTTTCTCCAGCTCCTTTAGGTGTAGGGTTAGGTTGTGTACTTGAGACCTTTCTTGTTTCTTGAGAAAGGCTTGTAATGCTATATACTTTCCTCTTAGGACTGCCTTTGCTGCATCCCAAAGATTTTGAATAGTTGTGTTTTCATTTTCATTGGTTTCCATGTATTTTTTTAATTCTTCTTTAATTTCTTGGTTGACCCATTCATTCTTCAGTAGGATGCTCTTTAGCCTCCATGTAGTTGAGTTCCTTCCGACTTTCCTCTTGTGATTGAGTTCTAGTTTCAAAGCATTTTGGTCTGAAAATAGGCAGGGAATGATCCCAATTTTTTGGTACCGGTTGAGACCTCATTTATGACCTAGGATGTGATCGATTCTGGAGAATGTTCCATGGGCACTAGAGAAGAATGTGTATTCCGTTGCTTTGGGGTGGAGTGTTCTGAATATGTCTGTGAAGTCCATTTGGTCCAGTGTGTCATTTAAAGTCTTTATTTCCTTGTTGATCTTTTGCTTAGATGATCTGTCCATTTCAGTGAGGGGGGTGTTAAAGTCCCCCACTATTATTGTATTGTTGTCGATGTGTTTCTTTGCTTTTGTTATCAATTGCCTTATATAATTGGCTGCTCCCATGTTAGGGGCATAGATATTTACAATTGTTAGATCTTCTTGTTGGATAGATCCTTTAAGTAGGATATAATGTCCTTCCTCATCTCTTATTACAGTCTTTGGTTTAAAATGTAATTTGTCTGATATAAGGATTGCCACCCCAGCTTTCTTTTGGTGTCCATTAGCATGGTAAATGGTTTTCCACCCCCTCACTTTCAATCTGGGGATGTCTTTGGGTCGAAAATGAGTCTCTTGCAGACAGCATATCGATGGGTCTTGTTTTTTAATCCAGTCTGATAGCCTGTGTCTTTTGATTGGAAATTGAGCCCATTTACATTCAGGGTAACTATTGAAAGATAGGAATTTAGTGCCATTGTATTGCCTGTAAGGTGACTGTTACCGTATATTGTCTGTGTTCCTTTCTGGTCTATGTTGCTTTTAGGCTCTCTCTTTGCTTAGAGGACCCCTTTCAAGATTTCCTGTAGGGCTGGTTTTGTGTTTGCAAATTCCTTTAGTTTTTGTTTGTCCTGGAAGCTTTTTATCTCTCCTTCAATTTTCAATGACAGCCTAGCTGGATAGAGTATTCTTGGCTGCATATTTTTCTCATTTAGTGCTCTGAATATATCCTGCCAGTCCTTTCTGGCCTGCCAGGTCTCTGTGGATAGGTCTGTTGCCAATCTAATGTTTCTACCCTTGTAGGTTACATATCTCTTCTCCCGGGCTGCTTTCAGGATTTTCTCTTTGTCTCTGAAACTCGTAAGTTTTACTATTAGATGTCGGGGTGTTGACCTATTTTTATTGATTTTGAGAGGGGTTCTCTGTGCTTCCTGGATTTTGATGCCTGTTTCCTTCCCCAAATTAGGGAAGTTCTCTGGTATAATTTGCTCCAGTATACCTTCTGCCCCCCTCTTTCTTCTTCTTCTGGGATCCCAATTATTCTAATGTTGTTTCGTCTTATGGTATCGCTTATCTCTCGAATTCTGCCCTTGTGATCCAGTAGTTGTTTTTTTTTTTTTTTTTAAAGATTTTATTTATTTATTTGAGAGAGAGAGAATGAGAGACAGAGAGCATGAGAGGGAGGAGGGTCAGAGGGAGAAGCAGACTCCCTGCCGAGCAGGGAGCCCGATGCGGGACTCGATCCAGGGACTCCAGGATCATGACCTGAGCCGAAGGCAGTCGCTTAACCAACTGAGCCAACCAGGCGCCCCTGATCCAGTAGTTGTTTATCTCTCTTTTTCTCAGCTTCTTTATTTTCCATCATTTGGTCTTCTATATTACTGATTCTCTCTTCTGCCTCATTTATCCTAGCAGTTAGTGCCCCCATATTTGATTGCACCTCATTAATAGCCTTTTTGATTTCAACTTTGTTAGATTTTAGTTCTTTTACTTCTCCAGAAAGGGTTTCTCTAATAACTTCCATGCTTTTCTCAAGCCCAGCTAGTATCTTTAAAGTGATGATTCTGAACTCTAGATCTGACATCGTACTAATGTCCATATTGAGTAGGTCCCTGGCAGTCGGTACTACCTCTTGTTCTTTTTGTTGAGGTGATTTTTTCCATCTTGTCATTTTGTGCAGAGGAGAATAGATTAATGAGAGAGCAAAATGCTAGCAGAGTAACAATGTCCCCAGAAAATATACTCTAAACAAATAAGAAAAGACCTGAAACAGTGGGAAAAGAAAGGGAAAGAGAGAAAAAAGAAAAAGAAAAAAAGAAAAAGAAAAAGATAAAGATAAAAACAAACAAAAACAGAACAAAACAAAACAACAACAACAAAAAAACCAGAATGTGATCAAATATGATCAGGCTGGTATATAGATCAGTGCCATACACTAGATTTGGGGTGTATTTTAGTCTGTTAGAAGAAAGTGCCTCCCAAAATTTTAAAGAAAGAAAAACTTATATATGTACAAAAATAAGGGTTGATATGATGAAGGGATGGAATATGACTGTAAAGATGGAAATTATTAAAAATATTAGAAAAGGAATTGATAAGAAGTTGTTTGAAAAAAGAAAGAAGAGGATTTAAAAAATAAAAATAAAGGGAGAGAATGTGATCAGGCAGGGGAGTAGAAAAAAAACCATATACTAGAGATTTAGGGTATAATTTGATCTGTTAGAAGAAACTATCTCAAAATTTTAAAGAGAGAACAACTTCTATATATATGCCAAAAATACAGGTAACTACTATGAAGGGATAGAATATGACTCTAAAAATGAAAAATAAAAATGTTTTTTTTTTAAAAAGGGATTGATAAGATGTTGGTTGAAAAAGGGAAAAAGAAAAATTCAAAAAAGAAAAAAAGACAGTTAAAAAAATTAACTTTGAAAGACTAAAGAATCATGGTAAAAAAGCCATGAATTTTATGTGTAGTATTCCCCTAGTGCTGGAGTTCTGCCGTTTTCATTGATCGGTAAACTTGGTCTTGGCTGGCTGTTCTCGCTGATCTTCTGGGGAGGGGCCTGTTGCTGTGGTTCCCAAATGTCTTTGCCGGAAGCGGAATTGCCCCACCCTTGCCCCCTCCCGGGTAAGTAATCTGCTCGGGTTTGCTCTCGGGAGCTTTTGTTCCCTGCAAGCTTTCCGTACAGCTTTGGAGGCGGAGAGTGAAAATGGCGGCCTCCCAATCTCCGCCCCCAGAGTAGCCGAGAACTTGGGGCCCCGCTCCTCAGTGAGCCCCCAGAGAAAAGCTGTCAGTCACTCCCATCTCCCCGGTCTCCGGCCGCACTCCATGATCACCCAGCTTGTGACCGCGCATTTCTATCTCTGGCACCCGACCCCGGGTGGAGTCTCCAAACCCAGCAGATCCCTGCGGTGCACTCTCGTGCGGCTCCTCCCGGGGGAGGAAGGTGAGTCTCCCCGGATCTGCCGCTTGTTGGGTCCCTGCTGGAGGAGCAGGGGCCCGACTCTGCCGCGGATCACGGTTTATGGCAACCCCGAGCTGAGAGCCCGCACCTGGGCTCCGCCTCTGCAGCCGGCTTCCCTGCTCCGTTACCTGGGAGCTCTGCCGCACTCAGGCACCCCCGGTCTTTCTGTGACCCCGAGGGTCCTGAGACCACACTGTCCCGGAGGGTTCCACCCCCCGCTTAGCCACCGGAGTGACGTCCCTCAGCGGAGCAGACTTTTAAAAGTTCCGATTTTGTGCTCCGCGGCTCTATCACTTGCCAGAAGCGGCCGCCGGAGGCCCCTCCCCCGCCGTCTATCCTCCCGAATATCGCCTCGGATTCACTTCTCCGCACGTCCTACCTTCCAGAAAGTGGTCGCTTTTCTGTTCAGAGAGTTGTTGCTATTCTTTTCTTCGATCTCCTGTTGAGTTTGTAGGTGTTCAGAATGGTTTGATCCCTATCCAGCTGAATTCCTGAGAGGAGACAAAATCCAGGTCTCCTACTCCTCCGCCATCTTGCTCCGCCCTTGAGCACCACGTGTTTATAGTAGACGTTTCTGAGTGAAGACATTTTGTGATAATGTCCTTTCTCCCTCCTTCCTTCCTTCTTTCCTTCTCCCCTTCCTTCTTTGTTTCCCTTTATTTCTTCCTTCCTTCCCATTCATCTATTTTTTTTTCTGACAATAAATATTTGATAAAAGCGTACATGATATGAAGCTACTCTAGCTCTTTAAAAATCAATTTCATGAGAAGTCAGATGAGGGGAACAACCTTGAAGTCACATGAGGAAGCCTTACTGTGGTGGTTTACTTGTGCCTCTCCTCCTCTCACCATGAAAAATCCCTCCAGTTCCTCCATGGTCAGGTTACCCCCATCTGACCCAGATTCCTGTCACCTTCCCATCAGTAGCACCTGGCAGGACTCAGCCAAGGCTCTAAGCCAGCGCTGTGGAAGGAGCATGATTTGGGACCAGGGGTCTGAGCAGAGTTTAAGATGTAATGCAATTTCTTGAAGATGCACCCCATTTAGCGAGGATGAATGGCAACTTGGAACATAGAAACCCCCAAGGGAGGGAGATGCTATAAATTCAGAATAAATAAATGTGTCTGCTTATTAATTTAATATATACTGTTAGAGCAGAAACCCATTTGTATTAGTGCAGAAAAGAACTATTAACAATTATCTCTTAGGAAAAAAGCAGGGAAAATGAAGAGAAAGGGAAAGGAGCAGAGTAACAACCAGATTGTGAAGAAGTAGGGGGAGAAGGAAGAGCAGCAGAGAGGGGCAGGTGGAAAGCCTTATTAAGAAAGAAGAGTGGAAGGTAACAAAACAGAATAAGAAGAAACAAGCCAAGGGATCCAGCAGAGAAGCTTTCATCCTAAATTTGCAGGCTCAGAACAAGGCTAAGGGGCCTGCAGCAGCCTGATCACATGGTTAATTGTCCCTAATTATCATGAGTTGACTCCTCTAGCACCTAGGTGTGTGGGGGGGGGTGGTGGTGATGGGTGGTTTGACTTTTCTCTGGTTGGCTGGCCGGCCCTGCAGGCTTCTGTCCTCATACAGCCTTGATGGGCTGGCCACTGAGTGCTTCATGCCGGGTGCCACTGGCTTTGGGCCCACGTCCACCATACCCAGCTCTTTCTCCTTTTCTTTTTTTTTTATTATTATGTTATGATAATCACCATATATTACATCATTAGTTATTGATGTAGTGTTCCATGATTCATTGTTTGCATAGAACACCCAGTGCTCCATGCAGAACGTTCCCTCTTTAATACCCATCACCAGGCTAAACCATCCCCCACCCCCTCCCCTCTAGAACCCTCAGTTTGTTTTTCAGAGTCCATAGTCTCTCATGGTTCGTCGCCCCCTCCGATATCCCCCCTTCATTCTTCCCCTCCTGCTATCTTCTTTTTTTTTTTTAATATATAATGTATTATTTGCTTCAGTCTTTCTCCTTTTCTTAAAGATATTTTTGAGACGGAGGAAGAAGGAGAGTTCTAGTGGCATCTCTATGTGCTCTGAAAGGGGGTAGGGGTAGAGTGCCAGGCTCTACCAACCTTCAAAGTCCCCGCTCTACACCCAGCCCCTCCTCAGCACAGGAATCTAGAAGCCAGTCAGTTTGAGGGTGGTCTGGGAGCATGTGCTCAATGGCTAATAGGGTGGATGTTGGCCTGTAATAAGTCAGTGAAATAGTGAGTTTCAATTACTTACATGTTCCCTGAAGCTGAAACAATTGCCATTACCCCATCTAATATTGCTTGACCTACATTTTTACTTGAAAGCCTTCAGCTAATAATTAGTTTGAATGTTGAGTTATAAATAAACACATGCATATTCCAGAAATGAAAGGGGTTGGGGCGTGATACCCAACAGTGCTTGCTGTCTTCCCACCCTCTTTTTCCTTTGTTTTCCTTTGCTGGAGTGTTCAACTTCACTTTTCCAAGGTGGTAATCACTGGGGAGTTCTTTATAGGGGCCCTGTTCAGAAGTAATGAGGCAACTGGGCTTCATCCGGGAGAGTGTCAGGATCGTCGATGCTGGAGAGATTTGAGCCATCTGGATGAAAAGGGTCAAACTATCCACTGGCAGCAATTAAGCAGCCCCGTGTGGAGAAGCCATGTGACCACACTGAAGGAGCTGCCAAGAACAGGAGATTAGTAAACAAAAGTACCCAGCAGAAGGTGTCCAGGTTGGCCAGTGCTCTGGCCACTTGGCATTTGTGCAGCTTCCTCTCTCCAGTGTCCCATCTGTCTGTGCCCGTAGCTCACCTATAAGCTGTCTGCAGAGGGTTTAAACCAACTCGGCTCTGTCTGAGTTTGTTTAAAATGTTAAAAGTCCAGAGCCAAGTGGATCGTGATAATAAATCTTAGACATTCACAGCATCCCTTCTCAAACGTGTCGGTGGTATCTCCTGTGTGTTTGATGGCTTTTTGCTGCTTCCCTGTGATAAGTCAAAAGGTGGGGTGGTTCAGTGGGATGCTTCATTCTGGGATGTTGTCCGTGATAGCTCATCCATAAATATTTACAACTGGGTTAGGGGAGGAGATGCATCTGGATTATTTTAGCGCAGGTCTTTGTGAAGTCTTGAGAATAAACTGAGTGACTTTCTGAGTTAAGGAAACCTTTTATAAAAAATCCACGAAAGGCAGGCCAAACTCCCAAATGTATGCATTTATTTACTCAACAACTATTAATTTGGCGGGCACTGTATCAGTCCCTGTGGCTAGAATAGAGACCCGTACTCACAAGTATTACCTCTTGGCCAAAGGAAAGGTAAACAGTTATCATGACTGTAGACAGGCCCTACACAGACTCCCCCTTCTAATTCCAGCTGGAGTCCGAGACACAAAACTAACTTGTCCCAACGATTTATGACACCTGAGGCATTCCTGTCCTCTACATTGTGACAACATAGAATGGTAGTTAATAAAATAAAATAAATAAAATAAAAGCTCTATATTTTTTTCAAGAGTAAAGATCCACAACACATTCTCATTGTTCTTAATTTTCTTAATTTCCATGACACACCACTCCCCTGGCTTTCTCTGTCCTACTCCCCTGAACCTTGCTTGGCCCCTTATATCATCTTACTCTACCCCTTTTTCACATATACTCTCGGGATCTCTTTCATAAATTTACATCATTGCTTCCACATCTCCAAACTTCTGGGAACGACTTGATGGACAGTCCCATGCAAACATATGATGATTCTGCTGATTGTGATTTTAAGGGGTGATTCTAACAGACTATTACATGCACATGTCTCAAACAGAATGACTGATTTTTCCCCCGAAGCTTGTTAATCAGGCCTACTCCATCTCATAACAAATGGCATCTTCTACTGTGTTGCTCAGAACAAAAGGTAGAAGTCGAATGTTATTCCTCTGTCATGCCTATCTCCAATCCATGCACGGGTTTTGTTGAGTGTATTTCCAAAATACATCCCTACTCCACACTTTGATCTGTATCTCCACAGCCTGTTTAAAGCCATTACTGTAAAAAAATAATAAATACACGAGCTTCCTAACATCCCTCCTGCTCTCTTGCTCTTCCCTTGGCACTCTGTCCTCTAGAAGGAAGTCAAAACATCTTTTTAAAACATAAGTCACTTAGCTTTTTGGCCTAGAACCCTTCAGACCAAACTCTTTACACTTAAAATCCAATCTCCTGATCGAGGTATCAAGACCTACAGGAGCTGCTGCCTACCTTCATCCTTACCTCAAGCCTCTCTGTTTAGCTGGGCCCATTTGGCCTGGCCACGCTGGTCTTCCCTCTGTTCTTGAGCCACACCAGATTCTCTCCTTTTTCACACCTTCGCCCTGTTCTTCCCTTCCCTCTCCCCCAGATCTGCACTTGGCTGGCTCCCTCCCACTATTCCAATTGCAGGACCAGTGCTGCCTCCTCAAAATGGACTTCCCTGAAAGTAAAACACTCCCCATCCACCGCCTGATTTTCTTATCATTCTCTAGTCCCTTGCCCTGTGTGTGGTCTTCAGAGGATACACTGCTCTCTGAAATAAACTGGTACATTGTTCTAGCATCTCTCTCTTCCGACCAGTAGGGGAGGAGTCCTGTCTTTTCTGTGCCGTATCTTAGTGCCTAAAACTGCTTGGCTCCAGCTCAGTGCCGAGTATTTGTTGACAAAGTGAATGAATGATCGAATAAAGGAATAACAAACTCCTCTGTCCGTAATTTTGGTTTTCCTAAGACGGACAAACTTGAGAAATAATATCCTCTTCAGTGTTGCTATATGCCTTATCTCCATCAAGGACAATTACCTCTCTGGAGAGCCGAATTGTCAGCCTGTGGCTCAAGTGTGAGCGAGGGGACGGTAGGCATGCGCTAAGTACATTCCTTATATTGTAGCTGCTGGTGGCATGAGCCTTAATGCCTTTTTCATTTTTAGCTAAATGGCTTCACTGCAAATGCTTTTAATCATATTCCTGCGTAGTCGGAATTTTGTGACAAGAAGTAATTTAAGGAAAGAGGCATTTTTTAAATTTGAAAATTACATTAAAACATACTATTATTTCTGGATATATTTACAAGATTTAAATGAGTAAACATAGAATTGTTTCTTGAACTTCTGTCTTCATAGAGAATATATTCTCATGTCCTCTTCCTAAAGAGGAAAAGTAGGATGTGGAATTCTCATTTTGTGCTCCAAGAGAAGTGGAAATATGCTTCAAAGTTTACTCTCAGTTTGAAATAGAATAAGCTAGTCTCCTTTGTGGCAATATGTATGGCAGGAAGTTTCCAAAGATTTCCACGTGTGTGTGTGTGTGTGTGTGTACACACTTATACATGTATCTATCAATCCAAAGTTTTTGATTTGACTTTTTTTTTCCCTTTCTGTCTCTTTTTGGGGGAAAAATTTGGGCTAAAGAACTTCAAACCTCAAATTTGTTAGAACAGGTTAAGTGAACAGAAGGAACATGTCATCCTGGGTTATTTTCTGATAAGCTTAAATATGAATATGGTTTCAATGCAGTCCAGAGATTGAAACACAGGGTGGACATGGGGAAGTGATGTTTAATCCATAATGCTACAGTCCTCGGCAGCTTTCAGCAAGCCCAGAGCCTCTCAGTCCCACAGTCTTCTGTATGTAAGGTGGGAACCCTTAGGAATATCAGTGACAATTTAAGGACCTGACCTTCTGAAAAGAGTTGTGGATGCCTCAAACATCCAAGTCAACTAAGGAAAAATAAGCACTAGGCTTCGGATTTATTCCATTGGATAAATCTTTATTTATCTCAATTCTTCAGTAGGTCAAATAGAACACATGTTTCCCAGCTGGTCAACACCAACTGGGATTGAAGCCTGTCTCCATAATCACAATTGTTAATAAAAACCCTGTAGCACTAGTTGACATTTGCTGGTGAGACTGTCAGCGATTCGTGCTTGAGGCAGAAGGAAACCAGTCTGATTCTAACATAAGCATTTTGGCAATGGAAGGGGGAAACTTTACTTTTCTCAACCAAGGCTAGAAATGACTCAGATTGCAAGTGGCTGCTGTACCACACAACAGAAGGTCACTCCTTCCCTCTCATTTTGCTTCCCCAATTGTCTGGAATGAGGGCCAAGCTATTCCTGCCCTCCCTTCTTCCTCATCTCCCAATGCATGGCCTTCTTTATGAGGCGCATTCTAGTTTGCGCCTAGAGACAGTGCTATGCAGATGGATGCATCTTAAACAGACCACAATTGAAGAAGTCTTGCATCACTTCTTCTATCCACTATAAAGCATTGAATGATAAATGAAAGAAACCAGTATCCCGGAACATTTAGCCTCACTATATGTGGCAAGTCGTGTAGAAGGGTACAGATAACCTATTGGGGGTTAAAGTACAAAAGAAGAAAGCCAAAAAAAAAAAAGCCTTTTTTTCCCAAAACCATTCACTTAGTAAATAATGGGACTTCTTAGAAAATCCCTTGAGTTTCTCTGAATTGATAGAAAATGATGTTTTAGTCTTGGCATGGAGCATGGCCGGCCGAGTCAACATCATGAAAACCGGACTTCCATTGGGAGCACATGTGCGGCTAAGTACTATGTAGGCAAAACGGGCGCTGGCCCCCAGCGCATCCCTGCATCAGAGCCTGCTCCCCGGGCTCTCAGAGGGCAAGGCTTGGCCCTGGATGTCTGCTTTGTCCTTAATAAACATTTACAGAGACCCTTGTTTCCTCCACATGCACACACATTAGGGCCCGCCATCTCCCAGTTAGGGGAAGGGGCTGCCCACCTGCCCACATCCCAGGGCTTCTGTTCAGGCTGGCTTTGAATGAAAACAATAACAACTCTATTTTCTTAGTTTAAAGTGGGCAAAGATAATGGTCCTTGATCACAGTTGGGGAAACAGCCAGAGGGGTTCTTGCCACCTCCAGAAAAGCTTTGGAAGGTGCTTGAATTCCTGCAGGGCCTACGGGACCATCTTTTTTTGTTTTTAGAAAGAAAGGTTCCCCTAGTAGAGATCTTGAAAGATCCTCCTCCCTGTCACCCTCTCCTAGTTATTGTTTATGTGCCCCTCCCTCAAAGTATGTTCTTGCTTGTTTACATTATGTAAAGTGCCTGATTACCTTGAGGGAGTTAAGGATTAGAGGCGGCTCCCCCCTTGCTATGTTCCCTGGCACTGCAGCCTCTGCCGACCTCACCAAGGCACTTCACCTGGGTGGTTGGTAAGAAATTCAACCAATGACTTGCTTTTTAAATAACTGGAATCATAACCACAGTTGTAATAAATGCCTCTGTATTTGCATTTAAATAGTATTTTCATCCACAGATCACAAAGAGGAAAGCTATCTTAACTCCACATCATGACCTGAATTCTCCTCATCTCAAAGCCAGCCCATGTGCACCAAGTACAAATTTTCCCTCTGTGTCTCATTCAGATCCCTGTACCCTCCTGATCAAAACAAGTGTTTGCTGGAGTGAGGATGGGAGTGCCCAGAAGGCTCAGGCGGGCCCTGGGTTCCCTGCCTTGCATGCTCATCCCCCAGCCGGGATCCCAGCGAGCTGTGACCTCCATCCAGGAGAGGCAGGACGCAGGCCTCCTCGGCCCCCCCCCCCCCCCCCCCCCCGCCCCGCGATGGTACACCCTGCCCCAGTTAAGAGCGTGGTGTTGTGGGCTGTCAGTGAAGCCAATCTGATCTGGGAGCGATCGAGAGGCAGTAAATATAGACGCCCCCAAGTCACTTCAGTGGCCTCTTTGCAGAGTGCAGTTGTATTTTGAAGGAACTCCCTATGCACTCCTTTGGGTTCATTGACTTGTCATTCCTGGGAGTGACTAGACAAAGAGCTGGTGATGCTGGAGACAGGAAAGGAATCTGAAGGAAGCATCAGGCACAAGACTTCAGCCCCATTCATGACAGCTCCAGCCTGATTACCCGATTTATCCACGGCTGTGGCCTTCCTCGCAGGCCCCAAGCCTTTTGTCCCATCTCGTGTCATTCTCTCATCTCTGGGCAGGGATATTTTTTTTTCGTACTGTACAGTTGAACTTATTTCATCATCAACACATTTTTCTCTGTCCCATGGATTCCCTAAAAGGCATCCTTTGAAGATGCGTTTCCATTCAGACACAAGCTTTTGTTTAAAAAAAATAAAGGAAGTGTAAATATAGGATGTTATTGAAAAGGTCTTATCTTGCTTTAGACATGACATCTAAAAATGTGTTTAAAATAAAGAGCAAGGGGCGTACGAGGTCTGTCAAGGCAGTTGGCTTCCTGTAGGGAGAGCTGAGTACAGCTTTAAATGCATTTCTGCCCCTGCAAAAGCTTTTCATGCATGAGGCCCCGCATCCCCAGTGCCTCCCTAGCACACGCCCCTTCCTGGGCCACCACGATAGGGACAGTTAGGGCCCTTGGTTTGCTGCCTTGTTCCAATTACCATAATTAAACCACTTTCGAAGAGGTAATATTGTTTTTTTTTCAGAAATAATGGTGTCACCCATATAAAAAAACATGTCTTATCGACTCACTGCTGCCCTCTTCCCTTTCCTGCTCCCCCCATACACTCTGCATTTCCATCTGCTCTGCATGTGACACAGTCCTAATTCTGTAGGGCAGGGAAGAAAAGAATGGGGACTCCAAGTTGGCTCTCTAAACAAACTATAAGAGTAGGTAAGTGGCAAGGGAAGGATCTTGGTGGGCCTCTAGTTCAGCCTTTTTAAGATAAGGAAACCTAAGTCCAGGAAGGTGGTCTGACTTGCTCAAGGTCATACAGTAATGATCCGCAGCCCCTAATTGAAAACCGTCCATGGGACATTCTGAATACCTTATTAGTCCAAAATGTCCCTCATCAGGTGCACAGTGATCTTTTAACCTAACGTTTGTCAACTCTTCTGCTGATAACTTTGTGTTGTATCATCCTGTAGGTAAAAGTAAGAGTGGGCATCCATAACTTTTCCTATACAGATGTCAAGAAGGGGTTTCTGAAGGAGTAGCCAGACTGGTTTTGTAAGGAGAGGCATAATCATCGTCTGGACTCAGTGGCATTCCACCACACTTGGTAACTGTGCCGCACAGGGAGCCTAGGAAGCCAGCCCCGGGCCCAAGATCTGTGCTAAATGCCATGACTTAGTGTTCCCTGACCACTTGCCCTTGTTGTTCTAATGTTTACTTAATTTACAAAACGATGATTTTGCATTCCTGTCCCTTCATTGATTAGCACTCAAGCCTTCTGGGAGTCTGGAAATGCAGACCATTACAAATACTGCACAGCAAAGGTGGTTGAGCTCAGCTCCTTCACCACCTCTAGATCAGTGAAGGTACTCTGACTATTGCAGTTGTGTACGAATAAGCAAAACAACCTAAAAATGCCTGTAAACATGCTAATCCTCCTCCTGCTATCTGCTCCCCACCCTCCCTTCATCCTTGGCTTGCAGCTACAGCTTTCTCAAATTCAGCTTGGACAGGTGTGGGTCTCTCTGCTTACTCCATGGGCATTTTCTTCTCCTCCTCAGCATGGATCAGGTGCCTCTACCAGCCAGAAACCACTCTCTGCGTATCAATAGACATACTTGGCTACACAGGAGAGGAAGGTGATGGGAGAGCCAGGAACCAATGAGGGAATGGACAGGCAACCAAAAGATTAAACAAGAACAGGTTATACTATCTTCATCCCCATCCACATGTTTCTCCAGGGACGGAGGCATGTAGGATGTGGCGCTAGCTTGAGCTTGGGGGCCCGGCAAGCAAAAGCTATCCCTGCAGGGAGGGGCTGGAGCCTATGAGGAGTCGATCACAGCCACTGGCTTTGATACCATCCAAACAGAAGAGGAGGGTGCCTTCTGCCCCCTCCCGCCCTGCCACTGACCGAGCCAATGCTGAAGCCTGAGGCCCAGGAAGCCTGGAGAGCACAGGAGGTGTGGTTCTCTGGATACAGAGCGGAGTAGAGGAGAACAGGAAATGAACAGAACAGATGTGTGGATGGCCGAGCCTCTTCACTGGACTCCCAGTGTCCTGCACATACTGCCCTCATCGCTGTCCCCCCATTGTGTCCTGACTGTCATTGGAGCTCTTTTAAGGTGAGGACTGATTCTTATACCACAGACACCTGGGCACAGGGAGGTACTGCATGAGTGAATACTGTGGTTGGGCTGATTATGATAGGCAAGTAGTTGTTATTAAGATCAGCAAGAACTCGGCTGAGGATGACAGAGTTATGGACCTTTCTTTACTACATGTAAAAGACAAAAGGCTAGAGCCTTTCCCTGGTGCCAACATCCATTGTAGATGTAAAGATGAAAAGTATGGCAGTTAATTAAAATACTGTGAATGAATGAATGGCAGGTCTAAGAGAAGAAAGAAAAATGCCATGGGGAGCCAATGTTAAAGGAGAGTGAAAGGGACAGATGTCCACAGGGGACAATACAGAGCTTATGCTCGTATTTTCTCAAGGGGTGAGACTATTTCCTGGCATCGATGGATCAAGGCAAATCTCCCCAGCCCCCACCAGTCATAGAAGTCCAGAGTTCCTGAGTGACTCACATTCATTTCAAATTCTGCGTTAGAAAATTTCTATTAGAAATCAAGAGGGTTCTTTTAAAATTATCATTTCTTTGTATTTCAACTATATTCTTCCATTCTAGTAAACCCTCTAGCAATGCAAATGGTATTCAGTCTTGCTTCATGAAGACAAAAAGCGTATTTGCCAAGCTTTCTATAAGGGAAAGAAGCATGGTTTTTGTTCTTTCTGTTGTTGAGATTGAAAAGGTTAGAAAGGTATGTCAGGCTTCAAACTAGGGGTTAGGAGTGGGGACCCTTCTCCCCAGTCTGTGTGTGCCTCCTGGTCTGTCTTACCGGCCTTATCACAGATGAACCTTTGGCTTTTGCGGCTTCTGATGGTGGAAAGAGTGACAAGTCATTACCGGCAAAGTGGAGGGCTCTGATTTGGCAAGGGGCTTTAAAATGCCCTGATACATAAAGCATTACCATCGTTAGTGTAATTAATACTGAAGAAATCGTCATGCTAGGTCCTTTGGTTCCTCCCAGGAAGAAAATCCCAAAGGCAACAGGCTCTAATCAGCTTGGCTGATGTGATGCAATCATACTAAAATAGTAAAATACTACCACCGTCCACATTTCCTATCCTCCTTACCCTCACTTATTTTTCTCCGTCGCATTTATCATTGGATGTATTTGCTTATTTTGGTTTTTGTGTAAGCACCAGGAGAACAGGGCCTCTGTCATTTCTTTCTTATTTCACCGATCTACTCCTGGCTCTAAGAACGGGCACACGGGGGCTCCTGGGTGGCTCAGTCGGTTAGGCTGCTGCCTTCGGCTCAGGTCATGATCCCAGGGTCCTGGGATCGAGCCCCGCATCGGGCCCCCTGCTCCTCGGAGAGCCTGCTTCTCCCTCTCCCTCTGCCTGCCACTCTGCCTACTTGTGCTCTCCCTCTCTCGCTTTGTCAAATAAATAAATAAAATCTTAAAAAAAAAATAGGCACACAGTGGGGGCTCAATAAATATGCATTTTACAGAATACTGTGTATTTTAGACAACTCTCCTACTTCAGGGCCAAGTTTAGCCAATAGTCATAGGTATCTGTCTAGCTCCTTCCCCGTCTCCATATACCCCAAGTACCTAACTTGAAACAGGAGGAGCACTTGGGCTGTTTTGGAACCACCAACTCTGAACTATCTTGAGTTAAATCAATCTCATCACTCCCATCTGTCTGCCTCCATGTCAGTGTAGATTAATTACAGCATAATATAAAACACATTGATACTGCATCTTCACAATGGTGTCAGGGTCCTTTACAGTCTTACAGTCTAATTAAATTGTAGCTTCAAACATGAATTTCTCTAGTTTAAACGCATAAGCTAAGCAGACAAGCCTTTAAAACAAAACAAAACAAAACAAAACCCTCCCATTCTAAAACTAAAAGACCAGCTGATTTCAAAGTCCCTGAGTATTATTAATTACCAGTGGTTCATATCAATGCACGGGGTTTGTCTAGAAAGCTATTTCCTCCTTAGGTGAATGGCTGGGAATACAATATGTAGTAATCGACAATTTGCGATCGTAGTAGATTGAGAGTGTAGATCGAGGCTGAGAAGAGGCTGGGGCTTGGTATCGCCATTCCCCCTTCTCCCTTGCAGGTTGCAGAGAATGAATCTTGACTTAGCCAGGAAGACAAAACAAGGTGGAGGTGTTTTCCTCACGATCACATGCACACAGGGCAAAAATGGCAGAGAAAAGATAGAAACCCCAGGAACGTGGGCTTCCTCTACAGCACAGCTCCTTGCAGTTTGGAGAAGCTGATTCACTCTTCTTTCACCATGGGAAAACTGCCCTCCTGAGGAACAGAGGGAGGGGCCCAGAATAGATGAGAGCCCACCAATGAAAAGAAGGATGAAGTGGCCCTTTAAATATAAATCTCTGGAGCCCCCAACCCAGTAGATGTTCCCTTAAGTATTCAAATGAGATTGCAGCATCAGATTGGTATGCATTAGGCTGGTTTCAATGAAAATTAACATGTAATTGCTTCAAATGAAGTAAGTGAGGAGGTAATCTGTTCTTAAATTGGATTCCCAGGATTTTGTGGTACCATAATGCAGCTGTGAAATGAAATATATTTTAAGGATGATGTCCTCAAGGGGGTGAAGGGGCTAGGAGGGGGAGAGGAGTAGAGATAGTGTATAGTAGAAACTTCACCCCCCAGCCCGCCTCTTCCTTTCTCAGGCTCCTTCTCCAACAACTGCCAATGGGTGAAAGGCTAGTCTCCTACCCATGGGTGGCTCCCATTTTCTGATACCGAAAGGGACTCTGTCTTCCCCCTAGACATCTGCTGGTCCTCTTCACCTTCTTACAGTGTCTGGAGCTGATTCCCAGAGGCAGGAAACACTCCCAGCCACTGTAGCTCTGTGGTCTTCCCTCAGAGCTGGATCTGTGGGGGAGAAGATACTCATTCCACATATGGTCTCTTATTGAGACCGTCCATTACTGAGGCTTGCACTGCCAGGGTTGGTCATCTTGTCCAAAGCACATTGTGCAATGGTAGGAAGCATTGCTCCTTGTCCTCCTGGTCTCTGAATATGGGGGAAATGCGTGCTTGACCTCATGACTGACTCTTCCGATATCAAAGCCAGCAGCAGCAGCTGCCAAATTCATTACCACTACTGTCCTCCTAAAGCCTGGGTCTAGCCAGATCAGCCCCCCCCCTCCCCCCCAGCAGCCATGATATGGTCTGTGAAGTCTGACGAGGAGCCTGGGAATAATTAACCTTCTCACCCTTCAATCAAGATGGGAAGCAGCTGGGTGAGGAGTCAGTGCAGGTTAACACATTAAATTGTTTGCCTTTGCCATCCTAAGCTGAAATGGGATTTTCGGTCACAATCGAAGTGAGCTGGCAGTGCTCTGGTCCTGTGGCATCACTTCTCTCTACTGCAGAGCCATCTCTGCTGGGCTCCGGGGACCTTCTGCAAGGCCACAGATGGGCAGAGCCGGTAAATGGAATGAATCACCTGGCAAAGCTGGGGTGGAGTTCACACCGCACCATGCTGCTGGTCTAGACCAAGTTCCCCATCAAGGGGCTGGAATCACAATGCCATGCCTAACTGTGCCTCAGCTCCTGAGGAGATAAGGATTTATAATATGCTGTATAAAGAAGATATGTTTCAATAAAAGAGTCCCCATCAGAGCTATAGAGCAGGGAAATTAATAGGAAATCGAGAAGAATGAGATTCTGTGAATTCACTATTGCAACACTGAATCCAGCCCCCAGTCTGAGCCTCGCTCGCCTCTCCCCCCAGTCACAGCTTGGGTTTACAGCTCGGCTGATGATTTTTGTTAATTCCTATCTTTGTTTCTCTCTCTGTTTATGTTGCTATTTTCTTTCTGCACATGTTGAACGGCTCTGGCTTTAAGACCGATCAGAGATAATGGCTTCTTCAAATGTACATGTTGTATTTCTGGAGATCTCTCAGTCCATGTGACCAGGCAGAGTTTTGAAAGAGTGCCAGAATGTTTCCCTTCTCCCCAGGGATTGGTAGGATGATGAATTCGAAGACGATCAAAGTGAAGAGAACAGGAGTGAGGAGGTGTGAAAACACTCAGCTTCTCTGGCTGAGTTTAGGTCTCCCTAGAAACAACGGACTGAGACCTTAAGACCCTGTCCAGTGGCTTTTATTTCCTACTGTAGGTACGGCCACAAGGTTGCCGAGAAACCCCCCCACTGAATCTCCACTGTGGCCAAGGCCTCCAGTGTCCTGTGGGTCTGCTAGTCGCACTTTGCTGTAGAACTACCTACAACGCTGACACTGTTAATCCCTCCATATAAAGAATCGGACCTCGGGCTACTTTTTAAGATAGAACTTCTATACCACATTGGACAAATCTTCAGTGTTGATTGGTTCTTTGCTTTCCCTCATCTGGGAATGGGAGGAGAATAGCAGTCGCCTACCTGCCTAGGGTTCTGCAAGGATTAATAGCAAGCGTGTCCTCCAGAACCCCCAGAGAGAAGTATGCCAGTAGCAAAAGCAAAGAGAGCTTAGCATACTTTTCTAGATTGTCCACAGACGTCCTACCTACTCTGCAGCTGATTTGTAGTCTAAACCCCACTGCCACCCCTCGATAGGATCTGACTGGCTCACTACATCCTGAGCCAAGTTAGAAGAGGCTAATCTATGGAAATAGGTTTTATGGTGTGTGAGCATATGTGTGTGTGTGTGGGTGTGTGTGAGCTTGTTCATTAATCATTATTTTTTGATAATCTGATATCTTGTGCTAATCATTTTGACACCCTTTTCCAGTGTCAAAATCTGTCAAATGACCATCTTGATAAGCTCTTCTGGTTTAACTCTCTTCCAAGTTTGCAGCATTCACAGGAGAAAAGTAGAAAAGGCCGGTGGTTTTATTCCCATTTTAGAGACACAGGAACCTTTCACTATGTGAGCCAGGGGAAGCATAATTCATCTTAATCACTGAACTTGTCTCATGTGATGACATCCAGAAGCCCTTCTTCCCGGGACCTCATTTACTTTGAATATAAAATCGGGGTCATGGTGTTAATTCCTTGCTCTTAAAACACAGGCCAGCGTCAAGGTCCAAGTATAAAAAGGGAGATATAACCCAAAATGCATAAAGCGGTAGCCACAGAGGAGGCTAGAGTTTAATATGGAATGCTGAAAATATCCCAAGTCATGTGCAAGACTCCCAGGTCTGCAGGGGCGTGATGAAATGCGGAAGATGAGGGACTAAATGGAAAATGCCCGACTCCATTTATTTAAGTAAAAAGACTATGAAGTACAGAAAATATAAGTGAAAAGCTGGTCCATTACAGGATCCTATTCCGAGCTCTATTCTTGCCATCCCCCTTTTTGACCTATGAAATCCCCTCCTGTTCCTCTCTTAAATTCTACTTTGGAAGCTTTAATTCTCATTTTATTTTCCTTTTCTGCTTGTAATCTGTGTCCTTCCACAGCTTCGCACCCCTCTCTTCCAGCAGGCAGACCCACCCCTTCTGTTCATCCTTTCTCTCTAACAAGCCTAGACTGACAATTTTGCCAATAGTTTTCATATATAATAACTTAAGTGCATCACTTTTCTGCAAACATGTTATCATTAGAGTTCAATTCTTCTGCTCCTAGCCTTTGTGCCGGGTAAATACATTCCTTTGACGTGTGTTTTGGAAGATGGCTCTGTTTTATGCATATGTGCCATTAGTGCCAATTGCATAAAGCAGAAACACAAATTACCTGCATTCTGCAGACATATCTAATAACCTAGACACCATGGGCTGGCATTCACTGCAGCCTCCGCCTCGACGCGCGAGCCTGAAAGGGGAACACCCAAACTGCCTGTTAATTTGAAATGTAGGGAAAGTGCTGTAGGCACCGAATGGCAAGTTTAGGGACGCTGTGGCGCGGCATCATCGTGTTCTGAGCGGTGCCCTGGGCGGGAGCCCTCACTCAGGAGCTCCAGAGAGATGGCTGGGTGCCAGACTCTGCGGGGAGATCTGGGACTGGGGACCTTCGGACCCTGCCAAGGCTGAGATTAGTGTTAAAGGTACCCCCGCTGGAGAGGAGCCCGAGCGAGGTAAACAACAGGGGAGACCAAAGAGGGGCGCCTCCTGGTGTAAAGGACACCTGGAGAGGTTGTGTGGGTTTTTCCCAATGTAGTGTTCTGCAAGATTCTCTTCCAACTGCTTTTATTTAGGCAACTCTGTAGTCAGCAAATCAGCCTCCCCTGGGGCTGTTAAAGTCAAATCAACAGGGTTTTCATGGGAACAAATATTTATAACAAAGAGCCTGGGCTCCACCAATGCCACCTACCGCCAGACTTCATGAATTTGTTCAGGGAGCCTAAAGATGGGCGTCCTCTGTCCAGGAGGAAGGAAACCAGGGTCCCCTCCCTATATGGGCGCTGGAGCCTTTAATTCTGTGGCCTGGAGCTGCCAGGGACAGACATCAGCAGGTTTCAGCAGTGTAGCCTCAAAAGGGCCAGGCACATAGCTGACCGGGAGACGCAACCTGTTGTGTCCAGAGCGGGGCCTTCTGCAGGACTGCAGCCTGCCTTTCCCACGGCCCCTTCCTGCTCAGTCTCCCTCTAGAGCTCCTCCCTCGGCTGGTTGGTGCTTCTTTAAAGACACTCAATCTGAACCCTGCTTGGAATTTCTCCAAGTTTGGAGCGTGTCATAGTGCTGCTCAGAATTGAATTAGTGGTGCCTATGATACACACGTACACACACACGCACACACACACATGCACACACGCACACGCACACTCACACACGCACACACACACATTCATCCAACAGGAAACAACAAAGAACCCAAAAGAATGGGAAAACCTGTCTCTATGTTTTCTCCTCTCCTTTTAAAAAATATTTTCCTTATGTTTTTCCTCTCTGGCCTTCTATGATTTTTCTCTTTCTCTCCTGTGCCCTGTCCTGTCAGCCTCCCTCTGTCTCCATCTTGACTCCCCCGCCTCCTTTGCTTCTTTCTTTCTCTTCTCTCATTGGTAATAAGGCTGCTCAGCTGCTGGAGGGTCAGTGCCGCATATCACCGAGGGATCAGTGTGAGGGCCACATTGACAAGGAAAGCTGTCATCAAATTTTACAGCTTCATATAAAATGCACTGTCCATGGCAAGGACAGAGAAGGGGCTGGAAGGGCACAGGGGTGGTTTGGGGAGAAGCGGGGAGACAGAAGAGAGGATCTTGAATAGGTGAGGGGGGAGGTAAATCTTTGAGCTTTCCACAAAAATGCATTCATGGAGACAAATCTGCTCTCTCTCGTAAACCCAAACATGCCCCCAGAAGGCTCACTAGGAGACCCATCAGTTAATAAGAGCTTCGGTGATGTGATGTGTGTATGGTCCATTGTACAGAGCCTCGGAGAACACTGCTCGAGCCCTGGGAGCACAAGGGAACCAGGGCAGGGTTATGGGTGTGACTTGCGGTCATTCTTCCTGTGGTCCTTTCCATAAACAACGTCGTGTGCATGTCTAGGATGCCCCTCAACAGGTATCTGTGTACCTGCCACAGGACCACTGAGGCTCAGCAGGGAGGCCCCTGTCTTACAGGCATTAACAACCTGGGTGGGCAAGCAGGCCAGCCCACATGAATCACTTAGAAAGGCACAGATGACGGTTCATTACCCAGACTGAAGTTCCTGCCTGCCCAGGTCCTTCCCCCAACTTCTGTTCTGTCTATAGGACCTTTCACAAGTCAGAAACTAGGAGGCAGAATAAGCCCTTGCTAGGTAGACTCTGGCTCTCGTGGAGCGAGACCACCAGAGGCCCGGTCCCTACTCTGTACCTTACTATGTGACCTTAAGCAATTTAGTAGGCTTCACTTTCCTCGTGTGTAAAATGGAGATATTTTTGACGTTTCCCTCACAGAGTGGTTGTGCAGATCAAACAAGACAAAGTATGTCAGGTGCTTACTTAGCACAGTGGCTGGTGCATGCTGGTGATCAATACGTTAACTGTTATTACTATAGGGACACCTGGGTGGCTCAGTCGGTTGAGTGTCTGCCTTCGGCTCAGGTCATGATCCCAGGGTCCTGGGATTGAGCCCCGCATCAGGCTCCCTGCTCCAGTGGGGAGCCTGCTTCTTCCTCCCCCTGCCCCCTGCTTGTGCTCACTCTTGAACGCACTCTCTAAGAAAAAAATAAAATCTTAAAAAAAAACTATTACTGTGCCACACACCTTCATTCCTTGTCTCTGCCTCCTACCTTGATTATTCAATCTGTTCAACATCCCTAGTCTCTGTCCCCCACCTCCAGCCCTGGGGCCCTACCCTACCTCATGCCTTGGCAAATGATGGTCTTGTAAATGCGGTCTCTGCTTCTCCTCAACCCGCTCTCCCGCGGGCAGCGATGGTCTCAGAAAACAGATCTGTGTATATTCCTGTCCTGTTTGAAACTCTTTGTACCTGCAGTCGTATTACAGATTCCTTAGGGCAACAACAAGGAAGGCCCTTCATGAAAATGCCTTTGCTTACTCGCCCCAGTTTTTTATACATCTGTTTCCTACCCAAAGCCTACTCTCCAGCCATTCTCAATATGGCCCTCATCTTCACACAACAGGAAAATCTGCAGAACTTCTTTTCAATACTGGTGGGGGTAGATCTTTATTTATAAAATGCGGTTTCAAACATCTACAAGTGTGCGGCGCCTGGGGGGGCTCAGTCGGTTAAACATCTGCCTTCTGCTCACTTAGAGATCCCAGGGTCCTGGGATCGAGCCCCCACATTAGGCTCCCTGCTCAGTGGGGAATCTGCTTCTCTCTCTTTCTCTCAAACAAATTCAAAAATCTTAAAAAAAAAAAAAAAAAAGAAATCCACAAGTGTGCCTCATATACCTTTCAAGCCATGCAATAGGCGGGTACACTGTCCTGTTCACCTTTGTGTGCCCAGCCCCTAGCACACTGACTGTCACACAGTAGGGATACAAAACAGTCGTTTTGGTGACTGACTGAATAAATAAATAATGTTTCCCTTGAGGCCTGAGGAAGTTAGACTAAGTCACCTGTACCCACAGGACTTGGGGAAGTAGAAAACGGTATAGCGTGCTGGTAGGTAAGTAGGTGCAGACAGAGATTGGGGTCCAGGATGGGGAGAGATGTGTGGGCTGTTGGCAGAGGAGGGAACACAGCCCAGAAAGGGGGCAACGTCCCATATTATAAGTATCTCAAGTCCCCAGGAGCACTGCTGGTTGATGTGAGGGAGTGGGGGGCTGAGTAGAAGCCGGGGTCCGGCTCTCTGTGTAGAAAGAGCCAATATATGTGGATGAGAACAGAAATACAAACAGCCAAGATCAAGAGGACCCTGAATCCATCAATTCTTCTAGAAGAAAAGTTGGATGGATCAAAATTGTCGGTACAAAAGCGCAAGGAACAATAGCAGGGAGATAGAGTGTCTCTGTACCCAGCTGTGGTGAGTGACTTCCTAGTAGCCAGGTGCTGAGTTACAGGGACAGTACTGAGGGTGACAAGGGACGCCAGCCCCACTTATTCACGGTGAGAGACGAAGGAGGCTCTTTCTTTTTCTCCCTTCTGTCTCCCCTTCTTCTCTGTGATAGATGGGGACTGAGCTGTTTGCGGTGTGCCGAGGCTGACAAAATGAGGCGATCGGATTGGAAATCAAAGCTCTCACCATGGCTGGCGGTGTGCCGGGACTTTGCAGCTACCTCCCGTGGCGGGGGCTGGCGCAGGGGGAGGAAGCAGCTGCTTCAGTTTCCCCCTCGGAGTTGTTTGGGGTTTTACTCTTATTTCTCCCAAGAGGAGAGGAGCTGGGGAGGGTAGCCAAGGCAGCAAAGAAAGAAAAGGAGAAAGAGGGCAAGAATTGCAATGCATGAGGAGAAAGAGCCGTACAAAGGGACCAGGGGAGAGGGGGGCAATCGGCAGAGGAAAGAAGCCTTCGGAACATTTCTTTTCCTGCTTTTCACGGGTTGTGGACTTTGCATCCTGTCTTGTAGCCGGCTGCCCCTCATGTGTTGCCAGAGGTGCTCTCTATGATCTGTAAAAGGTGGTTGAACTTAGATTCCCGCATCTGCTCCTTTGACAGGTTGGGAAACTGAGGCACAGCACACTCAGGGCACTTTGACTTGCTCATTTTTGGTTCCTATTCTCATTCCTTTGTCCTGAAAATTCCAGAAAGTATCCCCACCTTCACCTTACAGGATGAAAAATGTATTTGTTTCTTTGCTTTTCTGACCCCTTCTCCTACCGCAAACTACCCCACAGGGTCCCTGAGGCTGAGTCTTGTGGGTTGACTCTGCCCTCTGCTGGATCAAAAGGTGGAGAATGAGGTAGAAAAGGGGACTTCTTCCAGAAAATGTACCCTGGCATGCTTCCCAGGAAAGTCTTCGGTTAAAGCAACCTGAACCCTAAATGAATACAGCTCAATATGCCTGTGATGTATTAATATCCTGATAAGCTGGTCAGAATGTGTTTCCAAATAGACCTATTACCTAAGTGGCAATAAGTACCTACCATCTCTCCCCTCTCTGTGGTTTATACATAGAGAAGGATCTATAGCGTATGATCCCAGGGCCATGCAGACAGAGTTTTGGCAATTCTGACCTTCAGACTGATGCGAAGTCCTGAGCTCCTTATAACACAGGTCCCCCGTGACATTCACATCACATGATTGTGCCCTTTGCCTGCCATTTTAATGACTTTCTATTTTGTTTTACAACCTGCAATCTGCTGCATGTCCTGGTCAACAGTATCTATCTTTTCTGCTGTTGTTTGCTGCCTTGGATGCTTTTATGGGCATTGATTCCCTTCACTGGTTCCCCAAAGAGGTTCTTTTCCTTGAGCCAGAGCGTCATTCCAGCGGATTACAGTGTCTGCCACTCTGCGCTCCGATTTATTGCCATCCTGGGTTTTATCCTCTCCTACACTTGCAGCCAAGCCTCATTCATTTCGTTTTCTGGGGCGAGCAGAATGGAAGAAGTTGCTATTAATAGGAGAAAGGATGTCATGCCGGCAGGCTTAGTGATGTCTAAGTTTATGGTCTGCAAGTTCCAGGACCTAGCTCTGGCCTAGATCCACCTTTCTTTTTCTAAGTGACTGAACCAAGCAGGATTCTCACAAAGGAAGTGACCCCCTGAGAGTTTCACACTCTTTTCAGGCTTTTGGGGACACACTATGTTCTTGCTTTGGGCAAGCTCATCCATATGTCCTCCACTTTCCCCTGATTGTGACCATCAGTTTGCCTTTAGAAGAAGGTGGGGTGGGGCTGTAGATGAAGGCTGGGTACAGAGGGAGGGGCCAGAGGGAGAAGATGAGAAGCACATGACAAATGACACCCCAGGTCCTTCTAGTGTGGTTTGCTTTTCAGGTTTCCCAGACACAAATGCATGTTAATCCAATTGAGATCACTCCACAGGTTTTATTTACTTTGATAAACATGTTTACTAATTATGTATCACAAATCAAATAGTAGAGCAATTTCTAAACAATGTCCTACACGTAATAAATGTCTTTTGCATATGCATACAGAATGTTACATATCAACTGTCGCTTCCCTCACGGGAACATTTAGAAGCTACTCAGGGAACAAAGAGCAAAATGACAGAGCTGCCTTCCTGGGGACAGGTCTCAGCTCATGGTGGACTGGTCCCAGGCTGTATAGATGTATCTCTCCTTCTTACAGGAACTGGATCCGCAGAGCATCTTCCAGTGGGTTTTAGTTGTGGGTCTTAGTTGGAGGAGCTCCCCCAGTCAGCCGGACATGCCAGGAGGTCCTGCAGGTATAGAGAGCTGGTGAAGGTCAACAGCACTGAGGACAGGGCTGGCAGGTATCCCTGGGCACGGGTTGATGGTATTGGTCATAGAGGATGTCTCTTTATAAAGTGCACCTGGGAAAACACAATTTGCAAAGAAGCAGCATGTATGTGGGGGTGGGGTGGTGGGTAGAGTCTATTTGGCCATGTATTCTAGAAGAGAGGTGTGGAGGTCTTCATATAGGGATTGGTATCCCAAACTGCATTCTGAAAGAGGAGTACTGTAGAATGCACATGTCTGGGTAAGAAATGTCATTCCTGGGCGCCTGGGTGGCTCAACTGGTTAAGCGACTGCCTTCGGCTCAGGTCATGATCCTGGAGTCCCGGGATCGAGTCCCGCATCGGGCTCCCTGCTCGGCAGGGAGTCTGCTTCTACCTCTGACCCTCCTCCCTCTCATGCTCTCTGTCTCTCATTCTCTCTGTCTCAAATAAATAAATAAATAATCTTTAAAAAAGAAAAGAAAAGAAATGTCATTCCTATTGGGTTTCCAATGATAGTTTGGAGCCAACTTAGAGGGTAGTTTTCCAGTCTCTTTCACATGTATTGATCTAAAGTGTTTGGCTTTGCCTCTCCAAGAAGATAACAGAGGGATAGCAAACAGACCCCAGGGGTCTGTCCAGGTCTTGCTGTTTCTAAATGAGCCCTTCGATGAGGACTCAGGGAAACCTGACCTAATCACTTATATCCTCTGCGTTCCTATCCTCACTTTTAAGAGAGGAGAAACAGAACTTAAGATGGAATTCCTAAATACAGACCTTGGGTGGGTTTTCCATGCCTGCCTAAAAGTAGTGTCAGCTTTGGATCAATCTACTGCTTTCTGTCTGCTCTACGTCTAAGTCATTGAAGGAAAGACTTGGTAGGAAATGAAAAGTGGATTTTTGTTGTGATTGACCTGCTTTTCTTTCAACACACACACACAGTAGTCGCCTCCTCCCTCCACCGGTCATTTCAATTTGTTCTTCATATGGCTGTATTAGAAAGACAAGGAAAAAGAATGTAAAGAGTATGAGAGGTACCAAGAGTATATGGCCACAACTCTGGAAGACAGTGTCAGTGATGCTGAGACAGTGGTATGTCTTGTCCCACCCTTTCCTTTACCCTATTCTTTTTCCCTTTTCCTGAATTTTCTGGGGCAGATTATTTATTAAGAACAACCTTAGCTCCTGTGGATAAAGTATTGCCATTCATTTTCTCTTTGGGTGTTCATTTTCTCTTTGGGTGTTCTGCTGATCATTGAACATTTTTAACAGGTTTTAATGAAGCTAAAATCCTATTCTTAAGGAGAAGAACCTAATTCCAGAGACTGCTAGGACTTGGGGAGTAAGAGACTTGTTTCAACACTAAATATTCTCAAGAGAGAGGACCCCAGAGGTGACCAATAATAGGAAATCATCTTGGCAGACAGGACCACTTGCATATAGCGATCATTTGATGAGTGGGGCAAGAGGAAAGAAACAGAGCTCAGTTACGAGAACTGGTGAGCTTTGTTTAGGAGATGCTAGGGGATGCCATATAAAGTCACAAGATTTAAGAGTGGAATGTGTTTCCCAAGTGGAAGGAAGGGGAAAGAGCTACATTTTCATCTCTCTGACTTTTTTGTGCTTTTCTTGATAATTTCAATGAAAGGAGCAATCATGTTGCTAATTTTATTCCATGCATTTAAATTCTAATTAATATTATTTGATCCTCCTGTGTCCTGCTGAGGTGAAAGAAAATATGCTCCTTTACACTTTCTCCCCTCTTTCTCTCGAGAATTTGCATAAGAAGTGAAGTCATGTTTGCAGTAATTGGCATCCTTGCTCTCACAATTCTACTCCACTTTCTATTCTAACCTCCTAACCTGTCGTCTCTCTGTTCACCTTGACAAAGAAAGGAGAACTTAAGGGTTTCAGACAGCTCTGCCCATCACAGAATGGGGAAGACATTACGAAGGCACAGACAGCAGACCTGGGAAGTCACGCAGAGTGATCACTTCGTCTTGTACAGGTGAGGGAACGGACGTCCAGGGAAGTGAAATGACTTGCCTACAATCACACATTTCGTAGTCCTGGGTCTGGGGAGAGAGCTTTGTCTCTCCATCCGCCTTTGTTTTGATGATTCCATGAGATACAATGATATGTGGAAGGACTTTGGGTGCTGTCATGCACAAGGAAAGTTGGAGCTCTTATTTGTCTGGTTAATTAACAAAATGCTTTCATGGAATATCTGTTGCATCCATCCTTCTTGTTTTGCAAGCGTTTGTGGGGACTGACCCTCGGCTTGGTGACTTCTGGGTATCGGGGCTCGCCCGTGCTACACGTGTAGGCATGTCAGGCTCCTGGCAGCCTCGCACGAGTAACCATGGAGAACAGTTGGAGAGATTCCAGTGTTTGGGTTGTGCCTGGGGCCAGCTATTGTCTCAAAGACACCTGGTTTAGGATAGATGCCTGCCGCAGTGTGCCTTCACTTCCAGCAACAGATATTTACGAACTGACAGTGATAATGGGCTAGGGTACCATGGTAACAGAACTGGTCTCAGGGGGAGGCAGTCAAAAAAATAAAGATAAACAAAATACATCGGTCCTGCCTTCCTAAGTGCCATGCGGCTTGGTAGGTGATGTGGCAGAGGTGTGTAAGGCGCTGGGGTGTGGGGCTGTCAGTGCAGGTGTGGTACAGCCGAGGCAGCCTTCTAAAGGCAGGCATGTCGGGGGTGATGAGGGGGCAAGGGGTGTTCTAGACAGAGGGGACTTCATGTGACACGGTTTGGAGTCATGGCAGGGCATGCAGCATTGAGGAATCTGCAAGAAAACTGCAATCACATGCTATGATGTGGTTCCTGTGCAAGGTGATGGGTCTAGATGAGGCCAGGGGCATCCCAGTATGTCGTTCTGTAATGTTGTAGCTTCATACTAAAAGCCGTGGGAACCACTGAAGGGTTTTGAACAAATGAGTCCAACAGTTCTGCTAGAAAAGAGGCAGCAAGAGGATTAGCTTAGAAGGGTTACAACTGGAGCCAAGAGACCAGTTAGGGGACCCTGGTGCTACCCACCATCCAGATGAGGCCACATTGGATCCCCCACTTCCTGGGCTTCTGAGTGAGATTAGGGAATGATTTGAGTTTGCTGTTGAAGGGTCAAGATCAGGGAGTACTTATTGCGGAGAAAGAACTAGCTCTCCTACAGCGCAACTAGAATCCCTTCCTACGGAGATCACTTAATAGAGAACACCACCAAAGGCATGGAGAGTTTCTGTAAAGGACTTGGATAATTATTTGCCCAATGCTGGGTGCAGAAATTACTGCAGAAGTGCCTGCGAGACAGCCCCAGCTCTCGGAGGACTGATTCCGCTGGGTGACAGCTTTGCATCTGCACCCTCCCCTCCATCTGCGGTCTCACCATGAGGGCAGTGCCTGGCTTCCTGCCAGCGTCGGGACATGGGCCAGAGTGAAGGACCCTCTCTGCAGGGTTTCCTGCTTCGGGTTCCAGGGTGAGCGCTGTACTTTCAGGGCTAATATCGGGCCCGTTCTTTAGTGTGTGCCCACTCTTTGTCATTCAGCTGCCTGTGCAGCTCCCCTACTTTCTCCCAGTTAAGTCACTGTTCCCTTCTTTGTATCATAAGCTCCAAAAATACAGAGAGTAAGGAGTATGCCTTGTCCTGAAGAGTGAGCACCGCGTCTCCACAGGCCTGGAAGCACCGTAACGAAATGTTTAACGTTGAGCAGGGTGACGTAGGCATGCATTTGGTTCAGTGGGGGCAACTGCATTTTTACATGGAAGATTTGTAATTTTTAAAAATCATTAATACCTCCCTGTTCTTTAGAGTCCTTTATATGCTTCCTGAAATACCTGCTTTGACCCTCATGACAACCAAGAGTTGAGTGGGCAGACACATTTTTTCCCCCTTTGACACATATGAAAACTGAGTCACACAAAGTCTGAGGACTCAGGCTTGTCACGGGAGATGAGATAATTAAACAAGGACCCAGCTAGTTCGACTCCATGGAAATTAGGCCAAAAGCTCTGGGCATGATTACTGCTTCTCTTAAATATGAACATGTAAGCTGAGGTTATATCAGATAAAATATACTAATTCATGGCAGCTTCCAGATGGTAGAGATCTTGTTAAAATCTGAGTAACACCCAGTGTATTGTCAGGCTTTCGGGATGTTCATTACAGATTCTCTCTTGGAATCCACTAACCCCAGAAATCATTAATTTTTTTATCTTGGTTTAAGGAATTGGGAGATGCAGATTCTTATCCCCGATCATTCTTGAATAGCCATAGGCTCGTGCATGAAGTAATTGTATAGATTTAACTTCAAACTCTTACCCATAGGGTGGCAGACCATCTCTCAGGTCCCTCTGAGCACCAAATTTATATTTGTTTGTAAAGTTCTCAGCAAAAGCACCACTTCTGCAAGGCTTGCCCTGACCCCTTAAACGAGAGAAGGTTCCTGAACACCCACCTATTTTCTGTTTAACACCCCGTAGTATCCTTTCATACGAGACTCACATTTCATGATAATCTGTTTTCTTTACCTCTCTTCTGCATGAGCAGAATGTCTGTCTGTGTCTGTCTTGTTTGTCTCGGTATCACATTAAGTGCTTAACACAATGTATGGCCCATAGTAGGTGCTCAGTGAATATTTGTCAGATAGATAATTCAGTAAACCTATTCTTGCACACCTCAGTTTGTCCCCATCTTTGGAGTAACAGCTAGACGTGAAGGGCCAAGAATGAGAAGGAGAAGGATAAGCCTGGGGATAGGATTCTTGGGTTACAGAAGGGGGAGAGTCCTGTGATTCACAGATGGCTCTTAACACAGTCCCTCCCGTCAGCCTGGTTTAACTTGATCCCATCCGTAAGAGAACATGTGTTCAGATATCTGACGCATGAGTAAGACCCAGCGTAGTTGGGAAGGGAAAACCTTCTTGAGAAGAGGACACCTCAGCATTTACATTGTTTCTGGCAGTGGCTGGCTCCCCACATCCACTGTCTTCTCTCTCCATCATTGCTCCCCAAAGTGATTTTCATCATGCCAGCAGCGCCCCCAAACCCCTTAAATAGCAGCTCTAGGCCCTCTCCAAGCAGACTGCAGCCTTCCTGCTTATGCTGGCTTCCTCTGATCCCCACAGAGTCCCTACTTGTATCAGACCAGACCCTAAACATCTGACCCTGTCTCCACCTTCCTGTCTTTAGACTCCATTTTTTTCTTCTTTTTTTTATTATGTTATGTTAATCACCATACATTACATCATTCGTTTTTGATGGAGTGTTCCATGATTCATTGTTTGCGTATAACACCCAGTGCTCCATGCAGTACGTGCCCTCTTTAATACCCATCACCAGGCTAACCCATCCCCCTACCCCCCTCCCCTCTAGAGGCCTCAGTTTGTTTCTTGGAGTCCATAGTCTCTCATGGTTTGTCTCCCCCTCCGATTTCCCCCCCTTCATTTTTCCCTTCTTGCTATCTTCTTTTTTTTTTTTTTAACATACAATGTATTATTTGTTTCAGAGGTACAGATCTGAGATTCAACAGTCTTGCACAATTCACAGCGCTCACCATAGCACATACCCTCCCCAGTGTCTATCACCCAGACACCCCATCCCTCCCACCCCCTACCACTCCAGCAACCCTCAGTTTGTTTCCTGAGATTAAGAATTCCTCATATCAGTAAGCTCATATGATACATGTCTTTTTCTGATTGACTTATTTCGCTCAACATAACACCCTCCAGTTCCATCCACGTCGTTGCAAATGGCAAGATCTCATTCCTTTTGATGGCTGCATAATATTCCATTGTATATATATACCACATCTTCTTTATCCATTCATCTGTCGATGGACATCTTGGCTCTTTCCACAGTTTGGCTATTGTGGACATTGCTGCTATAAACATTGGGGTGCATGTACCCCTTCGGATCCCTACATTTGTATCTTTGACTCCATTTTCTTCGTATGGAGAACACCTTCTCACCTTTTCTCCATTTATGCAGATGTATTTGTGATTCCGCACGAGCCCAGGGTTCCTGCCTCTGTGAGATCGCCAGTACCACGCTTCCCCGCCCCCCATCCCCCCCCCCCACACACCTGAAATCCTCACCAGCTGTCGCCTTCAGTACTTACACCTACCTAGGTGTCAGTGTCCCTAGATGGCCCTGACTCTCCCTTGCTTCTTGTTGGCTTCCCGCTCTCCCTGGCCCCACCTCCTCTCTCTGGAGCCCACCCCCCCCGCTGCCCACCCAGTGCCTGATACAGAGCTGTCTGCATCCCTCTAGCACCTTCTTGCAGCCTCTGGAGCATTGCCCTTTCCTTCAGAGTTTCTCCTTCTGATCACAAAAACTTTGTGAGAATTACAAATAGGGCTGTCTCAGTTCTGGAGCCCCAGAAGCAGGCCCTGGAGATGGGAAGTTTGTGTTGAAGTGACTTATTAAGGAAGTGCTCCCAGGAGAAGTGCTCCCTTATTAAGGAAGTGCTCCCAAGTGAGAGAGTGGGAGAAGCAGGGCAGAGAAGGGCAAGAAGCCAAGGAGAGGCTCAATTTCAGGCAAATATCCACGAGTGCGGCTTCTGTTGGATGTGCAGAGATGCTGGCAAGTACAGAGAGCAGCTTCCCCACTCCTCCCCAGCCTGCTGCCAGCTGCCCCGGGGGGGTCACACGCTCCCAGACTCTTCCAGCTCTGTGAGTGAGTGCAAAGGGGCTGTGTGGCCTCAAGGCAGCCCTGCAGAGAGCCCCAGATGGGGACTGTTCAAAGAAGAACCACACAGAAACCTGGAGAGGTACAGAGATAATAAAAGGAACCCGAGGGAGCTGGACTGAACACTGGGCCATTTCCTGCCCAGGTGGGGACATTACAGAGGATCCAAGACCCAGGGACCCAGGCCCTGCTTGCTGCCTCCCTTCCTCACCATGTTTCAGACCCCCATGACAGGCTGGCACATCTCTGCTCTGGAGACCTGGTCAGACCTGAGCCCGGAGACCCCTTTCCTCTAGGAATTCAGGCAGAACAACGGGTATGTCCTTCCCTTAGGTGAACACACCCGGGAGACATTTTTCTAGGTCTTCTGACCTAGGAAAGGTATTTTTAAGGCTTCGCACCATCCTTGGTACATGAGAAAGATGAAATTGGCTAAGAGTGCCCATTGGCCCCTCTCCCTGCATCCCGGTGCCCCACCCCCTGCACGCCTCCCTATAGCCAACTTCCGTTTATGATAGAGAAGGGGAGAGGGGAGGGGAGGGCGCCAACGCTGGGCCACAGACTCCTCGAACAATAAACCAGTGTGCGAGATCAGCACTCCACTGAGAGGGAGTTCCTCTACCAGACACCTGTCACAGGACAGATGAAGAAATCGGACAGAAAATATGAAAATGGTGAGGCCTTCCACCTGGGCAGTGAGGCCTCAGCCACGGCTGTTCCTTCCACGGGGAGCTTTCGTCTTTCTAGGGGATACGTCCTACCCCCCTAGGTACTGCATCACATAGATTAGCTATCTGGAGAGGTCCAATGAGCTCCTCTCCACTTAATTATTTTTACATTTCCTTGTTGTAGCGGCCACTGTTTTTCTGGACCCTGGGGACCCTTTCTCTTCACAGGCCAGCAGAGGATGGGCATGCGGAGCAGATGGTTCTGTTCCTCTGTTCCAACTTTGTCCCAGCCTCTCAGGTGGTGGCGGTGGCACTGTGTAACCTGGGAGGAAGCCCGCCTGCTAACCGCTGCCCCTGGCTCCCAGGTGGGCCCTGGGCAGTCACTAGACACACAGTGGTGCTGCCAAGAGGGGAAAGAAAGTGTGGCCAGGGTCATTTAGTGAGAAACCAGAGAAGGCGCCTCCAGCCCAGGAGCTCTGTTTATCATTTGGGGATTCTAGCAGTAGCTGGCCTGTTCTTTCTTCTGGTGTGCTGTGGGAGCTGGAGGTAGAAGACTGTCTCTTCTGGCCTCAAACTGGATTGCTTTCGTTCTGCACACCCCCACCTCCCCCCACCCCCCCAACACAGGGTCATGTGTGTACACAGTCTCGGGGCTGAGGACCAGGTAGAAAGGCAACCTGTTGCTGACTGGTCAGAACTGCCTGGGTGTCGCCTTCACACTCGCTGGCAGGAAGGAAGACGTCAGCTGCCATTGGTCTAGGATGTAGTTTTGGCCTCCTAGGCCATGAGGTTCTTCCCATCCTGAGGGTGTTCAAGCCCGAACTAGAAAGCAGTCTTCATCGGTGATGGGAGGGGTGCTGGAGGCAAGATCCAGGCCTGGAAGAGGGACTTGGAGTTGTCCCAACAAGGAATTGGAGTTGGAGCTAGTCCCAGAGTGACCCACGTGCTGACTTCACCTGAGGCTGACTCCACGGCAGAAGGTCTGCCAGACTGGTACATCTTTCTTAGCCACTGCTGATCCTGGGTTTGGGAGGAGGTGGGTAATTCAGACCTTTTTTCCAGCATGGCACTGCATCTCTCATATGTATTGTTCATCCCACTTTACTTGAGTGAGTCCTGGTTTTCCCAGTGTCATTGTGAAAATTGTCTGGACTGGATAATAGTTGTGTGCTCCCTATTTATACCTTGCCAGTCTGGGTCCAACTTCTTCAGAATGAAGCTCCATCGTGGGTGCAAGCTTTACATGGACCAGCTGGTGAAGGCTAGAATAGGAGACAAAGAAAGGAAGCAAAAAGATTGCAGACAGATTCATTTCCTAGAATCACATTTCTTTCCATGCTGGGAAGGGCCACCCACTGGAAGACAAAGAGATAAGATCAATTTTGGTGCCTTTTATAGCCATTGGTAATTTTCTGAGGTAGCCACTGCAAAGTTCTTCACTTTGGTTCTCTGGTTCTTCTCGTCTTCAGGATAAAGTAAAAAAAAAAAAAAATCTTTCACACAGAGTAGTGCGCAGTCTACCTACAAAAGTCAGGGTTCCTGCAGGGAAAAGGGATGGCATGCTCAAATCGAGTAATTTGAGGAGAGTTTAATAAAGTGGATATTTGCCAAAGTGTAGGAAAAGTGCAGGGGGAGTCAGGACCACAGGACTAGTACAGGAGGGCATCATTAACACCTGCAGGGCTGGAGGGATAAAAAGGAGGGGGTCACAGTTCCCACCAGAGAGTGAGGGCTGTGTGGAGAGGTCCACTGGCCACAGGCTGTCATCTTTGATAGAGCGATTTTGAACACCTGTGGCAGCCTCTATCCTACCTCCTCCACCCCGTCTCCTGCCACTGATTCTCATCAACCAAATCCAATGGGAAGCTGGAGGACAGGGGACTCTATTGATGTGACCCACATTGGTCAGTCTGCGGTGGATCGAGGGGACACAGAATAGCAGTACACTCACTGGCCTCATTTCCCCTAACTTTTCTCTTCTGCCAAAGCCACAGACCCCATTGAGTCCAAATTTCCAACCTTCTGCAAACATGCCAGGAATTTTTAAAGCTCCAATGTGCTTTGCTCATTTTCTTCCCTCTGCCTGAAAGGCTGTGCCTGCCATCTTGTATTTAGCAAGTGCCTTCTCACCTCAACGGCCACCCTGACTCTCACAAGATCCAAATTGTCCTGAAAGTAATCAGGAGTCCTGGGAATAAAGAAACAAATATATACTTCCTGCCCTCCCAGACTTCACCTATCACAGGAAAAATGGACCATAAACAGAAATACACACCAGGATAAAAATATGTCTAGAGATCATTCATAAGGGATTAAGCATTTTTGCAGAGGAGAGATAGTGAGGATACAAAATAATATTTAAAATTGGCCTTGATAGGGGATAGGAATTTGTCTAACACACAATGAGGAAGGGCATTCCAAATACAGTGTGTTACTGAATCCTACATGCGAACAGAGTGCTCAGGTAACAGTAAGAAGTAGTCCAAAATACACGATACGTGTCTTGCCTAAAGCAGTGGGGGTGGAAGGTGAGATGGGGCTTTGCAGGAGATCATTCGCTGAAGCCCAAGTTTCAAATGGCAGATGAAGTCCAGGGTAAATTTCCACTAACTGTCCCTCAGTACTTCTGGGCTCCCTCGCCTAGAGAATGTTGGTTTTTACCAAGGGGTTTAGGGGACCCTCCTCTATGTTTGGACAATTTGGTATATGTCAGGAAAAGGAATGAGGAAAAAAAAAAAAAAAACCTCCTGGCTGTTTGGCTTTGGTAACCTAGGGGAAAAAAAGGCTCTATTGCTTTTGTCCATGGTTGTATGACAAGATCAAAATGATGCATCTCCCACATTGCTACATGCGTGTGACACAGCTATTGAGTAAGGAAATGGCTTGTGGGAGCTGTGGCTTAGAAACGTGATATGACCTACTGGGTAGTCCCAAGCCCCCTTTAGCATCTGAGTTAGCACTGGGTTTTTGCTGCCGGCACAAATCAAAATGTTGTGCCATTCATTTCAGACAAGTCATGGCCCACCTAGCTCAGCAGTTTGTTTTGAGATGGTGCTACTTTATTTGACCTGGACAGGAAGGACAGATGGATAGGTGTGCTTATGGAGAACACTTCTTAGAGGTCCACAAAGCCAAGCCTTCTGGAGTTATCTTCAAGACATTAGAGAAGTAGGAGGTGATAGACTCCACTGTTTTGATGCCCTCAAAGAGTGAGTGTGCATCATTGGAGTTGTGGGCATTTTTTATTGGAAATGCAGGCAGGGTACTTAACCCTCACAGCCTGGGGCTCTTCTGGACACAGGCTCCGTGATCTTTTACTTCTCAGGAGTTTGTGGAAGGTGAGAGATTTTAAACAAAAATTAATCCCTCAACAGATAGTTATTGAATGCTTACTCTGTACTCAACAGGATGTCGTGTAGGGGCACATGAGAAAAGTAAGGCATGGCCCTTGTTTTCAAGAACTTACCCTCTAGTAGTGAAGCAACATCCATGCACGGAAGATGGGAAAGCAGTATATACGATAGATTGTAGAGTCGCATTATTTGTGGAGTTTCAACTACATGCAAAGCAATGCATTTGCGTGCATGGTTCCATTCAATCTCATTAACCCCATGCAGGAGAAAATGTTATTTCCGTTGCAGATGAGTGCAAAGAAACTCAGAGAGGTTCAGAGGGCTTATTGAGAGGCAATAAGCCCAGACCTGGGACTTTGATTCCAGCAGTCTGAGTTCAGAACTTGTCCTCTTGCCCCTGTCTACCTCCTCCCTTAGACTACAGCGACCCGCCAGCAGTGTGAGCTCGCAGGGCGGCATGTGCACAGCTGGGTTTTACCCCTGGGCCTTTATCCTCTCTTCTAAGACTTCTGCTTCTACCCAGGCATGGTATGGACAGTTTTGTCACCTTCATAACTAAGAAAGATTTCCTAGCATGTATCTGTTTTTCTTTTGAATGTTAAGCAAAAACAGTCGTAGTTGAGGGATTCAAGGCCAGTGTGAACTGAATGTTGTTAGTGTTTTTTGTCTCATTATGATCCAAAACAATTTTATAAATATCAACCTGAGTTTAGACTCTAGTAGGGGCAAAATTAGCAACCCCACGAGGGAAGCCTTCTGCAATAAAGAGCTAAGGTACCAGTGATGTCTGAATTTTCAGCAGGTCGGTGATGAAGCATCATGCTTTGTCTGTTTGTTGGTTTCCCCCCAAGAATAGGTCTGGAAGACGCCCATGCCAACTCCATGGGATTGGGTGGCGGTATTTCTCAGCCATCCACATCGCAATGATTCTCTGTGAAGCTTGCAGGGAGGAGCAGGGCACCAGCCAAATGCTCAGAGGAACCAAATTTAGGGGCAGCTGGAGCATTTCTGTGCAATAAGAGGAGATTGTGACCAGGTGCTGTGAAGGGCGGAAGCTCTTATTTTACTATAGTCTCAAGCGTTGCTTGAGACATGTTGCTTTTCAAAAGCAGTTAAAGGACCATTTGATAGAAGGAATGGTTGGATTACCCACTGTCTGGATCCATTATAGTCCTCAGATCTATAGGCAGGTGTGTTTAAGAAAGGCCAAGCCTGGATTTTTCTCTTTCTTCAATAATCCTCTTTATTTCAACACTCTCTTTGTCTGTCCTTAGAAGTTTCCAAGCAGATGCTTTTTCTCTATTTTTCTTCCAATTTCTAGACACACACTCACTGTCTCCTTCCCTTTCTCATTTCCTTCCAGATCCAAAAGTAGCTTGAGGCCCTGAGTTCATACTTTTATGGTTTTATCTCTGCAGCCCCTCATCCTGGGCTTGCTTAATCATTTTTTCCTATTCCTCAATGTATAAATGCAGCAAGTAAAATAAAGCCACTATTCATCAGCAAGAGTTGAAGGACATAGAGGGCTGCATTTTTAGAGCTTTGGCACAATTGGTGTAGCTGCAGAAAATGACAGGTGTGACAGCTTTCTCTGCTGTACACTGTGCTCAGGTGCGAGGTCCAGCATGGGCATGTGTGGCTGGTCTTCTTCTGGTCAACTACACATGAACCTTTTCATCATTAAAGAAAATACATTGCCGATCCATGCAGGCTGCATACTCTGGATGATCTCTGTTCAAATAGACCAGGCTTGCTCTCTTTAAGAAGAAATTTCTCCAAGGAGCAGGGTGCAGACAGACGTACAGACTGATAAGAGCACTGCGGCTCATCAGTGAAATGATAAACAAGCATCTCTAATAGGCTCTATCTGTCTGTCTGGATTCTGCCAGGATATTGCGTAGGTCAGGCCATGGGCTGCCCATGGGGACCACACATGGGAGGAGTTCCACAGACCTGATGGGAAGGGAAGGCCATTTGCACAAACGCTGAAGGCTGATGGCCACTGGCCAGAGGGCTGGAGGATGGAAGCGAGAGCAGCACTGAGGCTGGAGGACAGGAGGCTTTCAGAGTGAAGAGATGTTTGGAGTTGGGGAATTGGGAGTTCCAGGGCTCAATCCAGAAGGCTTAGGTCTGCAAAGGTTGTTTCTCTTTGTATGTCTGGCAGTATGGGTGGAAAGGATGCTTGGATTGGGAGCTAGTGTATCTCAGGAATTCCGGAAAAAGGTGAGAGGCGCGGCACGTGGGTGGCTCAGTCGGTTGAGCATCCCACTCTTGATTTCAGCTCAGATCATGATCTCAGGGTCATGAGACTGAACCCTGTGTTGGGCTCCACACTCACTGGGGAGTCAGCTTGAGATTCTCTCCCCCCTTCTCCCTCTGCCCATCCCCCGGCTTGCTCTCTCCCTCTCAAATAAATAAATAAATCTTAAAAAAAAAAAAAAGGTGAGAGGATTTCAAGGTTTGGGCAGGGCACTTTCAACTCTTTCTGTCTCTCCTTCCCCCTTGCTGGCCTGTCTCGTCCTGACCTGTGACTATTTCCTGATGACAAGTGGCCATCACCAGCTGTACTTGCCTGGATTAGGGAGAGTTGAGTTTGAAGTCTTCCCTACTTCCCATTTAATCATACAGTCAATTACCTTCCTGAAGGACATGAAATACCATGGTGTGTTTGAGGAGTCATTTTGTAGAATTATGTTAAGGGCCATCTCTGCAAAAAAGGGAGCCTGTTGAAGGAATTTCCCACCCCAATCTTCTACCAACTCCCCACCAACCAGGGCATTCTGAGGGAACAATTATGCTTGCTTTTACTTTTTTTTTTTTTTTTAACCTGGGAGAATTGTCTCTTTTGCTTTTTTGTGGAAACTCGATAAATGAGACAGATAGATGGGGACAGGTATGAGGAGGTGACAGTAGTTGGCTGCCAAGTTACCTTTGTGATCCATCTCTGCAGAAGCCGGCGGTAATGCCGTGGAGACTCAGCAAGACTGATATCCAGCAGTGACAGTTTGGACATCTAAACATGACCTTGGATGTGCCCAAAACCACAGCTGAAGCTATGCCAGCTTCTCAGTGTAGTATATCATAGGGGCCGCATAACCGGGTTGGAAATTGTCTGCGTTCGCAGCGTTGGCGTATCTGCAAATGAACATCTTTGGCCCTGGAAGCATGGCGCAGAGCATTGAGACTACTTTGTTGCAGTCAGTTCCCAGTAATTAGACACTCACAGGAAGCCCAGGACAGTCCTCTCGGATTCATCAAGAGGCTGAGATGCCCCCACCGTGGGCATCAAAAACAATTATTCAAGCCTTGTAGAGGGTGTTGATCAGAACTTCCTGCACCACGGCTGGCCATTCCCCTGGTGTCTGGTTCCTTTTTAGCTGCTGGGGGAGCACATAGCTGGGCTTCAGCTCTGGCTTCCCAAAACATACCAATTACAAGGAAGTTCTCTCCCGTAAAGTAATGGAAAACTATTTCAAACAAGGGTTATTTCCTAGTGCCCGCTCGCTCTGTAGCTCTCATTTCACCAGAAACCAGATGTCTAAATTAATGGATTTCAGGATGTGGTCTCCAGATCAGGGAGGGGCCAGCAATCCATACTTTATCAGGGCTTCCAGATGATTCTGACGCACACTGAATTTAAATGTTGGAGGCCGTTGGGGAGGGCTTATAAGGACATTCAAAAACACTGAATTTGAAACAAAATAAAATAAAGCTGGATCTGAATCCTGACTCTGCCACTTAATATCACAGTGATTCTAATCAATTTGGGTATTTTTTTCAATTTGGATATTTTTTAACTTGATTTAACTCCCATCTGTAAACTGGCATTAATAAGTGAACCCACATTTTTGAGATGGTAATGTAGTCTGTATAATAGGCTTGTGTAGCACCAAGCATACAATAAGATGTGTTCAATAAACATTAGCCATGAATATGAATTTCATAGTTTCTCTGCTGGGATCCAAGCAAAATTTATTTTTTAAGGATTTACTTATTTATTTATTTTAGAGAGAGGGAGAGAGAGAGTGAGAGCAAGTGGGGGAGAGTGGGGAGGGGCCAAGCAGAAGAGAAAGAATCTTAAACAGGCTCCGCGCTCAGTGCAGAGCCTGAAGTAGGGCTCGATCTCACGACCCTGAGATCATGACCTGAGCCGAAATCAAGAGTCGGGTGCTCAACCAACTGAGCCACCCAGGTATCCCCCAAGCACAATTTAGAGCAGGGACCACCCTTAAGGTAATTAAGACAAATAACATTTACCAATGTGTTACTAGTAAAGTATGCTCTGGAGTGTGTTGTTCTTCAGGGATTTCAAACCACTGTGGTTCCAAGTCCACATTCCAGGTGAGGCAGCCTGAGAGGAGGAACATTAGGGAAGTCTGTGAGGAACCTAAGGGAAGGAATGGCATCAGGTGCTTCCTCTGTTGGCTGTACTTCTCTGCTCTCATTCACTCTCAGAATATTCTGGGTATTGTCATCAAAGCCAGAGGCAGTCTTGAAGTACATTCTAGACCAGCCCAAACTTTGCATGTACTCTAGTTACCTAGAGATACTATTAAAATGCACATTCTAATTCATTGCATCTGAGATAGGGCCAGAGTTTCTTCATTTCTACCAGGCTACCATAGGATGGTGATCTGCTGGTTTTCTGACCACACTTCCACATAGTGAGGTGCTAGCTCAGTGCTTCCCCACCCTTAAGGTTCATATGTTTCACCTCTAGATTTATGTTACTCAAGGAATGGTCTAGAGTCAGCAACATTGGCGTCACTTGAGAGCCTACTACAAGTGCAGACTCTCAGGACCCACCCCAGACCTACCAAATCAGTGCATGCGTCTTAGTAAGATTCCCAAGAAGCGTTAAGCACAAGAAAGTCCAAGATCCGCTCAGAGTATATATTTTTTCTTTTTTTTAAGATTTTATTTATTTATTTATTTGAGACAGAGAGAATAAGAGAGAGAGAGCACATGAGAGGGGGGAGGGTCAGAGGGAGAAGCAGGCTCCCTGCCGAGCAGGGAGCCCGATGCGGGACCCGATCCAGGGACTCCAGGATCATGACCTGAGCCGAAGGCAGTCGCTTAACCAACTGAGCCACCCAGGCGCCCGTGAGAGTATATATTTTTTCACAGAGCCCTGCACTCAGAAGGATCCTGCACATGGTTAAATGCTCTCCTTTCAATATCTTGAAATTCTTAACAATTCATGAACAATGAGCTCTGCCTTTTCATTATATACTGAGCCCCCCAAATTATGTAGCTGATCCCAGACAAACAGCTCTGCACCAGTGTTTTTCAAACTTTGGTAGGTCTATGACCCAACTGGGCTATTGTTAGAAATTCTTATTTCTGGATACCCAAAGACTAAATCAGTAAGATAGGAGGTGAGACTAAACACCTATAACAAACCCCTCATGCGATTCTGATGCAAGTGGCCCATTCCCTTGATCTTTCCCTAGTAAAGTCATTTCCATCCTGCATTGTCCGGGAAACACAATGAACAGCACAGAACTTGCTGGACACCAGAGCAAAGGTGTTTTTGGTGGAGCAGCTTTCCCTACAGGCATTCTCAGCAAGGCTCCCCACCTGTGCTTGAGTGGCCCTGCAGTGATCCTGTGACATTTACACAAGTACAAGCGGAAAGAAGGCACGATACAGGATATCTCATCTCGAGAGGGACCGCCCGGGGAAGCTGGTGTGCTCAGCGGCAGTTCTTATGTTTTTTATGGTCACAGACCATTTTGAGAACTCAGCAGGGTCAGTCATCCCTCCCACTGAAAAATCCCCCTTTGCACATTCTGAGGAGCGCACGGGACCAGGAATTAGACAGATGTCCTGGCTGAGATATCTGTCACTTCCCAGTCACCAGACAATTCCAAATGGTGGAGTCCTGATCTTTAAAGTAGAGAATGGGTAAGATCATCTACTTCACAGATTTGCTGCAAGAATCAAAAGAGACAGTGTGGATGTAAAAGCATTTTGTACACTGCAAAAGAATGTATAAATTTGAGGCATCGTTATACACACTGAGCTACATTGCTATTTCCAGCATTATAGTTAGGATCAGGACACTGTTTGTGAATTTCGCCTAAGGCCATAGAACATATTTGGTGTATTGAGAGAGGGAAATGAATACAGACAGAGATGTGATTAGGACTTGGCGAGAGAAGCTGGGAGATTTGAAAGTGTAAGGAAAGAGAAGGGAGCTTCCACAATTTGGGGACTCCAGATGCAAAAATAAAAAAGACAAAATCTATTTTTACACGTGCAACCAGTTTTGAGATTTTGGAAAATGCCTTTAGTCTCTCAGTAATTGAACATTTCTGCCCCCGGGTATAATGAAGATAAATAGCAATGGTGGTGGTCCATATTTAGTTTTGACTTCAGAAGCCTTCTGTTGGAATTCGCTATTCTGAGATAATGTTTAGTAGTTAAAATCTGGGTCTCTCTGATCTAGCACATATTATCTGTGTGGCTTGGGAGAAAGATTTAGTTTCTTTGTTCTTCTGTTCCTTTAACCAACAGAACCTTGCTCATAGGGCTGTTATAAGTACTGGATGACTTAGTACTCCCCAAATACCTACAGCATGGGAATCCTCGTGCAAAGGGAGAACTGATGATGTTCTGAGGGTCTAGCCATTCTGGATCTGAAAGATGCCTCCAGTTATAACTATTGAATAGTAATGACGATGGGAGTAGTCCTTTGCTCAGGTGGTTTCAGGGGCACTGAACTGCTCAGGACCCAGAAGTCTCAGATAGCCAGAGCTCTGAGGCTCTAATCCCACAAGATTTCTGCTGCCCAGTTCCAGAAAGTGCCACACATGACAATCAAACAGGAAATATATGTGTGTACATTGGGGCTGGTGGAGGGAGTGTGAAGGCAGGGCATGGTGACAAGTCAAACTAGCGTTGCCAAGAAGACCTGATTCTGATGGTCGGCACTTCCTCTCTGGTTCCTGGACTTACTCGTCTTGTTTTCCCTCCAGGTGCACGATTGACAACCGGGTCACCCGGGTGGCCTGGCTAAACCGCAGCACCATCCTCTATGCTGGGAATGACAAGTGGTGCCTGGACCCACGCGTGGTCCTCCTGAGCAACACCCAAACCCAGTACAGCATCGAGATCCAGAACGTGGATGTGTATGACGAGGGCCCGTATACCTGCTCTGTGCAGACGGACAACCACCCAAAGACCTCGAGGGTCCACCTCATTGTGCAAGGTAGGCGGGGCTTGGCTGGACGGTCTGGGCGGGTGGCTGGGAGAGCCCATGTCGAACCCTTTTCCTGTGATCCTCAGCAGAGATGAGTTCTATTTGTCCATCGGCCAGGACAACAAGACAACTAATTGTCATTTTGCTGTTAGAAGCTGAATTTTGAAATAAGTTTTCCTGTTGAATAGGACTAGGATCTTTTTTTGTTTTGTTTTTGTTCCAATAATATATTTTCTCAGAAAATTATCTTCTAATTATTGCTTTCCTTGGCTTTTTTCTCCTCTTAAGATTTTTTTTTTTTTTAGGTTCCATCCAGTTCTAAGCTTCTTTTATTTTAAGACCCGTGTTTTAGCTTTTCCAGCACTACACACACGCCATACCCTCCCACAGCCTTCAAAGAAAGCAGAGCCCGTCACAGATGCTCTCAACGCCCACCTGGGACACACCCTTCACAGCCACCCGCACTATCTCCAGCTTGCGTGCGTCTCTCATCTCCCAGCCCTGGGTTTCGGATGCCACTTCTCCCTTTTAATAACCTGTGTCTGATTCTCCGTGTTTGGTGGCACCCCAAGTTCTTGCCCCCTCTTTCTGCATCCCCCACCCCCAGCTTTTGAGGCCTGTGTATTGGTTTTGGTTTTGCGTCTCCCTTTCTTCTGCCCTGTCCATGTTTCACAGGCCCTGGGGATGGTGCTAGCCTGTTCCCGGGGAAGCAGAACTGGCCCCAGGACATTCAAACAACACTTTACCACGGTGGACAGTTCCTAATTAGGGAGGAAGAGCCCAGAACCAGACTTGGCCGCATTCGGGCTGTGAGACCTGGATCAAGTTACTGGCTGGGCTTCGGGGTTCCCTTCTGTAAAACAGAGTCACTGATGTGATAAGCTTGCTAAATTTTACATGACACTTAGAAGCCGGCCTGGCTCCTACAGAGCTGTCTAAGTGTTGGCCATCAATATTTTTTTAATACTGATACTACTTTTTAGCTTTTTAAAATTCTTTTACAGTGGACCAAATACCTCATTTTATTATCTCAGAAGCTTAAGCCCGGGGTAGCGAGTGGAGCCTGGCTCCTCTCCTGGGGTCTCTTTCACAGCCTGATTCCCAGTTCCCTTCATCTAGCTGAATGGTACCTAGGGCAGGAAGCTCCTCCAGTGGAGGCTCCTTTGGCCACCCCTCCTTGTCAGGGCACCCAAGGAAAAGGGATGGGGTTGTCAGATGCTTGGCTAGAGAAACAAGGGCAGGAAAGTGGCTGGAGAAGGAAGGCTGGGGAAGGGTGAGACGAGGTGAGCGGGGATGAGACACATCACAGCAAGGGAACTGTGGCCCTCGCTCTGAGCAGGGACCACAGGGACATCTGAGCCCCTCAGTGCTGGGCCAGAGCTTGGCCACACTGTGTGGTTCTTATTTCTTTTTCTCACTCCTCTGAAATTATGATGGCTTTTTCTATTAATTGGTTCTAGAAATGAATATTTTTCAAACTGCTGGATACAAATAACATTTTTTAAAGGAGATGGGATTGCATAGAAGGTATCAGCATATTACAAACAGCAGAATAAGTATCATTCCATAAGACTTTTGTTTCAGGATGTGTAAGTTTTTGATGTAAAATACATTTTTGAGGGGGCCTGGTGGGTCGGTCAGTCCGACTCTCAATCTCAGCTCAGGTCTTGATCTCAACGTCGTGACTTCAAGCCCCACATTGGGCTCCATGCCAGGCATGGGGCCTACTTAAAAAAATATATATATCAATCAATCAGTCAATCGAAATACATTTTTTTATGGTGGATAGTTGACCGAAAAATAGTTTGGGGACGGCTTCAGAAGCACCCCCTGGTAGAGATTACAGATGGTGCCGCTGGAGCAGTCCCCATTGCTCTTTTCATGCCCTGAACTGCACACACTTATTGTCGAGAGCAGGATACCCTGAACTGACAAAGAGAAGTTAGCAAATGACAGATACTCACTTTAGGAAGCAGGACCTTTCTGGAACTGGAATATGGAAGGTATAGTGGAAAATGCTGAAACCTCCCTGAAAATAAGGACCATGCTTTTGTCATTTTTTTTTCTTAAGCTCTCCCCTCCCAACACACACACCCACACATTCCTGCCCTAAGTACCTGGGAGAGTGCCTGATCCAAAGTACACATTTAATAAATGCTTACTGAAGCAAATGGCCGGAATTATAGTCCACAGGTCTTACACAGGCTCCAAGAGGGGAAGTGGAGCACATGTGGGGGTAGAGACGTGGGAGGGGTGAAGCAAGGGGGTCTACATCAATCTTTGCTCATGTCCAAGCTAATGGAAAATGTCTAATCCCCAGCTAGGTGTTTACATCTGTGACTTGGCTAGGTGGCCTCTTAGCATGACACACCACCTCAAGTATTGGAATCTCATCTTGGGCTAATTTTCGAATGCTGATGGGTGTATTGATCTGGAAACAAGCTAGGCTAAAAAAGGCACTGGTCTTGTACACAGACTCAGTCCAAGCTAATCCGCTGTCAATATGCCTGGGCCGAGCATTATTGACACTTTAATGAATAGTGGACCGTAGTTTTTCAGAGCCAAACTTTCCCCCCTCTTAAAAGCAATCAGACAAACTAAATAGAGCCAGACTCCCCCATTTCTGTATTGGAAAGATGATACATCACCATCCAACATTAAAAAAAAAAGAAATATATTTATCTTGGGATCATTTATTGTACTGAACATAAACCCTAATTCCCCTAGCAGGAGCTGACTGTCTGGATTTTGTTGAAGTTGCTATTCAACCCTGAACACAATGCTGCTGGAATGAAAGTCAGACATATTAAGTTTTCAAAATGGTATTACAATCATTAAACACTCACAGACATATACTTGCGTGCACACACGCACAATAGCAGAAAGAACGGAACCAATAGTCTGCCCCTGAGTATGTGTATTTATACATATGTAGTCAGCTTTACATACAAATAAACCCACGCAGAAGGAAGGTAATCACACTTTCATAGTATCATGTGAGCTGCTTAAGGGAGAGATTATGTCTTTCCTCTTGTTATCAAAATACCCTTTGTACCCCCACTAGTTCTTTGTTCTGGATCTTCTCCATGGTTGTGATGGAGTGTCTTTAGTTCTCGCAAGCAGCTGGGATGCCACCTTTGCATCTGCCTGAGAATCAGACCTTCGGCCCTTTGTTCATGTACTTATTGGGGCTTCATTCTTTCATAGGAGGAATAATGACTGACAAACAACTCTGGCTACTAGTACTTTGGCCAACTGCTTAGCACACGGAGATGAATAAAAAAGCTGCCTTCGAAGAGTTAGTTCCCATTCGTGTGCAGATGGACTTCTATAATGTTAGTCCAAATCATGCCCAAGAATTCATTTCTGGAAGTGTAACTACTGCCCCCGCTGGACACTCCTGGAAAAACCTGCGACGTGGGGCCCCTTACCAGCATGTTTTCTGATTATACATTTTAATAGAATTCAGAAATGACTTGTACAGAAATCAGACTGGTCTTTTTATGTGGCAGTGGTCCTGAGCACGAGGCTATCCCTGAGTTCAAGCACAGAGGTGAAGGGCTAGGGGCCTTTCCTTGGTTCATGCTTTCCAGAGCTTCAGCTGTACACATCATCTCCGGTCCTTCCAATCCTCAGGACAGCCTTTCACTGGTGGCAAGTTCTAGATGTGTTTTTTCTTTAAAAGATAGCTCTGGGGCTACCTAAATTCTCCTAAATCTTCCCCAGGCTGATGGGGGTGGGGGTGGGTTCCGAAGGTCCTGGCAGGGCTGGTCAAGTGGCTGGAACGTGGAAACGTGGACTGGGTTAGTCTGGCCTGGGCTGCAGAGGAGGACCCCTGCAGTGGGCAGCATAGGGATGGAGGAGCAATAGTAAGTGGAGCCATGGGGACCACCAGGCAGAGTAAGGGTGAGTGTCAAACCACAGAGATCTCAGTCTCCATGGCCCAGAATGTTAGACCAGCCTGGCAGGAGAAGGTGACAGTTCTCCTGATTTGTATTGTCCAGGGTCAACATGGAGGGACGTGCAGACTTGTGGCTGCAGGCACTGAGCCCAGGTGACCACGTGGAACAAGTCTTCTAGACAAGCCAGGAGTAAGGGACAGCTTTGACAAAGAGAGTGGCAGTGTGGGAGGAGGAAGAGGGAAAAGACGGCTGGGGCTAGTGGTGGGAAGGGGAGAGGATGGGAGAACTGAGTGAGGTACCTACTCACCACAGCGGCTATTGGAAATTAAATGAGCTAAAACCAAATAAAATTTAAAATTTACTTCTTCAGTCACACTAGCTACATTTCAGGTGCTTCTGTAGCCACATATGACCAGTGGCTACTTTATTAGCCAGGAGTGAAATGGAATATTCTCTCGTCTTAGAAAGTTCCTTTGGGCATTGCTGTATGTGAGTACCATTATGGGCCAGTGCGTGTAAAAGCAAGAGTGAGTTTCATTAACATAAGGGGTCAAGTGTGGTATGGAAAAGAGAATGGAGTTTTGGAGACAAGGAGGAAATAAGAAAAGACAGAAGTCTTTTAAAAACAAGAGGATTACTACAAAGATAAAGGGCTACAGTTCTTCTGTTAGCTAATAAGGCAGAGAAGAAAGGCCAGAGTGTGAAGATGTATGCAAAGGAAAATAGAATTTGGAGGTTGGTTACATGTGGATGTGGAGGGGGTAGGGAGCACACCAGGACATTGAGATTTTACCTGAGCGTTCTGGAACAAGTTGGCACTAACTCATCTAAAACATCATGCACTAAAGCATCGTGTGGCAGCGTCATGACGCACGTCAGATCCTTGGACGTCTTAATTTTTGGATGCCTTGAATACTCCATTCAAAAGGAGTTCGTGAAAAGTAAGAAATACCACCCATGTATTTTCACACCCACTTAGGCAGCCAGAACACAATCTTTTAGGCCAGTGTGAGAGAGATCCATTTTAGACTTATTGAAATATGGGTCTAATGATTTCCATCCCTTTGACCTTAGGGTGTTCTGCTTTGTGAATGTAATTAATAAGTGGCTGCTTCTGGAGTCCAGCTGCATATTTTAACTCTATTCCTCTTGATCCTGCTGCTTCTCAGGGTATCTAAAATGGCTATACCTCTGTCTCCACGGCTTTTTGGAAGACAATGTCTTGTGGAGAGCTCAGAGTGTATAAAACATCTTGTGGGACTGAATAGTTTGCTAAATTAAGGGCAACGTGGAAACCCTCTCAAAGCCCTCATGGTCTTGCAAGTGCCCTTGTGTGATGGGAGAGCATAGCTTCCTGGTGGTCCACAGAACATTAGCGAATGTCCTTCTCATCCAGGCACAGAGTCCTGGGTGTTATACCTGAGGGGCTTTAATCTCACTCAGAGACACGTTTGCATGATAGCAAATGTTCGTATACAGTGCTCTTAAAACAGGGATATTAGTGTAATAGCAATAATAATAAAAATAATAATAATTAACAGAGCTTTTGGTTTTCCAGGCTCTATCTAGGTCTCTCTTTTGTCATTGGAGTATCTAATCACCCCCTCCCTTTTGTTTGGTGTAAATGAGTTTTCCAGTTTCTTCCTAAGCAGAATTAATCTGAAAATCCCTGCTATTGTTTGATAGTTAATTACCTGTCTTTTGGAGTCAAACAGCTCCAAAGCTCATGAAAGGGAGGAGACACTAATGCCTCTGGAATGGGGCAGGAATGAGAGAAAGAAGGCAGGGTGTCGCTGTCATTCCATGTGTCAGAGGAATTCCAGAGAGAAAGGGCCTAGGCCAGGGAGTTAGTCAGTGCGGCCTGGTGACTTGCAAACAATGGAGCTTTGGCGGTACCAGCCCTTCATTTACCTTTTATTGTCTTTGTGTTCTGAGACCTCTCTTCTTACCCGCCTGATCTGTATAATCGTGTTGCTTTCCAATCCTGAATAATTAATCGACCTTGTCAAACTAAACTTATTATTATGACTAAGGGAACAGGAACAATAACTTTTAATTTCTGGACACCTACACCCCGTAGACCCCCCCTTCCACTCAGCCTGTACCAGAGGAAATTTGAAACACAAGATATCAAAGGGAATAATGTGCTCTAATCCTTACATTGAGAGCAAAGATTTCTGTCTCTGCAGCCACATCACCTAGAAAGCAACGTGCCCTCCTAGCGCTGCAAGGCTCCCGTAGCGTTGAGAAGACCTTTGTACCAACTAATTTCCATTCAAGCTACAGCTTGCTGAGCTTGTACTAGAGGGAAACGTCACCATCCGGTTCTAAATCAACAGAAGTCACCTTCTGAGTACATCTGTGCTCTTCGGGTTTCCATAGCCTGTGTGACAGTAGGTCAAATTTGCCACCCCAAACTGCTTTCCAAATTATCTTTCCTCTCCCGGCCCCGCTCAAGAAATAGATGAACATGCACATTCAGTCTGATAGTAAGACAGTGCATCTGAATTTGACAGAACTTTCAAAAAGTCAGGAAATTAAATCCCACTACAAAATTAGAGTGATCCTCAAAGCACCCTGGAGAATGACAAGGAAGTAGGGCATTTTACCTGAAATTGATTTATAGAATTTTGACAGCATGCAGATGAAGCATTTCCGTTCTAACTGATGAGTTTTAAATTTCTCTGTGCAGTGCCTGACAATGGAGGGGCTGAAGAGTCTCTTAGACTAAAGGAATCTGAGAAAATTGCTGTAATGAAAGTCATAGTGGTCTAATAATGGTATTTTCTCTGCCTTCTGGGGTGTCTGGGAGGATCCCTCATGTTTTATAAGCAGTTTGGAAGACTTGACCTCTGCTTCCCATGCTTCCTGATCACAACAGTAAGTAACAACAGGGTGGCCCTGGCCAACCCCCACCTACCACTTAAGGCTCTAAAGAAGCAGAAAGTTCAGGTGACCCAACCCTATTGCTTCACAGAAAACACTTACAGGAGTCAGGCAGGATCCCTCCAGGTTAGCAGTTCGGGCTCCCAAAGGAGGGTCTTTAAGCGACCACAGAATTCTTATCCCTGAGGTGGTTTTCCCTGGGGAGTCTGAGCCACCTCCGATTGGAATAGCATAGTGACTCTGATTCCTCCCGGGTATTGCATACCCCCACAGCCTCCAAATAAGACCTGTTTTCCTTTTGTCTGGGGGAGAAGGGCAAACATCAGATCCTGAATAAGTTGTCCTTCCAAGATGCATTCCTATAGATTCTATTCCCATATCAGAAACTCCCTGTAGATTATCCAAGTGGAACTTCAAACAGATAGTCTTAATTAAGGATGGCGCGATGCTCTTTATGGCCTCGCAACCCACTGGTATGGCTCTGACTAATCCCAGAATATGTTTACAAAAGCCCTCTTACTACATCCCTAGAGGTTTCAGTGGGCCTCCCCTGTAGGTGGTGTATAAAATGTTAGCAAGGCCAGCACTATGGATCTGAATACCATGATTTTGCTAGAGGACCCTTAGGTACTCAAAAGACTTAAAAGCCTCTGATAATTCTGTTTTTTGTTTGGTTCTTTTTTTTTTTTTTTTTTTGGTGGGTTTTTTTTTTCGCTAAAATTAAAATACCTAGCTTTTTTAGGGCATGGAGAGAAATGGGTGACTGTATCTCTCAGTCTATCTGTTGCTGGATTGAGAAATCTCACCTGAAACCTTTCAATTCCATCGAACAGTATTTTGAAGTCAGGCACTAGGGACACAAAGTTTCAGATGGAGTTCCTACCCCATCTAGCAGAAGGCATTCATATACTTACAAATAGCTCTCTAATACGGTAACAGGGGTTGAAATGCTCCTATATATAAATGCCATTAATATACCAAAAGGGAGCAATTGAATTTATCCGTAAGACTAGGCAAAACTGCATGGTTACATTTCACCAACCCCCTCAACAGTGAATAGGAACTTTTAGGTCTGGAGAGAAGGCATCCTGGTGGGAGTGACAGGTACAAAGGTTGGCATTCTGAGGATGCATGATACGTTGGAGGAAGAGTGACGACACTAAGGTGGTCACAGGACAGGGTTCCTCTGGTGAAGTCACCGAGCGTATGGCCAGAAAGCTAGTTTGCACATAGGTAGTAGATGGCCTGTGTGCCTTGGAAAGGAGCACAATGAGAAGCGGCAGGCCTTGGAGTCCTGCAGGTTTTCAAAATGGGCTAAGTTTTCCTTGATGTTTATAAGAACATCACTTCTCTTCCTCAAAGAAAGTTTCATTAGGTTGTTCTGGCAAAGGACAAATATATAGAAGTCTATCAGTAGAATGGAAAATGAAAAGCTTGGTAGGAAGAGGGAAGTATTGGAAGGAAAGAATATATCCAAACCCAACTGGTTCTATGTCCCTTGTATGGTAAAGATGCAAAGGGGATAGATTGCTAAAGACTCTTCTTCCACCAGGTCAGTTTTCAAAACCCTAAAATATGTGTTTTATAACCATTGCAGTCACACTAATGATTCTTTTTCCATAGGAAAGGTTAAGCTACATTTCCCTGTACATCAGCAAATAGAGTACACAGCCCTGGGACTCATTGTTCTGCCATCGTGGCGATTGTACCAGAGAGAGCAAGGATGCTGGGAAAGATCACGGTGAGCAGGAAGGGGCCCATACCCTTAGGAACTGGGAGACTGACCCATGCCAGCAGCCCCTTCTCACTGGTACCCGATAGCCCACCACATGCCGATGAAGGAGTCTCAGATTTTCAGATGTCTCCAGGCTAATTTAGGTGTCAGCATTTGGCATATATCATAAGACTTCTATTCCTGCTGAACATCATCTATTGTAAATTAGTGTCTCGTGTTGGTAAAAATCTAATTGGCTTCTGCTGGAGGTAGGCTCAGTGGTGAAATGCTCCCGGAGTTGCCCAGAGCGCACTGTTTTTCTTTCGAGAGATCTTCATTTCACATTATTTGAGAAAGAATTTATTGATTTAAAATTAGGACAGTTTAATTTGGTGGCATGTTTTCTTTATGTCTCAATTATATATTCATGTCTTTGTGGTAAACTCAGCTGGTGGGGGGATTAAGAATTCAAAATAGAGGATTTTTGCTTGGCAAATAGTGCTTTCTACTGTGATTAATTGGGAGTCTGCACAAGGAACCCAGTGTTGGCTCCATTGGGGATTGAATAGCTTAGTAGGAAGAAGGAAATTTCAGGATTTAGGAGTCCTGAATTCCAGTCCGAATGTTGACAATAAGTACCTGGAAGAATGACCTACTTGTTTAATCTATTTCAGATTTGATGCACTTTATAGGAATGTTTCGATATATCACATAATCCAGTTTGGAGAAAGATACCAAATAAAAGGATGCCTAACACCATTACTAATTAAAAATCCTTCATTTTTGTAACTGTTTATCAGTAGTAAATGCTGCCAGGTGGAGTCCTGTCCATTTGTCTTGTTTGGACTCCTTTAAATAGACCCACTCCTCTGTTTCAGCGATACACCCATGTTCTGTTACTGGTGTGGGTCCTCATTCCCAAGAACCTGTCTGGATTATATACACTTTCCCCTCCTGGTTCCTTCCTTTGAACCCTAGTTTTCCTACTTTTCTGACCTTCTGGCCTGGTGATGTTCCTCCGCTCTCTAGCCATCATCCCCTCTGTTCTCATAATTCCGATTGGACTTGTTTTACAGTGGTGTCATAGTGCTCTGAAACTGGACTTAAGAGAGGGACTGTCATGCTAATGCTGCCCCACACTTAAGGATCCAAGCTGGTCAAGTCCTTTCTTCCTCCCCTGAGAAAGGCAGATCAGACATTTTGGTTTTCTTTTTTCCCTTTCACACACATGTAGACCACCATGTGTGAAGTACTGAAATACAGGTTTGGATAGATACAAAGACGAAGGAGACCAGTCCCTCCCATCAGGATATATATGGGGGTGGGGGCAGCAATTAAAGTTTGAGAGGGAGACCACTGGGACAGAGCCATTCACTGGAATGCAAGGACTGAGACCCAGGTGCTTCCCCAGGCTTGAGAGAGGGTATGAGTATGGGAAGGCCACACAAAGAGAAGACTTTGGAAATGGATGGTCTAGCATTTCAGATCCTGGCTATTAAAATGAAAATAAAATCGCTAGTCAGCACACACCCACCCTCTTCACCCACGCTTTCTCTATTCACAGCCAGAGTGATCTTTTCAGACCTGAATCTAATGGGACCTCAAGGACTTAACCTAAGAGAGCCAGTTTTTTTTTTTTTTTAAATTTTTGAAATTTTATTGTTATGTTAGTCACCACACAATACATCATTAGTTTTTGATATGGTGATTCACGATCCATTGTTTTCGTATAACACCCAGTGCTCCATGCAGTACGTGCCCTCCTTAATACCCATCACCGGGCTAACCAATCCCCCCTCCCCCCTCCCCTCTAAAACCCTCAGTTTGTTTCTCAGAGTCCATAGTCTCTCATGGTTCATCTCTCCCTCCGAGTCCCCCCCCCTTCATTTTTCCCTTCCTTTTCCTAATGTCCTCCATGCCAGTTCTTTATCAAGGCCTGCAGGGCCCTGGGATGAGCATCCTCTCCACTCCTGGTTTGCACCATGCTCCTGCCTCCCCATGCTCATTTGATTTTATTTCACTCGTCTTGTTCTTTCTGGTCATGGGCCCTTTCTACGTTCCCTCCTTTCTGCCTTGCATTCTCTTCCTCTTTTCACTCAGTGAATCCTGTTTATCCTTCAAGCATGAACTTGAACGTCACTTCCTTAGGAATGCTTTCTCAGACCTGCCTGTCTTGCATTAGTTCCTCCCCTCCCCCAGGATTCAGAGCTGTCCTATTCTTTGTGTTTCTTGGCACAGTTATAATTTGACATTTTTTTTGTGTGATCACTTGGTTATGTCTGTTTTGCCAGTAGACTGTGAGCCTCCTGAGGGCAAGAGGCCCATCTGTTTTTGCACTCTGTCCCCAATGTCTGGAACTTAGTAGGGGCTCATGGGCTACTGGTTGGACAATGAGTGGATGTGTAAAACTTCTTTTTTTAAAAAATCATTAAGCAAAATGATTCATTGTGTGTTGGGACTGACTATGGTAGGCTGAATAAAACCACTCAAATACATCAGATTCTAATCCTTGGAATTGTAAATGTCACCTTATATGATGAAATCTTTGCAGATTTGAGGAAGTTAAGTGTTTGAGATGGGGAGATTATCCTGGATTAGCCAGGTAGGTCCTAAATATAGCCACATATATACTCATAAGGGGGGAGTAAAGGGAGATTTGGTACACACACAGAGGAGAAAGCAATGTGAAGATGGACAAGAGAGAGTCAGAGTCACTGGTCTTGAAACCTGGAGAGATGTGGCTATGAGCCAAGGAATGTCAGCAGCCACCAGAAGCTTGAAGAGGTGAAGAACAGGTTCTCCTCTAAAGCATCCAGAGGAAGCATGGCCCTGCTGGCATCTTTACAGATTCTGTCATTCCTTTGATCTGCCCCCCACCCCCACCCCAGTTGCTTGGCAACTCATGGTAGAATCCACAGTCCTTATTGTGGCCTGAAATGTCCTACAGTGTGTGGCCCCTGGTGTCTCTCTGGCCCCCCCTCCTAAAACTCTCTCTTTGTTAACCTGTCTCCTTGATGTTCTTAGAATCCTCAAGAGGGCAACCATCTCTGGGCCTTATAGCTCCCTATGCTGGCACCCCATGCCAGGTGTCCCTTGGTCCTCTCCTCCCAAAGGTCACCATACAGGAGAGGCCTCTCTGACCACCTATATGACTTAGAGCTCTCCACCTCCCCCGGTTACTAGCTAGGACCTTTCTGGTATGGTTTCCTTCATGACATAGATCATCTATTGCATTGCATATATTTACATGTTTAAGAGTTGTGCTCTGTTTCACCCCAAGAGAGCACAAGCTCCGTGAGGATCAGGACTTGGCCTGCCTTGTTCACTGTTGTATCCAAGTGCCTAGAACAGGGTTTGGCACATAGTAGGCACTCAATGAATATCTGTAGGATACATATATGAATGAAAAGTTGAAAACCAGGGCTTTTCATTAAGTGAACTTGATCTATTATTATTTTCCCCCAACATTTATTGTTTTTCTTTGTTTGAGTGTGAAAATGTGAACTTTTCTGTTACTTCTATCAAAATGATTCTCAGACCAGGTGCTATTAAGCTAAGTTTAATAGGGTGGCTTTTCTTAGCAAGGTAAAGAGGAGCCTCATGCTCCAGATGGAAGGAATAACACACAGGTAAGGAATCGAGAGACCCGAGTGTGGGTTGTGCTATACAGCAGGCTGCAGAGAAAGCATGAGTTGTAGCCCCAAATGTCCCTGTGAGGAAAGGACCAACTCTCTGAAAACCCAAGAAGTTCAGATTTCACTATGGAGGGGATGGGGAATCACAGGAAAGTTTGAAGGAAGGAAATTACATGAGTTCTATTTTAGGAAGACTTTTGGCATCAGAATGGGGAATGGATCAGAGGGGGAGTTTTGAGTCAAAGGCACTGGTAGCAAATGAGAACACAGTTTACACCATATTATCCTGTGTCCCTGACCTGGAGAGAGTCCCTCTCTCCTTGAGCAGCTAGACAAGTAGCACTTTAGAGCGGCTGGTAGAAGCTGGATGGGTGTGTATGCACAGTGAGAGTGTGCTGGGCTCAGTTTTCTGGATGGTCCTATTCCAGAGACATGTATTCTTCTCAGTTTGTGGTTGGTTAAGGTTGAAAGTAAAAGGAACTTAACGTTTTCATCTTTGTTAAAGCTTTGGGTTTCCGTATTTACAAATAAGGAAAAAAAAAAAAGATTGCACCATGTTTTGTTTCAGTTTGGAATTCTGAGAATATGGCTTTCGGCTCATTGAAATGAAACCGGATCACCAAAGAGGAGATAAGGTTTACGCCAGCCCTTGATGGAACGGTAAAGCTTAAAATAAGACAAGGTAGGAGAGAATCAAGCACCAGGAGGACCTTTTAAACAGGAAAAGATATTTGGGGATAGAATAGCAGGTTCAGAGAACACGAAAACATGAGATACCAAAAACTGCCTGTGAGCCCACCCTGATGTCTGTCTCAGAAGCTCATGAGGAACTTTCTAGGAAAAAAAAGTAATAAGATTGTTGATTCTCCCCAGACCAACTGGACCTGAATCACGCAGATGGAGGTGTGAGTAGTGAAACTTGTGTAGCAGGGTTTGGGAGTTAGAGGTCACGACACAGCAGAGCCAAGAGCCAGAGGCAACTGAAAGTCAAATTGAGAACATTTTTTACATAAAATCCTGAATTATGTGCATGCTCGTTAGTAGGAATTGTGTCAATCAGGTGAGTGGGTTTGTTCCATGCTTCTAATTACAGTGTGTCTTTCATCTCCCTGATCTTGTTGCTATATTGTTGTTCAAAGGAACAATAGGAAACAGAGACAGAAAGAAGAGCTATTCACCTAAGTGGGTCAGTACAATCTTACCCCATATTTCCCTACCTTGTTTTAAGATAGTTTCTAGGGGTACCTGGGTGGCTCAGCCCATTAAGCGCCTGACTCTTGATATCAGCTCAGTCTTGATCTCAGGGTTGTGAGTTTGGGCCCCACACTGAGCCCTACACTGGGCGTGGAGCCTACTTAAAAAAAAAAAAGTTATTAAAGAGTTATTAGATTGTCATCCTTCATCACTATATCCTAAGACATCTGCAGCCCTCCCTTTTCTCTCTTTAGGCAACATTCAGTCTGTTCAGTACTCAGTAAAGGCATATTCAACCTTCTTCTGGAGCTCAGATGGCTGTTTTACCCATAGCCAGGATCCACGGGACCTAGAATCAAGTGGTGGAAATGGCAGTGGCACTGCTCACTATCACCCCTAGTGGCCCACCAGCAAAATGTTTGCCACCTGTTCCTTCAACTTAAGGATCCGCTGGTCTAGAGACTTTAGTTCCAAAGGGAGGAATGCTTCCATCAGGAAACACAACAATGATTCCATTGAACTAGAAGTTGAGACCACGACCTGGCCACTCTGGGCTCCTCATGCCTCTGAATCAACAGGCAAGGAGGAGAGTTATGGTACTGACCAGGCTAATTGATCCTGACTACCAAGGGAAATTCAAAAATGGAGGCAGGAAGAGTATGTTGAAAATCCAAGAGATCCCTTAGGGCATCTCTTAGTATCATCATGCTCTGTGACTAAGCTAAGGGAAAACCAACAACCCACCCAAGGCACAACTAAAAGAGGGCGGAGCCCAGACTTTCCAGGAATAAGGTGTGGTTACCCTGCCAGGTCAAGAACCATGATGAGCTAAGATGCTGGCTGATGACAAAGGGAATGCAGAGTAGTTAGTAGAAGAAGGTAGTTCTAAATAGCAGCTATAAGCACATGGCCAGTTATAGACATGAAGACCCTGTCTTGAGGTTTTCAATAGCTTCTCTCTGTTTTGTTAGGAATACTTTTGTGTTATGTGTACGCATATTAAGCAAACATCTTTGTTTTCTTTCCTCTCTTATTCTCTTATCATGTAACAGAAGATGTATTGACTTTTTGTGAATTTTACATCATAGTGTTTAAGTTACAGGATATCAGGAGAAGAGCAAACATCACTCAAGACCTTTACCTCCTCTTCTAGGGAAGGGATTAGTACATTTTCAGTTGTATGCAGGAGAGCTGTATCATGCTCAGTGGATTATAACCTTGTTATTGTCTTCATTTGGAGATTAGGTATAATTTAAGGGGAATGGTATAGGTGCCAATTTAGCTAGGGATAGGCTTGTGATTGTTAATTTTATGTGTCAACTTGACTGGGCAAAGGGATGCCCAGATAGTGGGGAGGACATCATTTCTGGGTGTGTCTGTGTGTGTTTCCAGAAGAGATCAGCGTTTGAACCAGTAGACTGAGTAAAACAGATCTCCCTCACCAATGCAGATGCGCATCTTCCAATCCCTCGAAGGCCTGACTGTAACAAAAAGCCAGAGGAAGGGCAAATTTGCTCTTTAATTGAGCAAGCACATCCATCTCCTGCCCTCAGACATTGGCTCTCCTGGTTCTCAGACCTTCAGTCAAGCACTGGATTACACTACCAGCTTTTCTCTTCTCTAGCTTGCAGATGGCAGATCACAGGACTCCTCACCCTCCATAATTGCATGAGATAGTTCTTATAATTTATATATATATCCTATTAGCTCTGTTCCTCTGGAGAACCCTGACTAATACAGACGACAAGTGAGTTTTTCATGCTAAGAATCTTCCTCTGATTTAGAATGAGTGTCGCACTATAGGCGCTAGCAAGATACTGGGAAAGTTAAGCAAGCATAGCCCATGGCATTCAGAAGAGTAGGAAGCCCACTGGCCTGGCAAACCAAGGTACGCTGAAATAGTACGCTGAAATACAGTCAGTGCTGTCTGTCCCACCAAACACATAGAAACTCTTGCCTCACCTTTCAGCTCAGAGCCTGGATGAAGAAAGAAGCATTGATCACGTAAACTCTTTCCTCCTTCATTCATTCACTATTCAAATATTCATTGAGTTCTTACTATAAGCTACCTACCATGCTAAACTGTGAGGGTAGAACACAAATACCAGATACTTGTCTCCAAAGAAATAATATTCTAGTGGATGACAAGATAAGTAATAATCTTTTGTTGCTAATCAAGAAGTATATAGTTCCTTGTAGTATAGGCAGAGAATCAGGGCAAGTACCAAGGTTGTAGCAGCCCTTAGGCTCCTGCAAATGAAAGCCCCAGGGGACTTCCAAAAGGAAACTTCACCTTAGTTGAGAGCTGAGTAGAATTAGTTAGGTAAAGTAGGGAAGGTGAACTGTTCTAAACAGGTAACAGCATATACAAAGGCCAGAAGATGAAAGGGAATATGGGCCATTCAGAGAAGATGAATGCATCCCACAGGCAGACCATTAGAAGAGGGGATGGAGGGGTCTGAGGTGAGACCCAAGAGGTGGGCAGGAACCAGATCACAAGAGTGGGAGTTTTTCTTAATGGCAAAATGGGCCCAAATTGGAGAGAGCAGACCCTGTTCAGGTGGATTGCTCACTGGGTGTCAGTTTTGAAAAGTGAATCTGGGAGCAAAGCAAAGGCAAAAAGTTGCCTCCATGGTCCATCATCCTTATCTAGAATCTTCCTTACCCATGCCTACCCAGAGCTGCCCTGAGTTAACAGGAGGCAATGTCAGAATCAATCTCGTAGCCTGTATTTTAACCTTGAGCAGGGTTTCAGTCATGGCTGGATCCTCCAGCTTGGCTTCAGTGAGCACCCCTCCAGCTCACTAGTTAGTGTCCACGTAGCTTCCGCTTCTGCAATAAATGATTCTCTCCTCTTTGCCATTTTCCATCTGTCTCTTGGAGGCAGTCTTTCTTTTGATCTTGCCAGCAACTTCTTTTTCATTACTGCATGTATTTTTGTTGTCTTCACCTATTGTGGTTTTTTTTAAATCTTTTTTCATTTCTTTCTACGTTTGTTCTGTTTTACTTTTCTTGCCATTCCCTTATCTGACCCACTCTTCTCTCCCTTGTCACCAGCACCGTTTTTCATTTTGACCTTTTGTTCTCAGGCTGTGCCCTTTTGCTCATGTGCTCTTTTTTCTAATATTTGCTGGAATCTTCTTTCCCTCACCTACATTTTCCCTCTATCCTCTTCTTTCTCCTCTTTCTTGGCTCCCTTACGCTTTGGCACCCATTGTTCTCTTCCCTCCCAGGTCACAGCCCTATGCTCCTCAGCCTGCTGGCCCCTCTCAGCCCTGTAGTCTCAGGGTCGCACCAGTCCATAAGGGCCATTACCCCTTGACATGGCACCCACGGTTTTGCCACCAGTGCTAAGAGCTCGCATTGCCATTATGGAGAGGCTAGATAATCAAATGAGCCTTTTCATTTATTTATTTCTCATTTCCCTTAATAAGCGCAACTTGAAACTGAGCTGCTGTTCTACTCAGGTTACATCATTTCCCCTGGGGAGTCTGCATCTAACCTTAGTTGAAACTCTGTCCCTGCGCAGCGCTGAGAGGGAAGACGGTATATTTAAGATTTCTTTATTGAGACTCAAGCATGTTGTGTCTGTGTGCTCTGTCCCTGATCCCATGTGTACGGGTGTATGTGATTGTGTGTGTGTGTGTTTGTGTGGGGAGGATTCTATCTGTTTCTGAGCCAGAAGGAACTCACAGCTGATCGTGAATGGGATGGATTTACAGTATTTATCCAGAGTGATGTGAGGACCATAGAGGATAAAGGTTCCACCCGAGACTGGAGATTGCTGGGGTGACTTTAGAAGAGGGATAGTTCAGAAGGCCTGATGCTTTATGCCACGTAACTCTGTACTGCTACCCTCTAAGAGAATGACAATTTGTGAAGGCAGTGATCATCAGAAATGTCCTGGCAGGGACATTCCCAGTCGGTTAAGTGTCAGACTCTTGGTTTTGGCTCAGGTCATGATCTCCTAGTTGTGGGATTAAGCCCCACGTCTGGCTCTGTGCTTAGTGCAGAGTCAGCTTCAGATTCTCTCTCCCTCTCACCCACACACTCACTCTCGGTCTCTCAAATAAATAAATAAAATCTTTAAAAAAAAGAAAGAAAGAGAGAGAGAGAGAGAAAGAAAGAAGGAAGGAAGGAAGGAAAAGGAAGGAAGGAAGGAAGGAAGGAAGGAAGGAAGGAAGGAAGGAAGGAAGGAAGGAAG